>NC_044042.1:95777742-96082119 GCF_901765095.1 Microcaecilia unicolor
CGCGCTTTCCCACTCATGGCAGGCTCAATGCGGCAGGCAATGGAGGGTTAAATGACTTGCCCAGAGTCACAAGGAGCTGCCTGTGCCAGGAATTGAACTCAGTTCCTCAGTTCCCAAGGACCAAAGTCCACCACCCTAACCACTAGTCCACTCCTCCACTGGTGGGGGATATATAAAATTAAACAGGAGCACAGATGCGGACTCCCCTTAGACATGACAAAGGGGTGGGCAGAGATGAAAAATGAGAACAGCCAGGATCCAGCAATAAGCCACTAGTGCCAGGGAATCAACCTCTAGATATATACATTAGAAACTGTGTCAAGATACATACAGTAATGCACAAGTTATTTTATGACTTTCAGGAAAATGGCCTGGCATGCACATCAGTGGCAACCTTCCTCTGGCTTGTGATATGAATGATCTGTGCAAACAATAAAAGCAGACTGAGCACATTAATTGTTTGGTACCAAAGGATTTACCTTTCATTTGCACTTAACAGCAAAGATTATATAAACAAATAGAACAAAACAAACATAAGGACTTTTTACTCAAGTTCAGTAAAATTTGCAGTTAACGCATTTTAAAATGAGGCAACTTCTCTAATCAGGTAATTCTTTGATCAAAAAAGCCTTTGCACTACTGGTACAAATGCTGAATGTCCTATTATTTGTCATTAAGATCAAATACTCAACCCCCCCTCCCCCCCCCCCCAAAAAAAAAAAACAGATCATACTGAACACAGTGGCAAGATTAATTTTCAGATTGAATAGATCCACTAGCGTTTCATCTTATCTTACAAAACTACACTGGTTACCAATAGCTGAAAGAACTCAGTTTAAAGTCGAAGGTCTAGTCTTTTCCAAGTGCTACCTCTGAACTGCTGATTAACATCTCTTCTGTCTCCACTGTTCACTCCAACAGACTGAAAGAACAAACTGATCCTAGCCACACCGTTTCACAAGGGATACCCAATCACAGAAGACCAAAAGACCTATAACTCGCTCTTCTCGGTATCAGGGATCACATTATGGAACTCACTCCATCTGGCTATTAGATCAGAGAACTACAACCTCAGCTTCCGAAAGAAGCTAAAAGCTTTCCTCTTCCCAAAGACTGCTACATAACAATCACCGATCATTGATCCCACCTAACGAACTTAGAGCTATCAAATATAACACTGACTACAGTCACACCATATGATGCTTTATATGACCCTCTCCTTCTCTGCGCATATCCAGCAGACAGCCAAGACCTGTCGCTTCTTCCTCTTTAACATCAGCAAAATTCGCCCTTTCCTCTCTGAGCACACCACCTGAACTCTCATCCACGCTCTCATTAGCTCTCATTACCTCTCGCCTTGACTACTGCAACCTACTCCTCATTGGTCTCCCACTTAACCATCTATCCCCCCTTCAATCCGTTCAGAACTCTGCTGCATGTCTTATATTCCGCCTGAACCGATATAATCATATCACCCCTCTCCTCAGGTCACTTCACTGGCTTCCGATCAGATACCGCATGCAGTTCAAGCTTCTCCTTCTTACCTACAAATGCACTCAGTCTGCAGCCCCTCACTACCTCGCTACCCTCATCTCCCCTTACGTTCCCATCCGAAACCTCCGCTCACAGGACAAATCCCTCCTCTTAGTACCCTTCTCCACCACCGTCAACTCCAGGCTCCGCCCATTCTGCCTCGCCTCACCCTATGCTTGGAATAAACTTCCTGAGCCCTTACACCAAGCCTCCTCCCTACCCATCTTCAAATCCTTACTCAAAGCCCACCTCTTCAATGTTGCTTTCGGCACCTAACCTTTATACCTTTCAGGAAATCTAGACTGCCCCATTTTGACGACCCCTACTCGACTGACTGTACATTTGTCCTTTAGATTGTAAGCTCTCTGAGCAGGGACTGTCCTTCTATGTTAAATTGTACAGCGCTGCGTAACCCTAGTAGCGCTTTAGAAATGTTAAATAGTAGTAGTAGTAGCATATCAAGTGTACAGCACTGCGTACGTCTAGTACCGCTATAGAAATGATAAGCAGTAGTAGTAGTAGTAGCATATCAAGTGTACAGCGCTGCGTACGTCTAGTACCGCTATAGAAATGATAAGCAGTAGTAGTAGTAATATCCAATGTATTCACCCAATGTCCTAGTTTATAATATTGTAACTGTTGTTTCACTAATGATGTAAACCGCACTGAACCCTAAACAGGGGTTCAGTGATATAAAATTTTAACATGGCATTTTACCGTGCAATGACTGCAAATTTGCAGGCTGTGTGCTGTAACCATTAGTGCTCGGTGCTTGCAGAGAGTTAAAGTGAGGGGGAGTGGCCTAGTGGTTAGAGCACTTGTAATCCAGAGGTGGCTGGTTCAAATCCCACTACTGCTCCTTGTGTTCTTGGGCAAGTCACTTAATCCTCCATTGCCTCAGGTACAAACTTAGATTGTGAGCCCTCCTGGGACAGAGAAATATGAATGTAACTCACCTTGAGCTACTACTGAAAAAGGTGTGAGCAAAATCTAAATAAATAAAAAAATAAAATAAAGCAGGAGGCACTTACCACCTCGGTGTTAAGTACTCACGTGTTAACTCTGCATTAACTAGTTAGCCGGCGGCAAGTATAACACACCCACTCTCCACCCATGCCACAACACTGAACAATAAATTCTAAAAAAAAAACAAAAAAACCCTCACATGGAAACAGGGAAACAATCACAAAATGCCTTAAGGTATATGTGCAGTAGCCTGTTACTGTATCTTAAGAGTGTGTTGGGTGCTTAACACACTTTAGTAAAAGGGTCCCATATTTAACAATGTAAGGGGCCCTTTTACTAAGCAGTGGTAGGGTAAACACATGGGTACCATCTGCACTACTGCAGGGGTAGGGTGCGTGCCCTGCGGTAGTTTCAAAGTTGGTGTGAACTGTTTCCTGCGGAGGGCGTTCCCGGTGGTAACTGGCAGTATGGCCACTCTGGCATGCGCTGCCTGATTACCTCACGAGCTATGCGTAAGCCCTTACCACTAGGTCAATGGGTGGTAGTAAGGGCTCAAGCAGTAAATAACCACACACTACTTTTGATTTTAACGCACAGCCATTTACTGCCCCCATTAAAAAAAAGCCCTTTTTACAGCCACGGTTTAAAAAAATAAATAAAAAATGGCCCAGCATACACCAATTTCACACATCCAAACTACCGCAAACCACGTTTTACCACAGCTTAGTACAAGGAGCCCTAAATAAACAAATATATTTGTGAAGAGGCCTCCAATGTCTCATGAAATGCACTCTTCCTCCACTCAAACAGCTCATCACTAGTGGGGACCAGCGCTACTAATTATTCTTCTCCCAGAGATGATAAATGGTGAGGCAGATTACTCAACCAGTGATAATCAACTGGAGAGGAACCTAGACAGTGCACTGCAATAGACAGAAATGTCTTATGCAGCCCAATCTGCAACACATGTAATTAAATCTATGTAACTAAAAAAAAACAAAAAACTCAGCTGATTGGAAAAAAGAGGGGAGCCTAAGCAGAACGTTAAACCCTAACGCACACTTAGCAGTGTGAAAATGCTTACTGCATAGTACATTAAGGTCTTTTGTGGTAAGTAACCTTTTTGCATATGCTAAGCATGTGTTATGCATGTTTTTTAAATTTTTTTTTGCAGGGAATGTGTCAGGGCAGAGAAAAGGCGTGGACTGTGCTTAGGATGACTGCGTTGTTCTTTCCTGTCTTGTGATGGTGTTCGTCAGTGTTTGGCGACGTACAGACAAGTCAAGTTTATTTCTGAATTGGTATTCTATTCAGATATACAATTCTGAGGAATCGTTTTGCTTCAAAAAATTGGCACATACTCAAAAATTACAGGGACTCCTGAGGCAGGCCTGAGCGGCTGAAACACGACTCGTGTTGAGTCCGGGTTTAGCAATAAACTTTTGATGTGAACTCCATTAGAGCTGTTTTGTCATCACCCATTTTGTATCCTTTGTTGTGCCTTTTTCCTTTCCTACTCTGAAATTTAATTTTAGTTTGTGAACTGCTTAGAGCTGCAACTTAGCTTAGGCGGTATAACAAATTTTAATGAAATATAAAGTATTCAGCTAGCACAATGACATTTGTGAGCGTTATTTATTTATTTATTGGGATTTATTAACAGCCTTTATGAAGAATCACCCGAGGCAGTGTACAGCAGGTACAGTTTAACCTAAAACTTACAATTTCGTTAACAGAATAGTAAAAAGGACCAAATATAAACATTAATACAATAAATGAGGTGAACTTGAGAACAGCAAATTGAAACCTAATAATAGGACTACCATGAAATAGTATCAGAAATATACACATTTAACAGCACTGAAATTCAAATAACAGATATAATGTAATGTCAGCATAATACTAATGAAACATCTATTAAGCATGCATTAGAACATTCATAAGTACATAAGTAATGCCACACTGGGAAAAGACCAAGGGTCCATCGAGCCCAGCATCCTGTCCACGACAGCGGCCAATCCAGGCCAAGGGCACCTGGCAAGTTTCCCAAACGTACACACATTCTATACATGTTATTCCTGGAATTGTGGAGGAGTGGCCTAGTGGTTAGGGTGGTGAACTTTGGTCCTGGGGAATTGAGGAACTGAGTTCGATTCCCGGCATAGGCAGCTCCTTGTGACTCTGGGCAAGTCACTTAACCCTCCATTGCCTGCCGCATTGAGCCTGCCATGAGTGGGAAAGTGCGGGGTACAAATGTAACAAAAATAAAAAATAAATAAATTGTGGATTTTTCCCAAGTCCATTTAGTAGTGGTTTATGGACTTGTCCTTTAGGAAACCGTCTAACCCCTTTTTAAACTCTGCTAAGCTAACCGCCTTCACCACGTTCTCCAGCAACGAATTCCAGAGTTTAATTACGCATTGGGTGAAGAAACGTTTTCTCCGATTTGTTTTAAATTTACTACACTGTAGTTTCATCGCATGCCCCCTAGTCCTAGTATTTTTGGAAAGCGTGAACAGACGCTTTACATCCACCTGTTCCACTCCAATCATTATTTTATATACCTCCATCATGTCTGCCCTCAGCCGTCTCTTCTCCAAGCTGAAAAGTCCTAGCCTCCTTAGTCTTTCTTCATAGGGAAGTCGTCCCATCCCCGCTATCATTTTAGAAGCCCTTCGCTGCACCTTTTCCAGTTCTACTATGTCTTTCTTGAGATGCGACGACCCGAACTGAACACAATACTCAAGGTGCGGTCGCACCATGGAGCGATACAACGGCATTATAACATCCTCACACCTGTTTTCCATACCTTTCCCATTCAAACAACAGATATGATGCTAACGCTTTTCTACAATACAGCTTACTATGTAGCCAAGGGGCCAAGTGCAGATATACAGATAGGGACAAGATAGGTGGTTAGGAGGTAAGGGCTCTTGCATCTATTGATTTTTCAGGTTATGCATATTAATACGAACATTAGGACATGACCTGAGAAATACATACATGAAAATGCCCTATTTCCAGGATGTGCTGGAAATGGGCTTAGCATGCGGAAAAGTCCCATATTATTAGCATGCGCTAAGCCCAATTTCCTAGTGCCCTTCAGTGGGCATACCCCTATGTATTCATAGTCTCTGAACACCAGTATCCACTGGGCCTAACTGGAAAAGTATACCTTTTTCAAATTTTATTACACACCTCACCAAAAAAGTCAAGAACCCCTCCCCCAAAATGTATCAATTACAATTGTTTAACTACTCCCCACAACCACCTCCCAAAGTGATACCTCCATAAGCTGCTAAACTTTAAAATCCTTCTTTATATAACCAAATTTTCACTTTTTTTTTTTAAAGTCAGAAAACGTGCCAAAGAATGCAAAACAAAAGGAAGATATTACATGCACGAGTTTGAGGGCACCTAGTGCAAACGCATCCACAGTACTTTCACTAGGGTGGATGACCCTGGGGGCAAGGGAACACTGAAGGAAAGAATATCCCAATAAAAAAAGCAAAAAAACAAAACAAAAAAAACAAACAAACAAAAACAGCTCACCTTTCCAATGCAGTCTCAGTCTATGAAGAAGGGTACCTTCTGAACAACCTGAACAAAATCTGTAAAAAAAAACAAAATAAATAAATAAATAAACCCAGTAAGGAAAGCACAACAGAAGCTCATAAAACTGGGTACATAAAAATACAGTAAATTAATGTTTGTAAAAATGCTTTCTGTTGACACAGGATCTTCAATACAACATTAGGAAGATGTCAGACGCAGACAGCATCTGATGTCCGTTTTTGCAAACCTCCCGTAATGTTTAGGTCCTCCTTAAAGAAGGCATGCTGGCCCACTGACTCAGCAGCACTGCTGTGCACAAGCTTCTGGTCCAATTTCCTAACATTTTAAAAGCCTATTACAGTTTCAAGTAACCAAGACACCAGGAGGCCGAGTGATCATAGTCATCCATAATCTCCAGAAATGTTACAAGGGGTTGGCAAGAAAGGCAACACCCCCGGAATCGAGTGGGGGAGAAGAGGGCCATACCATTCCTAAATTCATCTACAAACTCAAAAAGGGAAAGGGTGCACTAAAAACAACCCTTGCCAAGGGTACCTTTTGTTCAGCAACTGCTCTGTTCTCACGCCTTGCAAATGCACTCAAGCATTATGTACTTTTAAAAGGCATAGCAGGATACTAGTTATCAAACAGCAAATAACCAACAGATTGTCATGGATCATTTATCAATCAACAAAATTCAATGATATAAAATGCATGGCAACAGAAATTTACAAGAAACAGAGGTCTGTGCCCGGACAAGGAAAGGTACAAATCAAGGTAAGGTATACACAAAAAGTAGCACATGTGAGTTTATCTTGTTGGGCAGACTGGATGGACCGTGCAGGTCTTTTTCTGCCGTCATCTACTATGTTACTATATGCTACAACCAATTTATTTAAAACAAGATATTAACTGCTCATAGGTGCCCCATATAGAAACAGAGAAAATGATGGCAGAAAAAAGGCATATGGCCCATCTAATCTGCCCATCCATATTATTTGCTGCATTTGTATCCCACATTTTCCCACCTATTTGCAGGCTCAATGTGGCTTACAATGTTCCTTCATGGCATTTGCCACTCCAGAGTAAAAAGGTACAGTTGATAATAAATAGAGAACATGGATGACGTAATAGATTATGTGAATAACATAATGGATTGCCATTACAGAGTAAAAGAGACAATTGGCATTATCTAAAGAATATTGATGACTTGGTAGATTAAACAGATAGATTAATAGGACGTCATTAGATGCCATTTGTATACTACAGAGAATATAGATGATCTACAAGAGCTAAGCAATAAGCATAGGGAGAAGACATTTTGGATATCAAATAAGAGGTGATGTATTAAGTTCCTATTATGGGTCATTGTAGTATGCCTTGTTGAAGAGATAGGTCTTCAGTGATTTGCGAAAGTTAATTAGATTGTAGATTATTTTCAGGTCCATTGGCAATGCATTCCATAGCTGCGTGCTCATATAAGAGAAGCTAGATGCGTGTGTTAGTTTATATTTTAGTCCTCTACAACTGGGGAAGTGAAGATTTAGGAATGTGCGTGCTGATCTTTTAGCATTTCTGGATGGCAAGTCAATAAGATCTGTCATATATGCCGGAGCATCTCCGTGGATGATTTTGTGAACCAGAGTACAGACCTTAAACATAATATGTTCTTTAAGTGGAAGCCAGTGTAACTTTTCTCTTAGGGGTTTGGCGCTTTCATATTTTGTTTCACTGAATATGAGTCTGGCAGCTGTGTTTTGGGCTGTTTGAAGTTTCTTGATGAGTTGCTCTTTACAGCCAACATATAGTGCATTGCAGTAGTCTAGATGACTTAGCACCATTGACTGTACCAGGTTACGAAAGATGTTTCTTGGGAAGAAAGGTTTTGCTCTTTTTGGTTTCCACATAGAGTGAAACATCTTCCTTGTTGTGTTTTTCACATGGTTGTCAAGTGTGAGATTCTGGTCAAAGGTATCATCCTCTATCTCTTCCTCCCCCTAAGAGATCTCACATGCCTGTCCCATGCTTTCTTGAATTCAGATACAGTCCTCGTCTCCTCCACCAGGAGTTCGTTCCATGCATCCACCACCCTTTCTGTAAAGAAGTATCTCTTTAGATTACTTTTGAGTCTAACCCTCTTCAACTTCACCTTTTGCCCTCTTGTTTCTGAGCTTCCTTTCAGTTGAAAAAGACCTGCCTCCTGTGTCTTTATGCTGTGGACATATTTAAACGTCTCAATCATATCTCCTCTCTCTCATCTTTCTTCCAAACTATACATATTGAGGTCTATGAGTCTGCCTCTACATGCTTTATGACGAAGACCACTGACCATTTTAGTAGCCGTCCTCTGGAACAACTCCATCCTGGTTATATCTTATTGAAGGTGTGGTCTACAGAACTGCACACAGTACTTTAAATGGGGCCTCACAAGAGACTTATAAAGAGGTACCATCACCTCCTTTTTCCTGCTGGTCATTCCTATGCACCCAGACATCTTTCTGGCTTTTTGCCATCATTTTTTCTACCTGTTTGGCCACCTTAAGATAGTCAGAAACGATCATCCCTAAGTCTTACTCTTCTTTCGAGCACAGAGGAACTTCTCCTCAATGGTACTGCTCTTGGGTTTCTGTAGCCCAAGTGCATTGGCCCTGCACTTTTTAGCATTAAATCTTAGCTGCCAATTTCTAGACCATTCTTCTAGCTTCACTATAAGAGACTTGGGGAGGCTAAGCTTCTCCATCCTCAGCCACGATTATTTTATGGTTACCAGTAACCACAAGATTTCCGTTTCAGTGCTACTGAACACCACCATTCACCTGGCCAACAGGAAGATGCTGGTCTGGAGGGCTAGGGTGGACTGGAAACCAGTTGTTAAAGTACCTGCATATATTTCCAGAATACTACAAATACTGTTTAATATTTTGCATTACAGTGGAGTCTTGATTATCTGACTTAAATGGGACTGACAGATTGCCAGATAACTGAAAATGCACATAATACAGATTACACTGTATATTAAAATGATGCATGTGATTTCCTTCCTTCTCCCTGCTTCCACCGCCAAGCTCAGCATATCCTCTCCCTACCCATACAGCACCCAGCCCCTTCCCCCCAGCCACACTCAGTGCACAATGTTGGCTGGCCCTAAGCACGAGCCCCCCCCAAAAGCAACTGTTCATTCCACCCATCAACCCCCCCCCCCTCAAAGCCCTGGTGGTGCAGTGGTGTACTGTACTATACTATCTATGTCTTGTATACCGCACATTTATCCACAAAGGACTTCACGGTGGTTTACATATCAAGAAAAACTCTTCATACGAAGATGAATTACATATCAATAAAGAACATACAAATAGTATGCCTGGTACATATCTTACTTCACTTAAAAATCATTAAACCAAACATCCTAAAAAATTCTCAATACTCATACATATAAGTCTTTAAACATTTCTGGAAATTAATATCTGGTCGACCTTCCAGCAAGAAACATGTCTGTATCCTCACGAAAGTACCCTCAACCTGCACTACCCCAGCTGTAAAGGTCTCAAGTACAAAACTTATTATGGATCCAATTTCTCCTTCCTGGGCAGCCGTCTATGGAATGCTCTCCCTAGACTTATCTGAGCAATCCATGACCACCTACCATTCAGAAAAGCACTAAAAACCCATCTATTCAAACAAGCCTACCCAAAAGACCCAGATTAATCTCATGAACCCATCTACCTTACATATACTGAAGAGGAAACGACATTGACCAAGAATCTATTTCCCACCTTACCCTCCTCTCTCAATCACCTGTCTCTACCTACCTTCCCACCCTATTACTACCCATCCATCCTTCTATTATGTTATACTTAATTTCCTACTTTACATAACAAAATTCTGTGTTACCTATTACTATGTAAGCCGCATTGAGCCTGCTTTTAGTGGGAAAGCGCATGATACAAATATAATAAATAAATAAATAAATAAATAAAGATAGCGAGTTCCAAAGTCTTACTCCTTGAACTGAGAAACTTTCATGAATAGGCTTATAATGCACGTTTCTAATTGATGGAAAACCCAAAGTCCTTGAAAAACAAACTTTACGGTCCTGAGATATCACCAGTAAAACTCCCTCGGAATTTGATTCATACAAAGACTTATGAACCATACTAATAATTTTAAACTGAATAAGTATTTGGATGGTCAACCAATGAAGATCTCTCAAAATAGGGGAAACTATCAAATTTATTCAGGCAAAAGGTCAGCCTTGCCACCGCATTCTGCATTAATTGCAGGCGCCTTTGCAACCCAACTGAAACAGCAGGAGCGATCCCTGGCAACACTTTCAACATGGATGCGGCAACCTGTAGCAGCACCCTCATGAGACTGCTACTAAAGATCATGGTAGCCATTTTGAAAGCGTTGCTAGCATGGGCAGGAGTGACCAGGACTTGCTTCTTCCCTGACTATACCACCGGACAACCAGGACTTCTAAGGTAGGCCGGGGGAGTCCACAGGTGAACAGATGGGTGCAGAGGCACCTGGAGGGGGGGGGGGGGGGAGAGTTGCTTCTGTTCTGGCTGCATGTTTATAGCTGGTTGGCATTGTGCGCTGTGTGAGTGTGTGGGGTGGAGAGAGGGAGGGCAGCGCTCGATTACCACCTGTCAGTTAATCCAGAATGTTAGGTAACCAAAGCTCAGATAACCAGGACTTTATTTTAGGGTTTTTTGGCATATAAATCCCCAGTCAGTATATTGCCATCAGTAAGAGAGATACTAGGGGAAGATATCTGGTGAAGGGGTCCTTTACTGTGGTATTCAGAAGTACTGCCAATGTGGTGGTGGGGGATGGAAGTGGGTGGCAGGATACAGGGTAAGCACTTGTTTACGGGATTTGGAGGTATGTTTAGTCTAATCAGCACTGTATTACTGCATTTTTTTTTTTTCAGTGTTAAGTTTCTACTTTGTAGAATATTACTCTGTCCATGCAAAGTATGGTTGCCTAGGGAGGTTGTTTTATGCTTATGATGGACTATTTATTGTTTACAAACTTAAAAAAAAGGATTTGAAAAAACAAAGTGACCCCCCCTTTCCAGCTGACATATAGTAGAAGTTGTGCCCCCCCCCCCCCCAAACACACACAAAGGATTTTAATTCATGCCACCCAGCCCTGACCCAATTTAGCTTTTCCAACCAGCTGGGTCACCAACTGTTGGCAGTAGCAGTGGTGGGGAGATGGGTGGCAAATAGCAGGGCATTAACCATCTTTTCTCACCCAGGCTCAAAGGAACCTTCTTTTGAGAACACATTTGATCTTCATAAAAAAAAAAAAAAGGATAAGAAGCGACAATGTGCAGTTAAAATAATGCCCAATCACTACCACAGTGCTCAGCGGATACATATTTATTTTTTGTTACATTTGTACCCCGCGCTTTCCCACTCATGGCAGGCTCAATGCGGCTTACATGGGGCAATGGAGGGTTAAGTGACTTGCCCAGAGTCACAAGGAGCTGCCTGTGCCTGAAGTGGGAATCGAACTCAGTTCCTCAGGACCAAAGTCCACCACCCTAACCACTAGGCTACTCCTCCTTCCATCTTAGCACAAGAAAGCCTGCAGCACACAAGTTTAGGTGCTGTGGGTCATGATATCTTACAGCTGCCAGTGGAGGAGCGGCCTAGTGGTTAGAGCACTGGTCTTGCAATTCAGAGGTGGCCGGTTCAAATCCCACTGCTACTCCTTGTGATCTTGGGCAAGTCACTTAACCCTCCATTGCCTCAGGTACAAACTTAGATTGTGAGCCCTCCTGGGACAGAGAAATATCCAGTGTACCTGAATGTAACTTACCTTGAGCTACTACTGAAAAAGGTGTGAGCAAAATCTAAATAAATAAATAAATGTTTGTCACTAGAAGGCTTAGATTTCCCTTCTGGTTGTTATTATTGCTCTGGCTTGTGGTCTGTCACTGAGACAAGGCAGGGTTGCCAGTTGGCTCCTTTGTTTTTCTTTTAACCAACAGGATGATCCAGTTCTGGTTTCACTCTCAACTGCATGGGCTCTGTCTCCATTTTTTTTGCAAAAGAAAGAACAAAAGAAGAGCAAGGCTACAGGGTCACATATGTAATAAAGGACAAATCCAGGATGGCATCAGCCTGGGGTTGTCTGGTAGCCCTACCATAATTTGAAGATGGTGGTGGGGCACTGTGAGGAAAAAGCAGTCACTAATAAGCATACCATGCACTATGCTGGACAGATTTAGTAAAAATCTAAGTGGAGGACAGGGGAAAAAAGATAAAGAAAGCCCTATTCGTGCACTTTATAGTGGTTTCAGGATTTCAGAGCCTATGAGACCCGTTCTAGACCAGCTGATAGTAAATCCTCCAATCAGAAGCTGTGGGAAGTGCCAGTCTCCCAACCTATGGCCTGGATGCAGAAATCCCACCAGAGGCCTGTGGTCAGAAACCCACCCCGTGGGTTTTCATATCACTGGCCTTTTGTAGCTCAAAGAAAAAAAGAAGAGACACACAAAACAAAGTCCCTTGCAACACTACTACTATAACAGTTTCCCCAGGAGACTAGCTTAGCTTAAATTTCATTCTTATTTTAGCAGGTCTGAAGCCAGACTGCCAGACACAATCCTTCCACAAATACCTATGCTCTCTTTGATCTTGAACCTATTGCACCACAAACAATGCCAGAATAAGATCATATAATAGGAACAGCTCCAGGATTTCTGCAGGCTTTGCCCAGGGGTTTTGTTCAGTTTAAGAAAGGGCATGTGTGCAATTTTGCTTTAATTCCACTCCTCTAGTCCAGCATGTGAAATGCATGACTGCAGTTGCCTTCCAATCCTTATCTAACTTCTTCCTTACGGTGCACACCATTTCATCATTTTTATTTGGTGAAATATCTATGACTGCTATGACAAATATCTGCCGTCTGTGACCATTCCAAGTGCCTTGGCAACTTCTAGGGCTCGTCCTTAACCACCCCAGTGTCCCTGTCACAGGACTGCTTCTAGCAGGAAAAATAAAGTGCAGAACAACTTCATGGATGCAAGAGAACTTTCATTTGACACCATGGGCAATTGGACTTAATAGGCAATCTGCTGTGACAAGTTGACCACCCTATGTGAAAACAGTATATATATATATATATATATATATATATTTATTTATTTATTTATTTAAACTACAATGCATGTTCATTACCCAAAAGATTTCTCTTACATTTTGCTGTTTTGTAGTAAATGCTTTTCGAAGGACTAAAAGGTTTTGAAATCAAACTCATTCCCTGGCAGAAAACTGCAAAGCAAGTATAGTAATATCTCACTACTTTACTGTTATCATAATAATGGATATTACCAGGTCAGTGTTAACGTTTTTCAAGGAAATCTATTGGCCAGTCTGCCATATAAAGAAATCTTCCCTTATATGGTACACAAGCCCCGCCCAGTGAATCCTCATGATGCACCGTGTGGGGCAGGGCACCGCCATTTTCAAGATGGTGGTGCAGGAGGCAGGAGTGAGCTGGTACCATTCCTGCCTCTTGTAAAGATATGACCAGGAGAAGAGTATGTGTGTGTGTGTGTGTGTGTTTCTTTGATGGGGGTGGCAGGTACCTAGAAGAGGGATTGCATGGTTGGAAAGGGGCCATTCAACACCAGGATTTTTTTTTTTGAGTCACAGGAAGGAAGGAGGTGCCGCTAGACATCAGGGAGAGGGGTTGGGTGAGTGGGAAGGTGCTATTAGTGGGAAGGTGTACTAGACACCAGGGATTGTTTTAGGTTGTTGGTTTGTAGGGGTGAAGAACAGCAGTATGGCACTTAGTATTATTTATTATATTTTTAAGTCCTCATTTACAATTTAATTAGTTTTATCAGGTTTTTGAAGTTTATTTTTATATGTATTTCATGTTATCAGCTTCTCTATTATGTCTGCATATTCATGATACCTGTGACAAAACTGAAACGCAAAACAAAGTGGCCGCTGGAATGCATAAAAATTCAAACTTCCTTTATGGATTCCTCAGCGTTTTTGTTTTAAAATTACAAGTTGGAGAATGGCACAGTGTGTAGATTCACAATCCATAATCGCTTTTGCATTTTAAATGTTTGAAAATCCTGGGGTTTTTTTGCGCCATTTCTTAGCGCGATTTTTACATTAAATAGCACATTTTACACATTAACAACCTTTGAAATTATGATATTTTATTATTACCTTGTTTTATCTGGATAATTGAAATTAAATTGCCTTTAAGATTTCTGCAGAGTCTGACCCTTGACCTCACAAAGAACATAAATAGAGCAGAGCAGTACTCAGCAGATTCAATCTTGTTAGTGAGAAGGTGAATCTGCTCTATTTGTGAGGAAGCACTGCAATGTAAAGTACACTGAATTGGTTAATTTTTCAACTACTTTTTTCAAAGAAGCTAAGCTTTACTGCTATTTTTGCTTTAAATAGTCCCGTTTGGATTTCTCATACTTTTTCATACATTTTTTTACAGATATTTGGAGACATTATAACTATTATGGGAAAGCTGGATATTTTCCGCTATAGGTACGTGTTCCTTTCACATCTCTTGCATCTCTTTTGGCTTTATACACATTTTCTGAGTAGATACATTTTTACTGAATTCATTAACTAGATATCGACACAAAAGTGTAAGCAACCTTTATCTCTTAGTCACCATAAATTATATTATGCTGAACAAAAAGAAAACCTCAATTAAAATACAGATACACTGACACTAGGAGCACTTGCAAAAGAGAGAGAATACAAAAATGTAACATAGGTTTATAAAGTGGAGCATATGGTAAGAGCCCACACTTGCCTTTAGTGTTCATTATGAACTTCATTAAAATGGCAAGCAGATGAATGATGTGCATTCACAGCCTGGTATTTACCAGAGAACATAAGAATAGCCATACTAGGTCAGACCAATGGTCCATCCAACCCAGTATCCTGCTTCTAAGTGACCAGGCCAGGTCACAAGTACCTGACAGAAACCCAAATAGCAGCAACATTCCATGCTACCGATCCCAGGGTAAGCAGTGGCTTTCCCATGACTGTCTCAACAGCAGACTATAGACTTTTCCTCCAGAAACTTGTCCAAATATTTTTTAAACCCAGATACGCTAACCACATCCGCTGTCAACAAGAGCTAACTATTTATCGAGTGGAAAAACATTTCCTCCTATTTGTTTTAAGAGGAGTCATCTAGGAACATTTTTATTTCTGCTTTGAAGATTTTGCCGTCTCCTTTCTATCCAGTCTCTCCCTCCCTTCATCCCCTGCTTCATTCTTCTCTGGCTTCATCAGCAGTGTTTTTGCTCAGCTCAGGCCTCAGCTCCTGCCAGTGCTGCCTCCAGAAAGCCTCTGTCCCCATCCTACTGACAAGTTTTCCATCTTTGCCTTCATTAGGATCTAGGCCCCAAATTTAGATGCCCAAGTGAACTGTCAGAGTTCTTCTAGCCTTGATATAATCATTTTCTGCTGTAAGCAGGAACCAGCCAAAACAGAGTTAATTATAATTATTTAATATATATTCCACAGATCAAATTAATAAGCATAAACCAAAATGGTGATATCCACACTAAAATCTCCATTACCCAAATTGCAAAGGACTAAAATACAAGACAACCCATGCGTCTAAATTCTCTTACATAGGCACGCACCTGTGGAATGCATTGCCACAAGTGGTGAAAACAACTTATGATTACCTAAAATTCAGAAAGTCATTAAAGACTCACCTATTCGGAAGGGCATATCCAAATGACCTAACTTAAATGACTCAACCCTGCAACACTTCACTATTAAAGATCGTATTGGACATTAATGAACTCTTTTACCTCAACCCAACTTGATTAAATCTTATCTTCCCTATCCCAATACAACATTTTGTACCTATCCCGTACCGGATTTGGCGAATGCCTTCACGGTATTATGTAAGCCACATTGAGCCTGCAAATATATGGGAAAATGTGGGATACAAATGTAACAAATAATAATAATAAAACACAAAAACAAAGACATATACATAGTAACATAGTAGATGACGGCAGAAAAAGACCTGCATGGTCCATTTAGTCTGCCCAACAAGATAAACTCATATGTGCTACTTTTTGTGTATACCTTACCTTGATTTGTACCTGTCCTTTTCAGGGCACAGACCGTGTAAGTCTGCCCAGCACTATCCCCGCCTCCCGCCACCGGCTCTGCCACCCAATCTCGGCTAAGCTCCTTAGGATCTATTCCTTCTGAACAGGATTCCTTTATGTTTATCCCACGCGTGCTTGAATTCTGTTACCGTTTTCATTTCCACCACCTCCCGCGGGAGGGCATTCCAAGCATCCACTACTCTCTCCGTGAAAAAATACTTCCTGACATTTTTCTTGAGTCTGCCCCCCTTCAATCTCATATATATACATATATATATATCTTGCAAGATCTAAAGCAGATTAATCCCCATAGTCTAGCTGTGATTCGTAAGATTAATGCTTGTCCTGCAGAACTCTATTAAATTGTAAGCATGGATGTGAGTGTCCCTCTATTTCTGCAATTTCAGCAATGCCTTTCAATTAAGCTCTCTCAGGGAGGAGGCTGCTTGCAGCTTGCCACTGTGCGCTTTGGTATTGATTTAAGCAATTACAACAGTGCAGACATCATTTTATCTCCTTTTTAAGGAGTTTAGTAATCAAGATGCAAGCATGACAGTAATCAGTTCTTTGAATCATAGGGAGGGTGACTAATCTCAGTCATTAGTGCCAGTGCAGACCTCTGCATATCTATGAGAGTAGACAAACCGAAGGTAAACTACATATATACAGACTAAAAATAAAATGCTCAAACGCCAACCCCAAACCACATGGACCCAGGCAATAGAAAAGGTTCAAAGAAGGGCAACCAAAATAATAAAAGGGATGGAACTCCTCACATATGAGGAAAGGCTAAAGAGGTTAAGGCTCTTCAGGCTGGAAAAGAGACGGCTGAGGGGGGATTGTTAGAGGTCTATAAAATCCTGAGTGGTGTAGTAGAAGTAAATCGATTTTTTATTTGTTCCAAAAGTACAAAGACTATGGGACACTCAAGGAAGTTATATGGAAATACTTATAAAACAAATATTTTTTCACTCAACAAATAGTTAAGCTCTGCAACTCTTTCTCGGAGTTTGTAGTAACAGTGGTTATCATATCTAGGTTGAAAAAAAAAAGGTTTGAACAAGTTTCTGGAGGAACAATCCATAGTCTGCTATTCAGACAGACATGGGAAAGCTACTGCTTGCCCTGAGGTTGGTAGCATGGAATGTTGCCATGATTTGGGTTTCTGCCAGGTACTTGTCACCTGGCTTGGCTACTGTTGAAAACAGGATACTGGGTTAGATGGACCATTGGTCTAACCCAGTATGGCTACTCTTATGTTCTAATAGTCTGAGAAATTAGATCTTACCTGCTAATTTGCTTTTCTTTAGTCCCTCTGGGCTGGCCCAGAAAGATACTTCTTGCCTTAAGCAAAGCAACTGTCAAGCCTTTATCAAAACCTTCCTGTAAAAAAAAACAAATCTAAGATTTGGACCACTGATGCACAAAACATCGATCGGCACACCAAGCCTCAAAAATACAGCAAGAGCGAATGTAATTCAAAGAAGCTGACTGATGTCGTGAACTAAGCATCATAACTATGACATTAGAGGAATAACCTCTCTTAGTTAACCGCGCCCTTTCACAGCCAAGCTGTAAGACAAAATCAAGCTGGATCTGGATGAACTACTGGCCCTTGAACTAGAAGGTCTAGAGAGTTCGGGAACGTGAGAGGAGAGTCATCTGTGAGACGTACGAGATGGGCATATCAAGGTCTGCGAGGCCAACTGGGAGCTACCAGAATTACTAGACCTGCGTCTCTTGATCTTTTGAATAAGCCACCCTAAAAGGGGCCACAAAGGAAACACATAAAGAAGATCTGATGGCCACGTCATAAGTACATATAAGTACATAAGTACATAAGTAATGCCATACTGGGAAAAGACCAAGGGTCCATCAAGCCCAGCATCCTGTCCACGACAGCGGCCAATCCAGGCCAAGGGCACCTGGCAAGCTTCCCAAACGTACAAACATTCTATACATGTTATTCCTGGAATTTTGGATTTTTCCAAGTCCGTTTAGTAGCGGTTTATGGACTTGTCCTTTAGGAAACCGTCCAACCCCTTTTTAAACTCTGCTAAGCTAACCGCCTTCACCACTTTCTCCGGCAACGAATTCCAGAGTTTAATTACACGTTGGGTGAAGAAACATTTTCTCCAATTTGTTTTAAATTTACTACACTGTAGTTTCATCGCATGCCCCCTAGTCCTAGTATTTTTGGAAAGCGTGAACAGAAGCTTCACATCCACCTGTTCCACTCCACTCATTATTTTATATACCTCTATCATGTCTCCCCTCAGCCGTCTGTTCTCCAAGCTGTATAGCCCTAGCCTCCTTAGTCTTTCTTCATAGGGAAGTCGTCCCATCCCCGCTATCATTTTAGTCGCCCTTCGCTGCACCTTTTCCAATTCTACTATATCTTTCTTGAGATGCGGCGACCAGAATTGAACACAATACTCAAGGTGCGGTCGCACCATGGAGCGATACAACGGCATTATAACATCCTCACACCTGTTTTCCATACCTTTCCTAATAATACCCAACATTCTATTTGCTTTCTTAGCCGCAGCAGCACACTGAGCAGAAGGTTTCAGTGTGTTATCGACGACGACACCCAGATCCCTTTCTTGGTCCGTAACTCCTAACGTGGAACCTTGCATGACGTAGCTATAATTCGGGTTCTTTTTTCCCACATGCATCACCTTGCACTTGCTCACATTAAACATCATCTGCCATTTAGCCGCCCAGTCTCCCAGAGCATCTATTCCCTCTGCTCCGAGATCTTTCCAGTGACTGAATAATCGAGGCACCTTGAAGTCGCGCACTGTAGCCATCAGATCCATGATTGAGAATCGTCTGAAAAACTGTTGCACTGAGCTCCCATTTTCCTGGGTCTAGAGTATGACAACTGAGGAAGTCTGCCTGGACAATCAATGTCTTCACCACATGAGAGCCAACAGGTCTGAGAGATGGAGCTCCGTCCAAGACATGAGAAGAGCTGCCTCCTGCTCTAGAAGACTTCTCGTTCCTCCTTGACTGACACACACCATTGCCGTCAATTTGTCTGAGAGACCTCACATGGGTCTGTGTCTTAGTAGATGACAGAATGCCTCTAGACCAAAATATGCTTCCAAAATATTGATCGAGTAGGACGTCTCCTCCTGGGACCAAAGACCCTGAGAAACATGTCCCAGACAATGAGTTCCCCAGCCCCTGAGACTGGCATTGGTTGTCATTATGACCCACTGAGGAGGGTCTAAAGGAACTCCCCCTTGGTCAGGGTTTGTGCCTGAAGTCACCAACGGAGACTCCCTCGCTCTTGACTCCTGAGAATCAGTTTGACAGTCAGAGAATCTGTCTACGGAGACCAACAGGATAAGAGGGACTTCTGGAGAGGCCTCATATGTGCTCTGGCTCAAGGAACTAACTCGACTGTTGCCACCATGGATCTTAAGACTTGAAGATAATCTCTCGCACATGGTACCGGCTTGCAAAGAAGGGACCGTATCTGATCCTGAAGTTTGGCAATTCTGTCCTGGAGGCAAAAATACTCAGCCTTGCAGAGCGTCGAAGGAAACTCCTAGATAAATGACAGTCTGAGACAGCACCAGACAACTCTTGAGAGGATTCACTACCCAACCAAGCCTTGAAGAAATTGAACTACTCATTCTGTGGCTTGCACACTTTCTTGATATGATTTTGCTCTGATCAGCCAATTGTCCAGGTAAGGATGGACCTGAATGCCCTCCTTTCTGAGAGCCACTATCACCACCACCTTCGTAAAGGCATGAGGAACCATAGCAAGACCGAAAAGAAAAACTCAAAACTGAAAATACTGGACCAAAACTGCGAAACAAAGAAACCTTTGGTGCAAAGGACGAACTGGGATATGCAGATAAGCCTCTGTCAAATCTACAGCCATCAGAAACTCTCCTGATCGAACAGCCACAATGACCGAACGCAGAGTTTCCATATGAACTGGTGACTTTGAACGTCCAGTTGACCGCCTTGAGTTCCAATATTGGCTGAAAGGATTCCTCTTTTTTTGGAACTACAAAGTAAATGGAATAGCGACCTGTTCTTATTTCTGAATGAGAAACAGGGCAGACTGTAAAGCAAGAAGCCTTACTAGAGTGACCTGACCACTCCTGCCTTTAGACAAGAATGACAAGGAGACTCTAGGAAAGCATCTGGGAGCGGCCGTGCAAACTCTAAGGCATACCCGTTGCAAATAAACTCGAGAACCCATTGATTGGAGGTAATTTGGGCCCACCTCCAATAAAACTAAGATAACCAAGCTCCTACTGGAGGTTGAGCCCAGAAATTTTCATTGGGACGGACAAGCAGGGGACTGGAAGAAAGTATCTGCATCTCTACTTTGTTGGGCACCTCTAAACAATCGGAACCTTTGAAAATAGTGAGACTTTTGAACAATAGCTATTCTGCCCACTCAAAACTGATGAAAATCTCTTCCACATCTCCTACTGGAAAGAAGACTGTGACCAGCCGGCCTAGAACGATCTTCAGGAAGTCGAGGAACTTTAGTATCCCCTAGAATGAGTAGAAGTTCATCGATCTTTCACTCATTCAAAAAGTACAAAGACCAGGGGACACTCAATGAAACTGGCTTGACTGACTATAACAAGACATCATTTATTTTTTAGGATTTACCCCCTTTTTAAGAAATTCACACAAGGCTGTGTAGAGCAAGTATAATCTAGACACAGGCAAACAATTACAGCAGTAAAATATTCAACCAATAGTACACATAGCACATTAGCCCTGGCTCTTGGGTCAGAGCATAACATCTCAAAATTCTGAATGAATCCTTCAAGGAAAAAGGCTACAACCTCAAAATAATTTCCTCTTCATTAATACTGCAGGACAAAGAAAACATCAGTCTCCCCCTTGTAGTGACATTTGTTGGATTTAACTCACACCTTTACAACAGTAGCTTAAGACAAGTTACTTCTAGGTATAACAGCTATTTATGCTTTGCTCGGAACCTTAGTGTATGGACAGAAAATAAATGTAACGATATAAATGGTAGGGGCACAGGGAACACAGACACAACAGTTCAAAGCTGGAAAATGGTGAAAAATCATAAATGTTCCAGGACCACTACTGTATTTATTTATTTATTTATGCGTTCTTGTATCCCACTATTATCCAAAAACTAGTTTCGGTTCAAAGTGGCTTACAACTACATTTTGGTGGAGTTACATTTGTGCCTGTATTGGGTGAAGCTCAAATTCTACCAACAAAATACTCCACTTCAGCTAAATATGTTCAGTTAAGTAGTTCCCAAACAGATAGCTATTTTTTAACAAACATCTTTTTAGGATGAAGGAAAAGCCTCAGATAAAATACAAGTTCCAATTTTTTAATACTGGTAAGCATCAATCATCAGCTAAAAAACCTTCTACCTTCGGGAATTCAAATTTTAATTCAAGATTTCTTTCAGAGTTCGATACTACAGTATTTAGAAAGACATTTCTCCATTATGAAAGTAGTCATTGAAAAGCAGTTTACCTATATCTCAGTTTCTCAGATATAGACGATTATGTTCAACATGAGGGGAATATAAAGAAGTATCAAAAGTTTTGAAAAAGAAATTGGAAAGAGAATACCCCAAGAAAACAGTTAAAACTGTTTACAAGAGAGCCTTATATCATGATCGTGATTTCTTATGCTCAACTACCATGTCAAGAGATAAAACAGAGATAATTCGTAGGACATAAAGGGGGTAGAAATTTCAAAGATATTCTATCACCTAGATTCCTTCCAACACAGTACTGACGTCTGGATATCAATAAGGAGGACATTCCACTTGTACGAAGTGCTCTGTTTGCGTTGTTACTCCCATTAGTTCTATATTTGTTAATCCTGTGGACCATAAGGAATACATTTTGCAACACAACTGATTGTTATTCTGATTTTGTTGTTTATATCATCTGTTGTCCATGCTCTAAGATTTGTTTGTCAGACCTCCAAAAAATGTAAAACTCAACTTATAGAACATCCGAGTGCATTAAATTGGAGAATACTGGAAGTGCCAACTGTTGAGCAATGTGCCAAGTTTGGACATAATTCCAAAGATTTGAAATGTTGTGTTATTGATAGGGTCACCAAACATATAAAGAGGAATCCAATAAAATCTATATGGAAATATGATGTTTGATTTTAACAAAATATTTCTAAAAAGCAAGGAAAAAGACCTCAAAACGCCCGACCGCTTACTTTCAGTTTGAAACTAAGCCGTGATCAGATCAAGAGAGAGGAAAAAATTTTTCTCAATGCTCTCTCTGTCAAAGCACAGCCCTTGAAAAAGCCTACAAGCGAAACGGATGGGGCCACCGTCGGGCAACAGATAAGTGCTCAAATTTACTTTATCTTTGTAAAGCTGCTTTATGAGAATCAGTGAAGGTTTATATGAACTAAATAAATTTTGAAGTTAGCATTGATATTGTCAACATATTTAAAAAAAACCTTTTTGTAAAAAAGAGCAAAATTGCTAAAATCTTTTTGGAAATAAATTTGGAAATAAATTAAAAGTTAAAATAATTCTTTCCAAGGTTTTTATGACCAATGATGAACACTACACCCCCCAGTTAAAGCCGCCGAAAACTGAAAGTAAGCTGTCAGGCATTTTGAGGTCTTTTCCTTGCTTTTTAGAAATATTTTGTTAAAATCAAACATCATATTTCCATATAGATTTTATTGGATTCCTCTTTATATGTTTGAGACCTTTTATCTTGGAGTCCTGTATGGTGATCTTCCTACTATTGTTTACGTTATTGATAGGGTGACACAAGATATTCGAGGTGGAGATTGCAAATTACAGCTTTTGAGGAGGGAACAATGTTGTATTCCTGGTGCTTGGTTCGCTGAATTCTGGTATAGCGAATGCTACATACCTGTAGAAGGTATTCTCCGAGGACAGCAGGCTGATTGTTCTCACTGATGGGTGACGTCCACGGCAGCCCCTCCAATCGGAAACTTCACTAGCAAAGTCCTTTGCTAGCCCTCGCGCGCCCGCGCGCACCGCGCATGCGCGGCCGTCTTCCCGCCCGAAACCGGCTCGAGCCGGCCAGTCCAGTATGTAGCAAGACAATACACTTCAAGGGAAGACTCAACTCCAAAGGGGAGGCGGGCGGGTTTGTGAGAACAATCAGCCTGCTGTCCTCGGAGAATACCTTCTACAGGTATGTAGCATTCGCTTTCTCCGAGGACAAGCAGGCTGCTTGTTCTCACTGATGGGGTATCCCTAGCCCCCAGGCTCACTCAAAACAACAACATTGGTCAATTGGGCCTCGCAACGGCGAGGACATAACTGAGAATGACCTAAAAAATTTACCAACTAACTGAGA
Organism: Microcaecilia unicolor; assembly: GCF_901765095.1. Taxonomy (NCBI): domain Eukaryota; kingdom Metazoa; phylum Chordata; class Amphibia; order Gymnophiona; family Siphonopidae; genus Microcaecilia; species Microcaecilia unicolor. The sequence continues at coordinate 95,801,287 of NC_044042.1, forward strand.
GTGTAGCCTGGAACAGAACAAACAGGGCCCTCGGGGGGTGGAGTTGGATCCTAAAGCCCAAACAGGTTCTGAAGAACTGACTGCCCGAACCGACTGTCGCGTCGGGTATCCTGCTGCAGGCAGTAATGAGATGTGAATGTGTGGACAGATGACCACGTCACAGCTTTGCAAATTTCTTCAATGGAGGCTGACTTCAAGTGGGCTACCGACGCAGCCATGGCTCTAACATTATGAGCCGTGACATGACCCTCAAGAGCCAGCCCCGCCTGGGCGTAAGTGAAGGAAATGCAATCTGCTAGCCAATTGGATATGGTGCGTTTCCCTACAGCCACTCCCCTCCTATTGGGGTCAAAAGAAACAAACAATTGGGCGGACTGTCTGGTGGGCTGTGTCCGCTCCAGGTAGAAGGCCAATGCTCTCTTGCAGTCCAATGTGTGCAGCTGACGTTCAGCAGGGCAGGAATGAGGACGGGGAAAGAATGTTGGCAAGACAATTGACTGGTTCAGATGGAACTCCGACACGACCTTTGGCAGAAACTTAGGGTGAGTGCGGAGGACTACTCTGTTGTGATGAAATTTGGTGTAAGGGGCCTGGGCTACCAGGGCCTGAAGCTCACTGACTCTACGAGCCGAAGTAACTGCCACCAAGAAAATGACCTTCCAGGTCAAGTACTTCGGATGGCAGGAATTCAGTGGCTCAAAAGGAGGTTTCATCAGCTGGGTGAGAACGACATTGAGATCCCATGACACTGTAGGAGGCTTGACAGGGGGCTTTGACAAAAGCAAACCTCTCATGAAGCGAACAACTAAAGGCTGTCCTGAGATCGGCTTACCTTCCACTTGGTAATGGTATGCACTGATTGCACTAAGGTGAACCCTTACGGAGTTGGTCTTCAGACCAGACTCAGACAAGTGCAGAAGGTATTCAAGCAGGGTCTGTGTAGGACAAGAGCGAGGATCTAGGGCCTTGCTGTCACACCAGACGGCAAACCTCCTCCAATGAAAGAAGTAACTTCTCTTAGTGGAGTCTTTCCTGGAAGCAAGCAAGATGCGGGAGACACCCTCTGGCAGACCCAAAGAGGCAAAGTCTACGCCCTCAACATCCAGGCCGTGAGAGCCAGGGACTGGAGGTTGGGATGCAGAAGAGCCCCGTCGTCCTGCGTGATGAGGGTCGGAAAACACTCCACAATCTCCACGGTTCTTCGGAGGATAACTCCAGAAGAAGAGGGAACCAGATCTGACGCGGCCAAAAGGGAGCAATCAGAATCATGGTGCCTCGGTCTTGCTTGAGTTTCAACAAAGTCTTCCCCACCAGAGGTATGGGAGGATAAGCGTACAGCAGACCTTCCCCCCAATCCAGGAGGAAGGCATCCGACGCCAGTCTGCCGTGGGCCTGAAGCCTGGAACAGAACTGAAGGACCTTGTGGTTCACTTGAGATGCGAAGAGATCCACCAGGGGGGTGCCCCACGCCTGGAAGATCTGTCGCACCACACGGGAATTGAGCGACCACTCGTGAGGTTGCATAATCCTGCTCAACCTGTCGGCCAGACTGTTGTTTACGCCTGCCAGATATGTGGCTTGGAGCACCATGCCCTGACGGCGAGCCCAGAGCCACATGCTGACGGCTTCCTGACACAGGGGGCGAGATCCGGTGCCCCCCTGCTTGTTGACATAGTACATGGCAACCTGATTGTCTGTCTGAATTTGGATAATTTGGTGGGACAGCCGATCTCTGAAAGCCTTCAGAGCGTTCCAGATCGCTCGCAACTCCAGAAGATTGATCTGTAGATCGCGTTCTTGGAGGGACCAACTTCCTTGGGTGTGAAGCCCATCGACATGAGCTCCCCATCCCAGGAGAGACGCATCCGTGGTCAGCACTTTTTGTGGCTGAGGAATTTGGAAGGGACGTCCCAGAGTCAAATTGGAGCAAATCGTCCACCAAAACAGGGATTCGAGAAAACTCGTGGACAGGTGGATCACGTCCTCTAGACCCCCAGCGGCCTGATACCACTGGGAGGCTAGGGTCCATTGAGCAGATCTCATGTGAAGGCGGGCCATGGGAGTCACATGCACTGTGGAGGCCATGTGGCCCAGCAATCTCAACATCTGCCGAGCTGTGATCTGCTGGGACGCTCGCACCCGCGAGACGAGGGACAACAAGTTGTTGGCTCTCGTCTCTGGGAGATAGGCACGAGCCGTCCGAGAATCCAGCAGGGCTCCGATGAATTCGAGTTTCTGCACTGGGAGAAGATGGGACTTTGGGTAATTTATCACAAACCCCAGAAGCTCCAGGAGGCGAATAGTCATCTGCATGGACTGCAGGGCTCCTGCCTCGGATGTGTTCTTCACCAGCCAATCGTCGAGATATGGGAACACGTGCACCCCCAGCCTGCGAAGCGCCGCTGCTACCACAGCTAGGCACTTTGTGAACACCCTGGGCGCGGAGGCGAGCCCAAAGGGTAGCACACAGTACTGGAAGTGGCGTGTGCCCAGCTGAAATCGCAGATACTGTCTGTGAGCTGGCAGTATCGGGATGTGTGTGTAGGCATCCTTCAAGTCCAGAGAGCATAGCCAATCGTTTTGCTGAATCATGGGGAGAAGGGTGCCCAGGGAAAGCATCCTGAACTTTTCTTTTACGAGATATTTGTTCAGGGCCCTTAGGTCTAGGATGGGACGCATCCCCCCTGTTTTCTTTTCCACAAGGAAGTACCTGGAATAGAATCCCAGCCCTTCTTGCCCGGATGGCACGGGCTCGACCGCATTGGCGCTGAGAAGGGCGGAGAGTTCCTCTGCAAGTACCTGCTTGTGCTGGAAGCTGTAGGACTGAGCTCCCGGAGGACAATTTGGAGGTTTTGAGGCCAAATTGAGGGTGTATCCTTGCCGGACTATTTGGAGAACCCACTGATCGGAGGTTATGAGAGGCCACCTTTGGTGAAAAGCTTTCAACCTCCCTCCGACAGGCAGGTCGCCCGGCACTGACACTTGGATGTCGGCTATGCTCTGCTGGAGCCAGTCAAAAGCTCGCCCCTTGCTTTTGCTGGGGAGCCACGGGGCCTTGCTGAGTCGCACGCTGCTGACGAGAGCGAGCGCGCTGGGGCTTAGCCTGGGCCGCAGGCTGTCGGGAAGGAGGATTGTACCTACGCTTGCCAGAAGTATAGGGAACAGTCTTCCTTCCCCCGAAAAATCGTCTACCTGTAGAGGTAGAAGCTGAAGGCTGCCGGCGGGCGAACTTGTCAAATGCGGTGTCCCGCTGGTGGAGAGACTCTACCACCTGTTCGACTTTTTCGCCAAAAATGTTATCCGCACGGCAAGGCGAGTCCGCAATCCGCTGCTGGAGTCTATTCTCCAGGTCGGCGGCACGCAGCCATGAGAGCCTGCGCATCACCACACCTTGAGCAGCGGCCCTGGACGCAACATCAAAAGTGTCATAAACTCCTCTGGCCAGGAATTTTCTGCACGCCTTCAGCTGCCTGACCACCTCCTGAAAAGGCTTGGCTTGCTCAGGGGGAAGAGCATCAACCAAGCCCGCCAACTGCCGCACATTGTTCCGCATGTGTATGCTCGTGTAGAGCTGGTAGGACTGGATCTTGGACACGAGCATAGAGGAATGGTAGGCCTTCCTCCCAAAGGAGTCTAAGGTTCTAGCGTCCTTGCCCGGGGGCGCCGAAGCATGTTCCCTAGAACTCTTAGCCTTCTTTAGGGCCAAATCCACAACTCCAGAGTCATGAGGCAACTGAGTGCGCATCAGCTCTGGGTCCCCATGGATCCGGTACTGGGACTCGATCTTCTTGGGAATGTGGGGATTAGTTAATGGCTTGGTCCAGTTCGCAAGCAATGTCTTCTTCAGGACATGGTGCAAGGGAACAGTGGACGCTTCCTTAGGTGGAGAAGGATAGTCCAGGAGCTCAAACATTTCAGCCCTGGGCTCGTCCTCCACAACCACCGGGAAGGGGATGGCCGTAGACATCTCCCGGACAAAGGAAGCGAAAGACAGACTCTCGGGAGGAGAAAGCTGTCTCTCAGGAGAGGGAGTGGGATCAGACGGAAGACCCTCAGACTCCTCGTCAGAGAAATATCTGGGATCTTCCTCTTCCTCCCACGAGGCCTCACCCTCGGTGTCAGACACAAGTTCCCGGACCTGTGTCTGCAACCTCGCCCTGCTCGACTCCGTGGAACCCCGTCCACGATGGGGGCGTCGAGAGGTAGACTCCCTTGCCCGCATCGGCGAAGCTCCCTCCGCCGACGTGGTCGGGGAGCCTTCCTGGGAGGTGGCCGCGGTCGGCACCGCACGCGGTACCGACGTCGGGGACCTCAACCTGGGCGATGGGCCAGCCGGCGCCACACTCGACGGTACCGGAGGCGCAAGCACCGCCGGTACCGGAGGGGTAGGGCGCAACAGCTCTCCCAGAATCTCTGGGAGAACGGCCCGGAGGCTCTCGTTTAGAGTGGCTGCAGAGAAAGGCTGAGAGGTCGATGCAGGCGTCGACGTCAGTACCTGTTCCGGGCGTGGAGGCTGTTCCGGGCTGTCCAGAGCGGAGCGCATCGACACCTCTTGAACAGAGGGTGAGCGGTCCTCTCGGTGCCGATGCCTGCTGGGTGCCGAATCCCTCGGCGACCCAGAGCTCTCGGTGCCGACACGGGGAGGAGACCGGTGTCGATGCTTCTTCGATTTCTTCCGAAGCATGTCACCGGAGCTCCCCGGCACCGACGAGGAGGACGTCGAATCCATCCGTCGCTTCCTCGGGGCCGAGACTGAAGAAGGTCGATCTCGGGGGGGCTGTACCGCAGGAGCCCTCAGGGTAGGCGGAGACCCACCCGAGGGCTCACCGCCACCAGCAGGGGAATGGACAGCCCTCACCTGCACTCCACCCGATGCACCACCGTCCGACGACATCAGCAGACGAGGTCCTGGTACCACCGACGTCGATGCAGCTATCCGATGTCTCGGCGCCGATGCAGAGGCCCAATGCCTCGATGCACTCGATGCAGGGGCGGCCGAGGAAGATGGTCTGGACGCTGACGACGTCGATGCACTCGAAGATCCCGGTGCCGATGCCGACGAAGAGCCCGAGAACAACACGTTCCACTGGGCTAGTCTCGCTACCTGAGTCCGCCTTTGAAGCAGGGAACACAGACTGCAGTTCTGAGGGCGGTGCTCGGCCCCCAGACACTGAAGACACGACGAGTGTCGATCAGTGAGCGAGATAACCCGGGCGCACTGGGTGCACTTCTTGAAGCCGCTGGAAGGCTTCGATGTCATGGGCGGAAAAATCACGCCGGCGAAATCAAAAGCCGAAATGGCGAAAATTGAAGCACCAAAATTTAGAGGGAGAAAAATCTCGACCGAGGCCAAAAAGAGGCCTACCCCGACGACGAAAGAAAACTTACCGGGGCAAAAAGCTGGAAGTACGGGGAGGATTTACACGAAACCCGGCGGGGGGTTTCCGGAGCACTTCCCGACTAAGAGAAAACTTTCCCGAAGGAAAAAAACACGCTCAAAATAAATTGGACGCGCGAGGTCGACTTTCCGGGGCTCGACACGGCGAAAACACGACCGTACCGAGTGCGGACAAAAGAAGACTGGCCGGCTCGAGCCGGTTTCGGGCGGGAAGACGGCCGCGCATGCGCGGTGCGCGCGGGCGCGCGAGGGCTAGCAAAGGACTTTGCTAGTGAAGTTTCCGATTGGAGGGGCTGCCGTGGACGTCACCCATCAGTGAGAACAAGCAGCCTGCTTGTCCTCGGAGAATGAATGGGTACATTTTTTTCTGAAATTTTAGTTCGATATAGTGTGAATATAGACTACGGCAGTACACCGTTCCTTTAAGTTTCCCTAGAAACAGAATATAAGAATTACAGGAGAATGACCTATCAGCAGTTTTCTGATTGGTTGAGTAACTCTTTAAAATGCTGAGCTATGAATGCCGAGCCACCATATTGGAATGTGCTCAGTATAGAGAAGTTGATTCCATGAGCATTAAGTGAATTACTCATTGAAGAGAAAGTTAGATTTGAAGAAAATGTAATGAATTTTAATTCTTGTTTGTATGTTTGCAGAGATTGATTGATGGTCTCTAATCCCCTGATGCAGAAGTTACTGTGAAATGGTAGCCAATTAGGGAAACCAATAAGGTTTTTCAACTTTTTAAGAAATCTTGAATTAAAATTTTCAAATTGAATTCTAAAAAGTGAGAAATAGGAAGGTTGAAGGTTTTTTTTGGCTGATGACTGATGCTTACAGGGTATCAAAAAATTAGAATGTTTTATCTCAAGCTTTTCCTTCGTTCTAAAAAAAATGTTTGTTAAAAATAGCTATCTGTTTGGGAACTACCTAACTGAACACATTTGGTTGAAGTGGAGTATTTTGTTTGAAGAATTTTATGCTGCTTGCTGCCATGCAGATCTGGGTTGAAATCCAAAATCTGGTCCTGCTGAGCAGCTGGGGCATCCAGCATAGCCAGGTAGCACTCCCAGTCGGTCTTGGACATTTCACAAGTGGCCAGATTCAGGGTGTATACGGCAGGTTGAAACTAGGAGAAGGTTAAACTGGGGGGGGGGGGGGGGGCAAAAATCCATGGGTGACAGGGATAATAAATCAAGACTCAGGGTACCATAGCACAAAAGGCATAGGAGGAAACTACCTAGTTCAAAATTATAACAGGCTTACTGCAACAGTGGATTTCATGGTCTCCTGCAAGGGGTAGGTTTAGGGGGGGGCGGTGCAGGTTATTTGCAGAGTGGTGGAGAATTTGCGGGGGACTAGCTTTTTGGAGGGTAAGGGTAGTTTGCAGGGTAATGGGGCAAAGGAAGTATTTTTTCAGGTGTAGGCAATTTGCAGGGAGTAGGTTATAGAGGTGGGGCAGTTGAAAGGGGGGTAGTTGCTAGGGTTTGTGGCTGTTTGTGTGGTGGTGAGGTAGCTGCAGGGAGTAGGTTTTATGGTGGGGACATGTGGTGGGGTGGTGGGGCAGCTGAAGGGGGTAGTTTTTGTCTGTGTAGCAGTTGCTGGGATGTAGTTTTTAAGGTGAAAGCAGTTAGGGAATTCCACCTTTTAAACTCTCATGCCCCATTCTCTACTTTCCCAAACTGCTATGTTTAACTCTATGTAAGGTTCTATACTACAGAAGATGGAAATCCTGTTCCCATAGACATGTACAGAGCCATTTTTTTTTGGGGGGGGGGGGGGGGGATTCTTTGACCCATCTTCAAATTGGATAGATCATCTGAATGTCTCTTCTCTCATTCCAAGAGCGAGACCCCAGCTAAGGGGTATGGGGTGGGCCCCCAGAAATAATTCCGCCAGACAAGATATATAAACAAATGTTTTATTTACTTAAATCTGGATTTGTTGTTTCACAGGCAAGAAAGTCTCTTACCGTCATAGGGGAAACAGTCTTAGCATGGGCCTGAGGCCAACAGGGCCCAAAGCACAGTCCGTGGCCTGCGACTGCCATGGCCCAAACACAGTTTATAACTTCTCTCTTTTGGAATTCCAGGTCTGGCCCTAGCCAGATGTCAAAACAGGGCTCAAAATCCTCAAATAAAAGATTGGCTTAGCTCAGCCAGGTCACAGCAGCTAGAAACATTCAGTAAAGGCGTATGCTTAGGCTTCAGTTCTTCCTTCCCTGGGCCTTGGTATTGGGGCCTCCTAATCTTTTCTTCCCTGGGCCTCTGTATCAGGGCCTGTCTCCTTCTGAGATCTCTATATCAGAGCCTCCCTAATCTGTACAGTCTCAGGGTTTTTAGCTTTTTTTCTGGCCTGAGACCTGCCCCTCTAACTCAGGCTCAGCCTCCGCCTTGGCAGATTAGAGTCATGTGCTGAAAGGGGGCAGCACTGCACCAGTGAGGGGTGTTTCCTGCCCCTACGTCACTCACGCCACGTTTTATCTCATCACATAAATACTGTTAATGACATGTACTAAAGAACCACAATGCATTATTTCTATTCAGTCCAGTATTGGTGGAAGTTGTCCAAAGTTATGACTGTTTTTTTTCCCTCTGTTTTCTGCCCTCAGACAGACAGACAGACAGACAGACAGACATTCTCAACCACCTCTGTATAATTCTTTCCAACTTCTGATGGATTGGAAAGAATACAAAGTAATTAAGAATAAGCAACCAAAATGTCTTGATTGCACAAGTCTCCATACTGCCTGATTCAATATTTGGTGGAAATCTCTTTTGCAGAAATAAAAAAAAAAACACAAATAATTTAAGGTATTTACCAACTTTGAACAGTAATATGGTACAGTTTATGCTCATTTTTCTTGGCAGAACAGCTCGGGTGTTTCAAATAAGCTAAGGATCATCTGTAGACTGAAAGCTTGAAGTCTTGCCACAGATTTTCTATTTCATTTACGTCCGAGCTTTGACTAAGCCAATCAAAAATATTCATGTTCTTCCTTCTAAGCCACTTCAGTGATACTTTTGCTTTGTGCTTAGGCGGGTCATTGTCTTGCTGAAATGTGTATCTTTTCCCCAGACCAAGGTCTATGGCAGATCAGAAGAGGAGTTCTTCCAGAATTTGTCTGTAGTTATTATTTTTATTAGCATTTGTATAGCACTACCAGACACACGCAGCGCTGAACACCTGACACAAAGAGACAGTCCCTGCTCAAAAGAGCTTACAATCTAAATAATACAGACAGACAAGACAGTTAACTCCTGTAACTGACATAGCCTCTATTTAACTTATGGGCCTTATTAAGGCAATTTTTAGAAATGGAGCAAATTTGATATTACAGAGAATTTGAACACTTATACAATCAAGACTTTGTTTCTTATTTTTAATAACTTTGAATATTTCTATATACTATCACACTGAAAGTGCAGAATATATTGTATAGATTAATGAAACAGAGTCCTACTTTAATACATTCTGAACTGTATTGTAGTAGTCTCAAGGGCAATGTAACACCTTTTCCTTTGGCAGTGTCCACCATTTCTCTTCTTCAATCTCCCCCTCAACTGCAAGGTATTAATTTCCTTACCTTCTTCCCCTGGGATGGCAACGCTACAATCAGCATAAAAGGAGGCATTGAGCGTCCAGCCAGTGTGGGGCCTTCAGCATCTATGTATGCTCAATGCCTGCCGACTCCAGCCTCTCTGAACTTTCTACTCTGGAGGGATCAGAAGCCAGCAGGCTTTGGGCATGCACAATACTCAAGACCCCACACCGGCAGCCACCCTGGGGAAGGGAGGGAGCGAGGGAAGAAAACATTTAGGGGTGTCCAGTGTTCTGACATCTATGATTAGTTTTGAAAGGAGAATGTGAAAAATATTAAAAGGTTTTCACACGCTTCTAGAAGGCACTATAACAATGAGTCAGACCAGAGCAGACTTCTCAATTATCATAAAACTAAAGCTCTGTTAGCATCTGGAGGTGGGCAGTAGAATTTGAAAAACAGTATGATTAATCACAATTGTTTCCCTTTTTTATTTGTTCTTTCCACTTTTTGCTCTTATACCACCTACCTTCTCCGTTTTCTCCAACTACATTTTCCACAACACTTCAACATTTTTTTATTAAAACCTGTGTACTTTCTATTACAGCAGTAGCTTCCATTATTTAAAAGAAATCCATCACTGAGTGATCTCAAATTAGAGCCCTTCCCCAAATACAATATAGGCATGAGGTGGACCATTAGGGCTCCCTCCATCCCACCAATTATGATGAGGATTGTGCTACCGATGTAGTAAGATTGTTAGAAGTTTAACAGATTTTTTTAAAAATTTGTCTTCACTTCTGATGTAGTAAACTAATGATATATATATAAAAAAAAAAACCCTGAAATACCAAAAAAATGTGTGCTAAAATGGAAGTTAACTTTACTTCAATTCTATCTTAAGTGTTAGCCAGTCACATGGTCACAGCATCAATGTTGTTGGGGGGAGGCCTGAGCCCAAAGTAGAGAGGGAACAAAATTTTGCCCTGTCTCCCACTCTCCATCTGCCCTCCTGTGACCTCCAAATACATGAGCTGATGGTGAACCCAAGTCCCACCATCAGAAGGCCATCCACCAGCAGCCAGGCAGTTGGTAGCACTTTCCATGGGCCACTATGGCAGCAGCTATGGAAAAGTGCCACCACTGCCCCAGCCCTACCACCAAGCACAGGGGATCCCTGCCAGCCATAGCAGTGGAAGGTGCTGCAAGGGGGGGGGGGGTGTCCTAAACTCAAAGTGGGGGCTATGCCATTACTATTAGGAATAGAATTACACACATACACCTCTAACTACTGCTGTGGAGGATCCTTGATCCAGTCCCAAGTGGTCCAGTAGTAGAACACTTACTACTCTGGAGGATGTCTGGTTCAAATCTGAAATGCCCCAGCACTAGAGCGCCCCACCCACTCAACCACACCCCACACACACTCTTAAATATCCCCATTCATTAACTAACCAATCTCCATCTACCTATCCCACTTGATGGTCCCGTCATACATTTCTTGGCTAAGGACAGCATCCCCCTGCTTAAGCTCCTTGTGGACGCCATTTTAAAATGCAGGAATGCAGCGAAAGTCACCGACTTCACTTGAACCTTTGCTACTCTTGAAATAGCAGCTACAGGAAAGAGGAGAAGGAAAATGCAGGACACATGATTGCAGGTGGGGGTATCTGGGTCTCCCCTGCCTCTGATAATCTGGAATTGGGTCTCCTGTGAGCTAGAGGCCTTAGGTGAAATCATCTTAGGTTTAGGCACCAGCTTGGGAACTCCAGTTTTTAGAGGACGATTTTTCTTTAAACTTTTCATTAACTTCCACTAAAATCAGCAGGAAAAAATGTATTTCACCTCGGGAGGTGGCATACAAACTGTGCTAAACTTTGGTATGATCTGCTGAATCGTAATTAATTCTGTATGCAGTTCATTAATGCAATTAGTATGTAAAATTCAGGCTAAGATAAGTGCAGGGCATCACTTCCCAGTTAGAACAAAGGGAGCACAAAATAAAAAAAAAAAGTCTGTACCAGTGTGCTAAGCTTACTGCAAATGATTATATAAGCTCTTCAACTGGAAAGGCATTATTAAAAGGCATGTATCTGTCATGAAGTAAAGCTTGATTAAAACTGGACTAATCCAAAACATGATCTTAGATTAATTACCAGAAGCAGAATTCACTTACACTTCTGTTGGTTGCAAACAGAAAAAGAACTTGCAAACTATGCATTTTGTTAGCTACAGCTAACTGCCAGGATCCTTGGCAAGTCATTAGTGTCCTCCATTTATGAAAATAAACAAAGAGAAACCAGTTTTACTACCAGTTGCTATGACTCCAAATATCCTTATTTTTTCTTCTATAAAAGAGATTCTGAATCAACCATCTGAATGGTCTAAAAATCCACACACTTCACAATAGCCTTGAGCTACTCAAGGCTAGAGTTCTTTCCATTGTGTGTGTTGGGGGGGGGGGGGGGGAGCTTAGTATATCTAGCCAGATGTTGTCCACAGTTCAAGTATATATGAGAGAGGGCCACTGCAGGGCACATGAATGCAAGTAGGGGTATTTGGGACTCCCTTGCCTCTGATAATCTGGACTTGGGTCTCCTGTGATCTGCAGGCTTTGGAAACAAGGTACACTAAGATAGTACAGTGTTAGTACAAAAAAGGCCAAAGATCTTCAAATTTCACTATCCCTTTAATTTTGAAATTATTAAACAAACAAAAAAAAAACCCAGACAGTTAGGAAATGGCTCATAATCTTTCCACCTCACCCATCTCCATTCCTCCTGTGCCACCCTCTCACATGAGCTGATAAAGCATGCCACTCTTTACTGTTCCAATGAAATGAAGTGAAATTAAGAGCTTCCCCTGAAAAGGGAACTAGGGATTCTGAATTACCGAGGGTTCAATCAGTGAAAAAAAGCTTCTGTACATATTTTGTTCCAACCTGAGAAAAAAGGAGTGTCAGCTCCAACAAGCCAGCCAAGAAACATATTAAATTAGTCAAATTAAAAGGTATCTTAGTAAGTATATATATATATATATATATATATATATATATATATATATACACACACACACACACACACTATCTGTTTCTCTGTGTATAAGTGCCCTGTAGCTTTTAAGTGTTTTCGACAGGGAGAAGAATCTTTGCCAGTGTGACTGGAAATAAACAAGGTACTTATCTCCATTCATTACTGCCCTTGCCAGATGAGTGGTGTTATTCTTCTCCCTCCAACAGGTGGAGACAGAGAAAAAAAATTTGCCTCCTCTATTTCAGCTGGTATAGCACAGAGGCATGCCGGTATTTTCTCTCTCTCTCTCTCTAGTAGTATAGGATGTCTAGACTGATGTACCAAGGATCTAAGCCATTACTAGCAAAGGACTCTGGAGGTCTGTTTTAATTCAGATAAGATACCAGAGCTGAGTTTAGAGGTCAGATTTCTTCCCCCTGGCCAGTAGCAGCCTACAATGCCAGACCGAGAGCAGTAGTCTCGCTCCCTAGGAAGGGCCGCTTTTCTTGCATTGCTCAAAGTTGGGGGTGGGGTGAGGGGGAAGAAGAAGAGGAAACCCAAGGCAGCAATGTGGCTGACTGCTGTTTGTAGTGTCTGCTACTGAGACAACAGTACCTGGCTTCAGTTCATGTGACTTTGGGAAAAGAAAAAAGGAACTTGCAGAGCTGTTGGTGTAGTGCCGGTTTGAGGTTCTTTCTCCCTCCAGTGTGCCATACCTCCCCCACCTCCCCACCCCCCCCAAAAAAACCAAACCAGCTGCCTAAGCAGGAACCAGAAGCCAACAGTTGATTCAGGTACAAGAAGACAGCATTGGGGTTGAGGGTAGTGAAGACCACAGTTTGCAACTTCCAGCTCCAATGGAAGGGAATAAGCCCAAGCCCTTGGGGAGTCAGTATGTAGCAGAGGAATGGGAGACCAGGCATCAGGAGACAGTTCCTCTCTCTCCAAACTTTATTTGGATGCTGCAAAAGACTTATATAGTAGGCAGCCCAGATCTGGGTGATCAGCACTGAAAATGCCCAGGGAAGACCTCCAGAGAATCCAGCCTGCCCTGAACTGAGCACAGTACTAGGCCAGTGCTCTCAGAAGCGAGGATCAGGAGAAGCAATAGGTAGACCTTCCAAATGAAGGTGGTGGTGATTTTATAAAGAGAAGCTGTGAGGACATCTCCCAGGTTACAAAAGGCTTCAAAATTGCAGAAGTCCAGGAAGAAACTTAGAAGGTAGATAGCCCAATTTTAACAGGGATCCAGAAAATGGCTAGGGCCTTCTCCCTCTGATCAGCCATTATAGAAAAGGTGGAAAAGGAGTGGGAGAATTCTGACCTAAGAACCAGAGGTCTCTGAAAAATACAGAAGTTATATCAGCTGCTCAAGAACACCACCTCGAATATTGTGTGCAATTCTGGTCACCACATCTGAAAAAAAGATATAGTCGAAATAGAGAAGGTCAACGAAAATGATAAAGGGGATGGGATGACCTCCCTATGAGGAAAGGCTGAAGCAGCTACGGCTCTTCAGCTTGGAGAAAAGGCGGCTGAGGGGGGATATGATAGAGGTGTAAAAAATAATGAGTGGAGTGGAAAGGGTAGATGTGAAGCGTCTGTTTACTCTTTCCAAAAATACTAGGACTAGGGGGCATGCGATGAAGCTACAAAGTAGTAAATTTAAAACAAATCTGAGAAAATGTTTCTTCACTCAACATGTAATTAAACTCTGGAATTCGTTGCTAGAGAATGTGGTAAAGGCGGTTAGCTTAGCAGGGTTTAAAAGAGGTTTGGACTGCTTCCTAAAGGAAAAGTCCATAGACCATTATTAAAATGGACTTGGGGAAAATCCACTGCTTATTTCTGGGATAAGCAGCATAAAATGTTTTGTACTTTTTGGGGATCTTGCCAGGTATTTGTGACCTGGATTGGCACTGTTGGAAACAGGATGAAGGGCTTGATGGACCTTTGGTCTGTCCCAGTATGGCAACACTTATGTAATGTACTTAAAGAGCCACTGGCTCTTTGGTGAAGAGCTCCAGAAGTTTGTGAAGGACTTAGAAGAGCAAAAACCCTTATGTCTAATGAAGAACAGGGTAGGGCCACTGGTAGCTGTATATTTGGTAGGTTTTAAGTCTAGGAACTCCCACACCTACTGGCTAGGTGGGTTGGGAAGGGGAGTGGGGGATCAGAAAGAGGCAGAACTCTTTTGTGCATTAGATGCTAAAAAATGTTTGCTTTAGACTGGTTACAACCAGTGTAAAGCAAACGCTGCAAGCACGGTAAGCTTTTTGCATTGGGCCCAAGTGCAATTACATGCATAAACTGCTCTTATAAGGTGATTACTGCTATGTCCACTGCCCCTCCCATGCCCTTTGACCTATGGTGTTCCACAGGGCTCGGCTCTGTCTCCACTTCTTTTCAACCCTATTTATAAGTCCTCTAGCCACAATGATTCAGTCAATTGAGATTTTGCTTCATTTTTATGCAGATGATATCCTACTACTTTTCCCGCTGCGCGGGCCCGGTAAGGCAGAGGGGGGGGGGGGTCCGGTGGAGCGGAGAAGACCTCAGGGGGCGGGGCATGGGGCGGAGGATGGCGGGAGGTGGAGCTGTGTGGGAAAAGGAGAAATAGAGAGGAAGGGAGGGGGCCGTGGCTGCTACAGTTTTGAGTTTTGTTTTGATTTTTTTTTTAATACAGGGGGAAGCGGGGAGCAGCGTTGACCTCGTGCGGGGGGCAAGGGTGTCCATACAGGACGCTCCTGACAAGCGCCTTTGCCCCCTCCCGATTCTTTTTTGCTTTTGGGGTTTTTTTTTCAATTTTATGCAGGGGGAAGCGGGGAGGCACGTGTTTGTGTGGGTTTTTTTAATTTTCAAACATGCCAGCTTGGATTTTTATGCTGCATGGAGAAGCGGGGAGCAGTGTCTGTATGACAGCTCAGGCCTTAACGACAGCTCTGACTTCACGTTAAATGATTCGTTGCAATCATTGGTATGGTTAGTGCATTACGAATTGTTCACATTTCAATTGGAAGTGACTCGTTTGCATTCCGTTTTCGTTAGCTGCTAGCGTCATCGGAAAATGGCCTTTAATGCATGTTATGGTTGAAAATTTCTTCGTAAGGGTTGTTAAAGTTTTGTGCATCTGGGCCTAAATCTTTTTGGGACTTCTATCCTACCTGTAAATTCTTTTTGTTACTTAGGGATTATTCTTGACTCATTTTCTCTCCTCCTCAGCAACTGCGGTCAATTTGACGCTATTTTGACCTGGACATATTTCATTCTCTTATTCTTTATTAGTCCCTAGGCTAGATTATTGTAATATCGTGTATTTGGGTTGTTCTCATGCTAATTTAAAAAAAAACCCTCCAATCTACACAAAATACAGCCATCAGATTACTATATCATGCTAAGAAATCTGACCATGACTCTCTGCCACTTCAAAAGCATTACAGGCTCCTTATTGAGCAGTACATAGCGTTTAAACTGTTTACTCTCACTTTTAAGGCCCACAGGATTAGTCATCCCGACTATCCCAACTTCCCATTCCATATTTTCCTCCTCCTCCTCATTCTATCAATGATCACCATCCGGTACTTCCTAGCCCCAAATCTGCTCAGCTGGAACCTACCAGATGTCATGCTTTTTCCTTCACGGACCCCTGGCTTTTGGAATTCCCTCCCTCTGAACCATCCATATGGAATTACCTTCTAAGAATTTTAAGTCTGCCATGAAAACATAGCTTTTCCCATCAAGCACTCAACCCTACGTAAGATTTCAGAGAAACATGATAGCTGGGTACATTACTTTTCCTTGCCAACCCTCATTTTCTTCACTAGTCTTTTTGACTCTCTCTCATGTTCCTTCCCTCTTTTCCTTTGGCCAAGTTTGATTGTTTGTTGGGTGCGAGTGATGTTTCCTCTCATTTATTGTAATTCTTTTCCTCCTGCAGAATTTTGTTTTTAGACTGTAAACTGCTTAGATCTGTATTAGTTTAGGCAATATATAGTACGATTCAATAAACCATAAATGCACATTAGTGCCACCTAGTGGTAATCAGCTGCAATTATCGATTATAGGTTATTAGTGCCAATTATTGGTTAACTAGCCGTTGAGCCCGTAAAAACAGGCTGGTATTGGGGTTTTTGGAGGTCGCTACTGCTCCCCCCCCCCCCCCGCGAGGTCGCCGCTACTGTTCCCCCACACCCCTGGAGTCGCCGCCGCCACCCCTCCACCCTGGCCGGGCCCTCTCTTCACTACTGAACTTACATCCATTCGCCGGAATGAAGCAGCACATCAGCTGAGCTGCCGTCGGCCTTCCTTCTCTGCCTGTGTCCCACCCTCACGTGACGTAACATCCAGCGAATGGATGTAAGTTCAGTAGTGAAGAGAGGGCCCGGGCCAGGTGGAGGGGTGGCAGCAGTGACTCTGGGTGGGGGGAGCGGTAGCGGCGACCTCGGGGGGGGGGGGGAGCAGTAGCGACCTCGGTGGCTTTGCGCAATTTCCCTCTCTATCCCGCCCCCGTTATCACGTATTGAAGTGGGGGTGGGACAGAGAGGGAAGTATCTACTGCACATTTGCGAGTGAGTATGGTCACTCGCCGTTTATATGTTTGATTGGTCAATAAACTTACATGGACAACTGGCACTATTCTATAAGCTGCATGTGCAATTCTGTGCACTAACAGAATGTGCAGTCAAGATTACAAAATGAGGGAATTATGTCTAAAAATGTTTTGTTTACATACCCTTCTTTCATAATAAATCCATGACTGCTGTTTAACGGACAGATGCCCCTCTCCCACAGATTCATACCTGCTGTACACCACCTTGGGTGAATCTCTTCATAAAGGCAGTTAATAAATCCCAATAAATGAATGAATAAATAAAAATAATGCTGGGCATACTAAGAAAGAGGAGTTTTCAGAACTTTTAACTCACCAACTGGTTCTACATCAGAATAAAAATAAACCACAGACACACACACACACAATGAAAACAGCCAGCTTTGTTTTAGAATTCCAATACAATTTTACCTTTAAGAAAAAGTGTAAATGTGTTTTATTGCGCCTTCTGCTGTATGGCTTTTGCCATATACCTTGCTGCACACAAACACACAAGATATTTGGAAAGATAACACTAACATAGTCTATACAAATCCTAATTAAGGAGTCTTTTTACTAAGGCACAGTAAAAATTGGCCACGTGTGGGCACGTGTTTTGGCAGACCATTTTTTTAACCACAGCTGGAGGGGGGGGGGGGGGACTCTTTTTAATGGAGGCCATAGAGAATGGGAGGGAGAACAGTGCAAGGGGGAAACAAGGGATGGGGGGAAGGATTTGTAGAGGGTTTGGGGGGGGGGGGGTTCGGGGATTGTTTGGGAGAGTAGTCAGACTTTTACTCTTTATAGACAAAAATTACTTGATGTTCACAAGATTTACATAAGGATACTGTTTGTATATTAAATGAGTGGATGTGTTTTGAAGGTGAAGTTGTATTGGTTATCTGAACATCAATAAAAATGTTGAAACTTAATGGAGGCCGTAAATGGCCATCCACTAAAATTAAAAGTGGCACATACTACCCGAGACTTTACCACCAGCCACTGACCTAGCAGTAACAGCTCACACACTACACACATGGTACTCATGCAGCACACGCCAACGCTGGGAATGCCCCCACGGTAGTAAATAGAAAAATGTTTTCTACAGCGGAAAACAGCGCACGCTAACTTTGAAATTTGAGGAGCCCCACCAGCCACATCAGAGATGTACCACTGCCGGGCAAGCCTGCACCCAAAATGGATGGGCCTGGGGCTATGCCACTGCTATAAAATGCACAGGAGAATTATTTTTTTCCCATTCCAAAGAGGGTCCCGAAATAAGTTATATCAGTATGTGGCTCCAAGGAGACAGATTAAGGAGTAACATCAGAGAACAGTCCAGAGGCGTGGAAGTGTTTTGCATGGGAGTTATAGAAATTAACAGAATTTCTGTAATCCTGGGATGATTACAGAAGATCTTTCAGTGGAAGGAAGTGAAGGGAAAGCCTATGGCAATAGAGGCAGGGAAGAGAGAACGGACAGATTGGATTGATCTGGCAGCTTTTAATCTGCGGTCACGATCTCCATTCTCTTAAGTAGTCAAGCACTGTGTTTCCACTGGCAGTTGTGCAATCCCTCTTTCAGAGTTTTTCCCTTTGTTGATGAAACCACCCTTAACTGCTGCCAAGTTCCCTTCCTACTATATGCTGCACAGCCAGGAGTTCTTCCAGATGGTGAAAGCAACCTGTAGGCCCAAGTGGATTAATAATATAGTCACTCAAATACCAAGACCTGTTTTTCCAGATAAAAGTTTACTGTTGCACATATTATGCCAGGTAACAAATCCCTATTAAGAACTTGCAGTCAAAAATCAGGATTATGTAGTCACTCGCAGGTAAACTGTACAAAGTGCAGCACTTAAAGCTCAAACCCCTTTGGCCTCTCTTGCTTTACAAGACATCAATTAACAGACCCTATATGTTGCTTTTTACAGACTTTCCGTTCCATGTCTGATATACCATCATTCATAACAAACATCATAGATGCTTACAATAACTTTGAAACTAGTTAATTTTGGAGGGAAAAAGTTTGTATTTCATAAAAGTACTGTAACCAAGAATAACAATTTGCAGAGAAAAAAATGTTTAGTGTTTTTCTATGTAATATCTGCTGTCTATAGCTCCTCAGGTTTGACTGTCCTTGGGCGGGACACTTTTCTTTGGACCCAGATGCAGATTCCTCCACAGTGACACACTTCTGTTTCAGGACAAGCTGAACCTTCTCCTGCTCTCCTAAATATTTTTACTGCTGTAATTGCCTATTGCTCATGTTTGATCTATTCTTACTGTACACCGCCTTGAGTGAATTCCTTCAAAAAGGCGGTAAATAAATCCTAGTAAATAAATAAATAAACTTTGAGAGGGAAAATCATCTCCCTTACCTCTCTGGTTTACTACTGCTCCCATCCTAACTCCTTCACTAAATCTATTCTGACAACTCTACTAATTCTCCTAGGGAATGTGAGTGAATACTTTTACAGCAACAAAAATAATCCGTTCCTGTTTGGCACTGTGCTGTCATGTATTTCTGGAACATATAACCAAAGGCTAAGGGTCTAGCAGGATTTGGAGTGGCAAAGGGACATTTGCTTGAGTTTACACAAAGCATGCTTGCCTGCTGTCCTGCGACTTTTGTAGCATGTCTTGAGCCTTTTGTCTTGTGACTCATTGATGTAGTTTGCTTATTTATTTATTATTACACTTGTACCCCGCGCTTTCCCACACAAAGCAGGCTCAATGCTGCTTACATAGTAAAAAAGTAAATATAGCAAGAATCAGATAAAACAAACAATATGTAATAAGGTGATAAAGAATAATTAGTGTCCATAAACTTTGTAAGATTAGGAGTTGATCAAAATTATGTTGAACCTGGAGAGTAAGCTTTTTTAAAAAGTACGGACTTCAATAATATTCTGAAATTTAGGTAGATCTGGGTAGATTTTACCAGTGGCGTAGCTAGGGTAGTTGACACCCGGGGCCAGTCATTTTTTAACACCCCCCTCTAAATTCCAGTACTAGGCATACCGAGAATACAAAACACTCAGGACCTACAGAGAAATTCTACCACACCATAAGCAGTCATTTCTACGAATCACACAAGGAAAAGGAAAGCATCTTAAACACTACAGTGAGCACTAGAACATCAATTCACCTATTGTAAAACGAAAACAGACAGATTAGTACAGATCGTCGATCCTGCAATCAATGCCAACTGAAAGCCATGTCTTTTTCACAAACACAGATACACCCTAATCCACTATAGAATAAGTAATCTAAACTTTCTATTAGACAAAAATAAACTGAACTCCCAAGATGCAGATTCTGCATGCAATGCAACACCACTGAAACAGAAAATGTCCCCTAGTATTGTGCAAAAATATAAAAGACAGCTTTCCTCATCTTCTTTTCACTGTCTTCCTTCCATCCAGCATCTGTCTTCGGTCTCTCTCTGCCATCCAGTGTCTGCCCCCTCCATCCAATGTCTGCCCTCTCTGCTGTCCGCTCCATTCAAAGTCTGCCCTCTCTCCCTGCTCCTTCCATCCACATCTGCCCTCTATCTCTGCCTCTTCCATCCACCATCTGCCCCTGTCTGCCCTCTCTCCTCCCCTTCCATTCACTGGCTGCCTTTCTATCCCTTCCATCCACTGTCTGCCCTTTCTCTCTGCCCCTTCAATCCACCATTTGCCCTCCCTCTCCCATCCATCCAGGGTCTACTCTCCCTCTCGCTTCCCCCATCCATCCAGGATCTGTCCCCTCTCTCTGCCCCTTTTTTCAGCCCCCAGTTCCAGCCCATTATCCCACTAGTCCCCAGTTTCAGCCCCCCAGCCACTTCTCCCTGTCCCCTTTTCAAGCCCCCAGTTTCAACCCCAGCCCTTTTCCTCCCACCAGTCCTGAGCTTCAGCCCCAGCTACTTCTCCCTGTCCCCTTTTCAGGCCCAGTTTCAACCCCAGACCCAAGCTTTAGCCCCAGCCACTTCTCCATGTCTCCTTTCAGCCCCCAGTCCAGCCCCTGCCCCTTTTCAGCCCCCAGTCCCAGTACTAGCCCCCTATCCCACCTACCATCCTTTTCAGCCCCCAGTTCCAGCCCCCTTCATCCACATGCCTTGTATTTTCAGCCCCAGACCCATTCTCCCACCTGACCCACACATGCCCCATTTTCCCACCAGTCCCAGGCATGGCCCCTTCTCAGACTCCAGTTCCAGCCCCCTTCTCCCATCTCAGAAACCCCTCCCCTCCCCACCCCAGTCCTTCTCCCATCCTCCTCCCCTCCCCAGTCCCCTTCTCCCATCCCCTCTTCTCCCCTCCCTAGTCCCCTTCTGCCATCCGAGAACCCCCACCCCCTTCTCCCATCTGAGAACTCCCTCTCCTCCCCACCCCAGTCCGCTTCTCCTATCCGAGAAACCCTTCCCCTTCCCAGTCCCTTTCTCCCCCCACCCCACCCCAGTCCCCTTCTCCCATCCGAGAACCCCCTCCCCTCCCTAGTTCCCTTCTCCCCCCACCCCACCCCAGTCCCCTTCTCCCATCCGAGAACCCCCCTCAACACTCCCTTCTCCCATCTGAGAAACACCACCCCACCCCTTCTCCCATCGGTATCCCACCCCACCCCCCGACCCCCAACTCCGTGGAGAGACCGCCCTCTTCTTCTGCCACCACCCTGCTTTAAAAAAAAATTGTGAAACCGAGATGCAGGCAGGCAGCGCCTCACGTCTGCCCTGCTTGTAAAACAAGTAAATCTCCTTGTCGGCGTCAGGCCTTCCCTCATTGGGTCCCGCCCTCCTCTGAGGTAACTTCCTATTTCCGCAAGGGAGGGACCCAATGAGGGAAGGTCCGATGCCAACGAGATTTACTTGTTTTACAAGCAGGGCAGATGCGAGGCGCTGCCTGCCTGCGACTCCGTTTCACAATTTTTTTTTGAAAGCAGGGTGGGAGGGAGCAGCAGAAGCGGAGCACCCCCCCACCCGCTGACACCCGGGGCGGACTGCCCCCACCGCCCCACCCTTGCTACGCCACTGGATTTTACTGATTTGGGTAAGGCATTCCACAGTTGAGTGCCTATAAATGTAAAGTTGGAGGCATGAATAGATTTATACTTAAGACCATTACAATCTGGGTAGTGTAAATTATTTGGGGAGGGGAAGGATAAGAGGAGATATTGACAGTAAATTCAGAGTTAGCATCTCTAACATTTGGAGGAGCAATGTTCTCCCATGCCTGTCCCAAACTATGCCTGTGTTGCATCTCTAAAGAAAACAAAAACTGGTGCTCTCATGCATTTTTTTCCTGGATTAGCCATTCATGGTTTATCATCTGTCTCTCCTGGTTCCACAATTCTTTGAACTGGAAATTGGCAACTAGCCCCATGCTGCACAAACTATACTGTTAAGCATACTTAAAACAGGTATCAATGAGGTTGTTTAAAAAAAAAAAAAAAACAGACCTATGTCTGGATTCTGTAGTGTTTTCAATTTTTCACCTTTGTCTAACACAAACATAGGGGAAAATCCATCAGAGTACTTTTTGGTGAGCTTTGCCAGACAGATCAGGTTCAGTAGAGCGAGTTCCAGGACTATGGCCGACCTTCACATACAAACTGAACTTAATTAGTGCTCTTCAACAAAAGTTATCATGCCTTTAGATGGAAAAGTACTACTACAAAATGACAAGGGTCGGTAACTGGAACAACTATAAAATCAATAACTGCTGTTAAAAGTATGTTTAAAAAAAAAACAATAAAAACCATCAAATGCAAACTGGGGTGTCACACAAACGTCAAAAAGTCCTGGATTTCAAAATAAAAGCAATACTTTAGTAAAAAGAAGAAATACTTAGGGAGGCACTTGCAAGGTGGGATGATATCAGCAATATAGAAAAAGTGTACTAAGATAAAAGGAGCCATAGAAAAAAGCAAGGAGTCAATGTTCAAAATTAGTTACAGTATATGTTTACCAGCCACCAGCAGACTATATGTTTAACCCAGTGGCGTAGCCAGACCCAGTATTTTGGATAGGCACAGAGCTAACTTAGATGGGACCTTCTGGCACTCCGTAGCCCCACCCCCCCCCCCCCCCCGAAATATTTTTAAAAAATTATCGATTTTTTCACCTACCCCACATCAACATCTCTCCTCCTCCGTGGCATCCCGGCATCTGACCACCTGTCGCTAAACCCCATCCCTCCCTGGTGTACCTTACAGGCATCCCCAGCGCCTGCAGTGATTCATTATTCCTGCCTGCGCTGGCACTGCAGGCTTCCATTGGCCGGGTCCAGCCAGACAGGAAATGATGAAAGCAAGGGCGGGACCTGGCCAATGGAAGTCTGCAGGGCCGGTGCAGGAAGCAATAATGAATCACTGCAAGTGCTAGGGACACCTGTAAAGTAGCCCAGGGAGGGACGGGGGTCAGCGATGGGTGGGGTAGATGCCAGGAAGCCGCAGAGGATGAGAGAAGTTGATGTGGGGTGCTGCTGCTGGGTGGGCCTGAGCCAAGAATGGATGGGCCTACCCAGGCCCACACATAGCTACGCCACTGGTTTAACCACTCCCCCCTCCAAAAAAAAAAAACCCAAAACAAATATCTCTACAGTGGAGGAGTGGAGTGAGGGCAACAATCACCAATTATCCATATAGTAAATTATTCAGCTGCAGTTCAAATAAGTTGTCCATTTATTTTAGACAAACAGCAGGCCTAAACAATGCATAGTGGCAACAGCGGCCACTGAATATGCACAGTGACCGAAAAGAACTGGAACCCCAATGTTTTTCCAAATAATCCCAAAACGTCCTGCTGCAGCACAAACTCTTCTGCTTGAAATTCAGACATTTCCGAGTACTTCATTTTCAACAGGATTGAGCTTCAGCACACATCAAGCTGTTCTCTTTTAAGAAAGACTTAACATGCAACACTAAAGCACTGACACATAAGAAAAATGACTTATGCTTAAGCCGTTATCACCATAAACTGTAATTAGGGCCTCTCATTTTAGATTTTAACTGATAACACCAATAAAAATACCAATGATATGACAGAAAACACCACTTCCTAGTATTCTCCTCCCCACCCACACCACTCGGCCCCCCAGCTTGTCTTCTATCTTCCACTCAGTTTTTTGTCTTTTCTGTGCTGACTCTTAAGTAATACAAACATATATATTTGATGCCACCAGAAAAGGTAGCCAGCATCAGTACCAGTAGTGTGAAAACACTATTCAACACCAATTTTATAAGCACAAAGTACCACTAATTACCAGGAAGATGAACACTTAAATTTACAATTCATAAACACCTACGAACAGAAACCCTACATACAGTACAATGCAGTGGCACCCAAACTTTTTCAGTTCATGGCACCCTTCGTGTCCAAGCCATTTTTCGCAGGACCCCCCCCCCCCCCCCCCCCCGGACACACCGAACTTCGCCCTCTCCCTCTGGCCACGCAGGTCTCTGCCTCCCCAGGTATATAAGTGAAAGGAGGATGACTAAAAAGGGAATTGTGAGACTAAAAGATACTGCGAATCGCTATGTGGATAATGATGAAGAAAAAGCAAATTTGCTAAATAGATACTTTTGTTCTGTTTTCATAGAAGAAAATCCTGGAGAAGGACCGCGATGGACTGCAAAAAGTACAAATGAAATTGAAGTGGATAGAGCACCGTTCACAGAAGAGAGTGTGTATCAACAGCTTGAAAAGCTAAAGGTGGACAAAGCCATGGGACCGGATGGGATCCACCCCAGGATATTGAGGGAGCTCAGAGAGGTTCTGGCAGGTCCTCTTAAAGATTTGTTTAATATATCCTTGCAGACGGGAGAGGTTCCGAGGGATTGGAGAACGGCGGAGGTGGTCCCTCTTCACAAGAGTGGTGATAGGGAAGAAGCTGGAAACTACAGGCCGGTAAGCCTCACTTCGATTACTGGAAAAGTAATGGAAGTGATGCTGAAGGATAGGATAGTGAATTTCCTGGAAGCCAATAAGTTGCAAGATCCGAGACAACATGGTTTTACCAAAGGGAAATCGTGCCAAATGAATCTCATTGAGTTCTTTGATTGGGTGACAGGAGAATTGAATCAGGGACGAGCTATGGACGTAATCTACTTAATTTCAGCAAAGCTTTTGACACGGTTCCCCACAGGAGGCTCTTAAATAAACTGGATGGGCTGAAGATAGGACCTGAAGTGGTGAACTGTATTAGGAACTGGTTGACGGACAGAAGCCAGAGGGTGGTGGTGAATGGAATTCGCTCGGAGGAGGGAAAGGTGAGTAGTGGTGTGCCTCAAGGATCGGTGCTGGGACCGATTCTGTTCAAGATTGTTAAGAGACTTGACCAGAGTCACAGGGAGCTGCAGTGGGAATCAAACCCAGTTCCCCTGGTTCTCAGGCTGCTGCACTAACCATTACGCTACTCCTCCACTCCAATATGCTTGTAAGTTAGAATTACCAACTTTGAAGGAACTTGGTTTGTTTATTTCAGATGCTAAGTTTTACGATTGCTACCCAATCATACCAACTGCCAGTGGAAATTCAATCAGCAAACTCTTAGGGTTTTGCCATGCTGAAAACCTAGTTATTTTCCTGTACCTTGCTGTTATAATATATGCAGAAGGACTAGTATTGGGTATTGGAACGGGAGGTTTATGAAGGTGGTGTTGGAATGGGGCAATTGTAGGTAATGGCGCATGGATAAACGACGGACTGCTAGCTATTGGGACGTCGACTATGTATTATTGGTATGTTGATTGGGTAACGTACTGTGTTTGGGGGGGGTATACTATGGGATAGATCTGATTTGTGTTTTTTAAATAAATGACACCCAGAGTGACTAATTTCAGTGATCTTCCACTAAATTACAGAGGCAAATTTTTTTATTAAGGGGCCCTTTTACAAAGGAGCACTGAAAAATGGCCTACGGTAGTGCAGACGCGTGTTTTGGGCGCATGCAGAATCATTTTTCAGCGCACCTGTAAAAAATGTCTTTTTAAAATTTTTCCTGAAAATGGACATGCGGCAAAATGAAAATTGCCGCACGTCCATGTTGGGTCTGAGACATTACCGCACAGCCATTGACCTAGTGGTAAAGTCTCACGCAGTAATGACTTACGCGTGTCAAATGCCACTTGGCGTGTGTCCAATACTCGAGTGTCTGAAAATAAAATTTATTTTTTGGACGCATGTTTTGGACGTGCGCCAAAAATGAAATTAACACAAGAGCCACCCGTAGCAGGGCAGTAACTCCATTTTGGCATGCATTGGGTGAATGTAGAAGCTTATGCAGCTTAGTAAAAGGGAAAGGGAAATGGGACTTGATATACCGCCTTTCTGAGGAGTTTGCAACTACATTCAAAGCGGTTTACATATATTCAGGTACTTATTTTGTACCAGGAGCAATGGAGGGTTAAGTGACTTGCCCAGAGTCACAAGGAGCTGAAGTGGGACTCAAACTCAGTTCCCCAGGATCAAAGTCCACTGCACTAACCACTAGGCTACTCCTCTTTTGTAACACTTTTGGAGAAAACGAAATCAGAAAAATTGCAAGCCTTGTAATCCTAACTTTTACCATTAAAGAAAAACTAGATAAACATAATTAACTATTTAACACTGTCTGCCAGCGGAGGAGTGCACCTGAGGAGCAGGTCCTGCTCCTTAGGTGTGCTCCCTGGGGTGGGCGACAAGGGGTGATTAACTTCCTTTTTACCTTAGTTGTGTTTTTTGTCACAAACCTTGCAATTTTGAGACGTTTGCAACTTATAAATAAGAACTTCAACTGGCCAGTAAGGAAACTTAATTGGCAACTTATGTTTACCCTCTGTTTAATGATACTTTTTATTCTCCCCCCTCCATGACATCAGCGGTCTTTCAGATTCCGATGCGTTGCGGATGGTGCTCATTTCAAACAGCTCCTAAATTTTTCAGACCTCGTACCTTAATTTCATGTGGAGTATCTAAAGTGACCCAATTACAGAATCATGCACTCTCTCTAGCATTATTAAACTGTCGATCTGTAAAACATAAATTTACCTAAATTTCGGATCTTATTCAGGACTATCACCTAGATTATAGTTGCACTTACTGAGACCTGGCTCCTCCCTGGAGAAGAGTCCTACCTATTTCAGTGTTTGCCTCAAGGTTTTCCAGTAAGCTGTGCCTCTTGGTCTGGTAAACAGGGGGGGGGGGGGGGGGGGGGGGTGGACTGGCATACATCTAATTCTTCTATTCTTAAAGTTAAGGAAATTCCTGTTCATGGTCTCCCTTATCCAGAACTTCTTTTATTAGCGATAAATTCAACGACCACCTTTCATATTCTTCTCTTCTATTGTGCCCCTTCCACTTCAATGGAAGACTGGGAGAATATATACCAATCAGTAGCTGATGTAGTCTTAAAATTTCCTACTCTCCTGATTTGGGGAGATTTTAATATTCATCTCGATGACTGTACTAAACTGTGTTCCCTGAGATTTTCAACATTCTTACAAGATATTGGGGTAACGCAATACATAAAAGGGCCAACTCATATGGCAGGCCTTACCTTGGATCTAGTAATGACTAGTTCTCCAGACCTGCTTCATTGTACTAATCCCTCTGACCATGCCAGTTTCCTGGTCTGATCATTATTTTCTTCACTTTAAATTATTACTTACCAAACCAGCTAAATTATCTACATCTTCCTTTATTCAGACAAGATGCCTGAGTCATGTTGATCCTTTTCCCTTGCCCTCTCTCTCACGGATCATTTTCCAGCAGAATTTAAAGATCAACCACTGGAGGAAGAAGTCACAGTTTGGAACTATGTCCTTAAAAAAAACACTGGACATTACTGCTCCCAAAATAATGATTAAAACACGGGTAAAAAAAAAAAAAAGTCCCAACTCTGGTATCACTCCGGTCTTAGACTATGTAAACAGCACGTACGTAAAGTAGAATGGAAATGGAAAATAGGGAAAACTGAAGAATTGAAAAATAAATGTAAACAATGCCAATGGTATTTTTAAACTCAGATTAGAATAGCTAGGACTAATTCTAACAAATTCAACAGGCCTCAAATTCACCTAAACAACTTTTTTCTATCGTAAAACAAATAACAACAATGGATGTTGAGATCTTACCTAACGTCTTTATATCAAAAATTAATAAGCTACGAGTAGTTTACTAGTACTACCAATACATTAAGTCCGTTTTAAGTCTCTCTGAGTCATGGTACTCATTTGACCTCCCATCTTTTACATCATTTCAAGAACTTTTATGAAGTCTCCCTATTACTTACTGTTCCCTAGATCCTATACACTCAGACTGGCTTAAAATTTCTTCTTTGGGTTTATCAGCTCACATACACACAATGATAGTAAAAAGTCTTGCAGAAGGAGTCGTTCCGAAAGCCCTTAAAGCAGCTTTGGTTAAACCTAGCCTGAAAAAAACCCTCACTTGACCCTCTTTCTCCTAGTAACTATTGCCCAGTTCCCAATCTCCCATTTCGGGCAAAGATATTGGGCATCATCTTTTTCTCACAGCTTCAGTCGTACTCTTAACCTATAAATGCCTTATATCCCAGACAGTCAGGGTTTAGGATAGGTTATAGCACAGAGACAGTACTGACAGCTCTTTTAAGTGAATTACATTCAACACCGGAACAAGGCCAGATTGCTTTACTTATATTTGTCTGTGACTTTGATCTGATTGAGCATAGATTATTGCTCGTGCATTTGCAGTCACTTGGTATATCTGGCATTGTCCATAAATGGTTTTCTTCTTATCTTAGTAGTCGTTCTTTTACAGTGGCTCAAAATTCATCTTTCTCGAGATCTCATTCCATTTCCTATGGTGTACCACAAGGATCGGTCTTATCACCACTATTGTTTAACTTATTTGTAAGTCCTCTAGCACTGCTCAGTCAATCCTTGGGTATTAGTTCGTATTCCTATGCAGATGATTTCCTCTTGATTCATTATGTCAATCCTTTAAATATTGATTTAAAGTCACTACAGGAATGTCTAAACGAGGTTGTCACCTGGCATTCTAAGCACCACCTGAAATTAAACCCCAAAAAGGACAATAGCTTCTGGATAACAGGTCATAGTCATGTACCAACCTTAATTCCTACTCTGTTTGACAGGCAAATTGTTCCAGTGCAATCTTTAAATACCTAGATTCAGCTCTTTCTTTTGATGATCAGATATAGAGGTAGTAATAAAATCCTTCTATCACCTAAGAAAATTACATTCTATTAGAAATGCTATAGACAATAATTCGTTGTGTATCTTAGCCTACGCCTATATTGCAACACGTTTTGACTATTGTAATGTTATATATGCAGGCATTACTAAGCAAAATTTAAGACGCTTACAAACCATTCAAAACACGGCCACTTGTGTTATTTGTCGAGCCTCTAAATATGATAGGCTGCACTTTTGTTACATCAGCTTCACTGGATCCGTTAGATTTGAGAGAGAAATTTAAAATTCTTGTTTTGACATTTAAAGTGCTTCACTCAAACCATCCCGTCCTATCTCGCGACCTTAACTATTCCGCACAACACCAGCACGAACACTCCGTTCACTCAGCAGACAATAGATTAGTGATCCCACCGCCTTCAAGAGCTAGGTGGAATCTACTCATGCTTCAGCCTTTTTCTTTTGGCCACAGCATTATGGAACTCCCTCCCAAAATATTTCAGACTGAAGATTCGTATACACTTTTTCGTAAAGGGTTTGAAAAACATATTTGCTTGAGGAAGCTTTTGATATATAACACTATTTACTCAGGAAACCACTCGGGTTAGAAATAAGGTCTCTATATTATATAGAAGATATGAATTATTAGACATAAAGTATGATGACATGAGATGTGTGAGATGGAGTGGAGGAGTGGCCTAGTAGTTAGAGCACCGGTCTTGCAATCCAGAGGTGGCCGGTTCAAATCCACCTGCTCTGCTCCTTGTGATCTTGGGCAAGTCACTTAACCCTCCATTGCCTCGGGTACAAACTTAGATTGTGAGGCTTCCTGGGACAGAGAAATATCCAGCATACCTGAATGTAACTCACCTTGAGCTACTACTGAAAAGGGTGTGAGCAAAATCTCAATAAATAAATATTTGAGATTCTACATGGAATGTTGCTATTATTGGTGATTCTACATGGAATGTTGCTGAGTGGCCTAGTGGTTAGAGCACTGGTCTTACAATCCAGAGGTGGCCAGTTTAAATCCCGCTGCTGCTCCTTGTGATCTTGGGCAAGTCACTTAACCCTCCATTGCCTCAGGTACAAACTTAGATTGTGAGCCCTCCTGGGACAGAGAAATATCCAGAGTACCTGAATGTGAACTCACCTGGCTACTACTGAAAAGGTGCGAGCAAAATCTAAATAAATAAATAAATGTATGACTGCTGTGCTGAATGTCTATGTCTTCTTTGGTATGGAAGTTGTGTCTGTGCTGTCCTATCATAAAATGGAGTTCATAGCTTAAATTATGTCATATGTTATTTGTAGTTTTTTGATAGGTAAAGTGTTCTGATTTGCTATGCAATAAGAGACTGTATAGTAAATAAACTGAGGAACTGAGTTCGATTCCCACTTCAGGCACAGGCAGCTCCTTGTGACTCTGGGCAAGTCACTTAACCCTCCATTGCCCCATGTAAGCCGCATTGAGCCTGCCATGAGTGGGAAAGCGCAGGGTACAAATGTAATAAAAAACAAAAAATAAACGATAAATGATGAGAATCGATACTGGTCATATTTTCATATTTGAATGTCTGCAGGTCAAACTGGATTTATTATAGAACATAAATGCAACAGAATTAGACAAACTAGTATTTCCCTCAAAACATGGACATATTTGTTTTTTTCCAAATCCCAACAGTGTAGAATCAGATGTTCAGATCACTTCTTATATCTAACTTGGCAAACACATCATAAGTATCACCAGCTGAAAGACGGCCCAAAATAACAGTCATAAAATGTTGCCGATGGAGATTTTTTTTTTTTGAATCACAAACATGATACATTTGGGAATACTTTAGAGCAGGGATTCTCAACACAGACAGTCAGGTTTTCAGGATATCCACAATGAATATGTATGAGATAAATTTTCATGCATTACCTCCATTGTATGCAAATGTCTCTCATGCATTTCATTGTGGGTATCCTGAAAATCTGACTGGTTGGACGGGTCCCAAGGACTGGGTTGAGAACCACTGCCTTATTTATGATCTCTTTCCTTAAAACAATGCAAATAGTCACATCTATATTAAGTTAATCCAGCAAAATGGTTTCACGTGCAGCTTTTTTATAGTTTTTCTTTTACCGAAACCTGAAGATGATTTGAAAATGTTTATATAGGGTAACATAACACCTTTACACCAGATTGCAAATCAATCTGAAATTTGATCTTCTCCAACTGGTTTGTCATTCGAAAAAAAGAACAGTAGGGGGGGTAGACCAAATGTATTGCCAAACAGTAGGTTTATTCAAAGGACTCGATGCAGTCCTGCGTTTCGGCGCTAACCGTGCTTGCTTCAGGAGTCAAACAAGATATCTCAGCCACTGATGATAACAACAAACACAGTCTAAAGAATCCAATGGTACAGCAAAAACAAACATTAAGCAACATGTTTGTTATCATCATTGGCTGAGATATCTTGTTTGACTCCTGAAGCAAGCATGGTTAGTGCCGAAAAGCAGGACTGCGAGTCCTTTGAATAAACCTACTGATTTTAAAAATAAACCTACGGTTCAGAAATATATTTGGTCTACCCCCTACTTGTTCTTTTTTCACAGTCTTCTGTTTGATTGTTAGGGGGGATACCTCTGCTTGTTTGTGTGGTTTGTCATTCGAGAAGGTATAATGACAACTGCTGAGGTCTCCCACCATTATTATCCCCTTTCTCCCAGCCATCTTAATTCACTGACCTAAAAACAGGCACCGACCTCGCAGTTAGAATTTTATAACAAAAAAACAGGCCTGCATTGGCGGTGTGGCATAATGGCTTAATTTGCCAGGACCACAAGTACAGCCCCTCCCATTTGTAAGTAAAAACAGTGCACATTTTAACTGCAAACACCAGAACTTCCAAGCAGAGGCCTTTACAGGCATACGCTGACTCACATGGGTGTTTTCAATGGGTTTTCTTTTGTGTAACAAATGTCAGGGAAAGGAGTAGGGTTGAGTAACAAGGAAAGTTCTTCGCTTTTGGCTCTGATGATTAATATATTAGTCACTTTAAAAGATTTATAAACATGTATGCTCAAAGTATTTTGTTTGTGCTCTGATGGAATACAGTCTCCTCAACCCTTCCTATCACCAGGGGGCCACCATGTACAGCCAGTGGCAAGGTCCCCTAATGAGATATCAGAAAGGGCCCCCAAAGCAGGGAAGGATCCACTTCAGAAGATATGGGAGTGGTTATAAACGGGCTCCCCTGCACTGCAGATCTGCTTGGGTGGAAATTTATGTCCCTGTGCAAAGTTTCCCTCCTTCCCTCCCTCCCATTATCCACAATCATTTATCTCTGTCCCAGAGAAAGAAGGCCAACTTAGTAGGTTGCTGAATCGCTGTTCTTGATTTGGTCCTAAAGTGGACCAGATCGCACTGATTTTACATGTAGGAAAAACTAACTTTGGTCGAGTAACTCTTCAGGTACCAAAACCATTTCTGAATCTGATACTATCTGGCTCTCTGATTTCATTACTATCCTCACTGACAATTTTAGGGATAGTAATTGATTCTGCTTTAGCTATGGATTAACAAACTAATAAGTTACTTAAGGTAAAATTATGTTCTTATCTGATAATTTTCTTTCCTTTAGCTGCAGCAGATGAATCCAGCAACTGGTGGGTTGTATCCATCTACCAGCAGGTGGAGATAGAGATCACTGACTTCAGTGAGTGGTATTGGACAACCAGCCCCTCTGTACGGTAGTATATGTCTCATCACAAAGCAAAAATAGCTCCACACGAACAGGAAAAACCTTCCTCATCAGAAGGAAAACTTCAACAGAACAACAGTATTATAAATTGTAAATACAACTCTGTCCAATCCTTGATATTCATGTACTAAACTGCAAGAAACAAAACAGCCAGAACAACAAACTGACAGATTGAATAGAACCCAAAAAGCAACGGTAAGCTAGGGAGGGATGCTGGGTTCATCTGCTGCAGCTGAAGGAAAGAAAATTATCAGGCAATAACATAATTTTACCTTCCTTAGCACAGGCAGCAGATGATTCCATCAACTGGTGGGATGTACCAAAGCAGTCCCTAAACAGGGAGGGACACCGTCGCCCCTCTAGTCAAGACCGCCGTACCAAAGGAAGCATCAGATCTGGCTGCCACGACCACTCTATAATGCTTGGAAAAGGAGTGTACGGAGGCCCAAGTAGCCGCCTGACAAATCTCTTGCAAGGCCAAAACTGAAGACTCCGCCCACGAGGTAGATTGCGCCCTAGTGGAATGAGTACGCAAGGGTTCCGGCGTGACTCGACCAGCCAACAAATACGCCGAGGAAATAGCCTCTTTGAGCCACCTCGCAATAGTCGGTTTAGAAGCAGCCTGACCACGACAAGAACCTGAAAGAAGCACAAATAAGTGGTCTGTCTGATGGAAGTCATTCGACATCGCCAAATAGCAGAGGAGGACACGGCGTATATCCAAGAGATGAAGAGTCCAAAAGGTCCCGGGAAAATCCTCTTTCCGAAAGGAAGAAAAAGCGGCTGATTAAGATGAAAAGTTGAGATGACCTTCGGTAAAAAAGAAGGAACAGTTTGCAACGTGACCCCCACTTCCGAGAACTGCAAAAAGGGATCCCAACCAGAAAGAGCTTGAATCTCAGAGATTCTACGCACTGAAGCTATAGCCACCAAAAACACCATCTTCAGGGTGAGATCTTTTTCCGAAGCCTCAATTAAAGGCTCAAAAGGAGAAGTGTGCAACGCCCTAAAAACAAGATGGACAGGGTCGCCGTAAAAGAGAATGAAGATGAAGCACCCCCCTCCCCCCCACAAAAAACGAACTACGTCTGGATGCTCTGCCAAAGGAGATCCTGACACTCGTCCCTAAAAACACACCAGGGCTGCTACCTGAACCTGAAGAGAGTTATAGGCCAAACCCTTCTGTAAGTCGTCCTGCAGAAAAGCCAACAGCTGAGCCACAGAAGCCTGAAAAGGAGACCACGCGTGGGCATTACACCAGGCCACAAACGTGCACCAAACAAGGGGTGGACGCAGTCGAAGTAGACCATTACGAGCCTGCAAAAGAGTAGCGTATCACAACATCAGAATAGCCCTTTTTCCTCAAACATGACCCTCTCAATAGCGTAAGACCAAAGTGGGAGGGATCCTCCATTTTTACTGGACCCTGATGAAAGAGATCGGCTAGGACTGGCAGCTGAAAGGCTACTCCACTAGAAGGTGCACCAATCTGCATACCAGGGCTGCCAAGGCCAATCTGGAGCCACCAGAATGACCCGACCCGGATGCCAAGCAATCCTGAGAACCCGCCCTATCAAAGGCCAGGGAGGAAACGTTTACCAGAGAAGAGCGTTTACCTACTTGGCTCTTTCTCTCCTGCTGGAAGAAAACGGGCACCTTGGCTTTGCTCTGATTCGCCATGAGGTCTATCGTCGGACTTCCCCACTTCTGACAGATCAACTGAAACACCTCCTCCGACAACTCCCACTCGGCTGGGTCTAGGGTGTGTTGACTGAGAAAATCCGCTTGCACATTGTTGATATCCACAATGAAAGCCGCCGACGGGGATTCCAGATGAAGTTCCGCCCACCGAAGGAGGCGACCAGCTTCCATTGCCAGGGCTGAACTCAGAGTGCCACCTTGATGATTGATATAAGCCACGGCCATAGTGTTGTCCAAAAAACACGGACCTCCTTCCCCTCCAACAGGAACTGAAACTGAAGGACAGCATTGAACACAGCTCTGAGCTCGAGACGATTGATCGGCCAACTGGCTTCGGTCACAGACCAAGTTCCTTGGGCATACCGTTGAAGACAAAGAGCTCCCCAACCCAAAAGGCTGGTGTCTGTGACAAGTACTACCTACTGTGGAATCGCTAGAGAAATTCCTCTCCGCAAGTGGGGACTGTGAAGCCACCAAGACAGGCTGCGCTTCGCCGTGGTGATCAAAGGAAGTCTGCGCTGATAATCCTGAGAGATCGGAGCCCATCTGCATAGAAGCGATGACTGAAGTGGCCTCATGTGAGCTCTGGCCCAAGGAACAACTTCCAAGGTCACTGCCATGGAACCTAGGACTTGCACATAGTCCCAAGCCTGAGGACTGGACACCCGACAAAGATCGGAAATCTGAGCCTGGGGCTTGAGTACACGCTCCTCTGGAAGGAAACCTCATCCCAGCGCAGTGTCGAATCGAACTCCCAGGTAATCTAACTGCTGAGAAGGAACCAGATAACTCTTGGGAAAGTTGACCACCCAGCCCAACGACTGCAACAGACAAATGACTCGGTCGGTAGCCCGACGGCTCTCCAGAGCAGAGTCCGCCCGAATCAACCAGTCGTCGAGGTAGGGATGAACCCTGATTCCTTTCTTCCGTAGAAATGCTGCAACCACCACCATGACCTTGGAGAATGTCCGAGGAGCTGTAGCCAGACCAAAGGGGAGCACCCGAAATTGGAAATGATGCCCCAAAATGGCAAAACATAGGAAACGCTGATGTTGCCGCCAAATGGGAATATGAAGATAAGCCTTCTTGAGATCTAGGGCGGTGAGGAACTCTCCTGGCTGAACAGCAGCCACCACAGACCACAAAGTCTCCATGCGAAAATGTCGGACTCTCAGGAACTGATTTATCTTGCGTAGATCGAGAATGGGCCGAAAGGAAACTCCTTTTCGAGGGACCACGAAATAAATGGAATAGCGGCCCTTCTGGATTTCGGCAGGAGGGACAGGAACCACTGCCCCGAGCTCCATAAGGGACCGAACAGTAGTCTCGACAGCTACCCTCTTGGCGGGAGTCACAGCGGGATTCCAAAAAGGCGTTGCCTATGGGCGAAGAAAACTCTAGCTTGTAATCTTCTCTGATTATGTCCAGTACCCACTGGTTTGAAGTAATGTTGGCCCACTCTTCGTAAATAAGGGTCAGCCGACTACCAGTATCGGGAACAGAAGAGTGGACCTGCGCCCCATCATTGCGAAGAACGTCCTGAAGCCCCAGGGCGAGAGACGAAGGCTGCAGAACGTTTATCATTCCGAAAGGAAGCTCGCTGCTGGAAGCAGTTGTGCTGAAAGTTAGGAGCAAAGCGGCCTGGCCAATAACGCCGCACTTCTCTGAAGGACAGGAAAAAGAAGATGCGGAAGCCCTCTGCGTGGGCCAAGTCCTGTCTTCTGGAAGGCATTGCCCTCTAGAGTCATCTAAATCCTTAACAATCTTTTCTAAGTCTTCCCCAAAGAGAAGCTTGCCTCGGAAAGGAAGTCGAGTGAGTCTCTACTTGGAGGCCAAATCTGTCGCCCAATGGCGCAACCATAACAAATGGCAAGAAGAAACCGAGAGGGCCATCAGCTTTGCAGAAGAGCAAATTAGGTCATAATGGGCATCAGCTAAGAAAGCTAAGCCTGATTCTAAAAAAGCAGAGACACATTCTAAACAGAGACCTTCATCTGGTTCCTGCTCCTGATGAAGCCAACTAAGACATGCTCTGGCAGAATATGAGCTACAGACAGACCCCTGCATAGCCAAGGCTGATACTTCAAATGATCATTTCAGAGAGGCCTCAAGGCGACGATCCTGCATGTCTTTGAGCGCTACTCCACCTTCCACAGGAAGAGTAGTCTTTTTGGTAACCGCCGTTAACAAGGCATCCAAAGTAGGGAGACTATATTTGTCCACTTGATCCGAAACCACTGGATAAAGGCATAACATTGCCTTGGCAACCTTAAAAGTCCCCTCGGGATCAGACCACTGAGCCAAAATCAGCTCTTGAATAGCCTCGTGCACAGGGAAAGCCTTAGAAGGTTTTCTTGTACTGGTCATCTTAAGATTGACCAAGGAAACTTGAGGCTCTGGATCTGAAATATGCCAAATATGCCAAAGCATTAGAAATCAAGGAAGGAAGCTCATCCTTATGGAAAACCTGCACCGCAGTAGGGTCATCTGGCTCTTCCTGCTTGACATCCCCCGCCTCAAAATCATCTGCCCTAGAAGGGCGGAGAGAGTCCCCTGAGAAGGCAGCCAAAGAAAGTAAGGGAGACCCGTGACCCAAAGATGCACCCTCAGAAAAAGAGGAAGTTCTCCTTCTTTTAGGAGCATCAGGAGCAGTGGAGAAAATCTGCTCCACTTCTGGCATAGTAGAAGTCAAAGGCTGCAAAAGGCTCTGGGAAGCAGGCTGATAGGGAGACTTCTTTAAGAGAAAAGCCTGGTGCAACAAAGAATAAATTCTGGGGAAAAAGAAGCCTCTGAGTCCCCAGGCACTAAATGAGATTCCCCCAACAGGCGAACTGACGTGGAAGACAAGTGGTCCGAATCCGCCGCGGGCACAGGCGACAAAACCGCCATCAGCTGACTGGCGGGAGCCGTCTTGGGGGAAGGCAAAATGGTGCGGGAAGGAGCGCCCGCAGCGCGGGAAACCGAAGATTCCTCGAGCGGAGCCGGCTCATAAGTATATAAGTAAAGCCACACTGGGAAAAGACCAAGGGTCCATCGAGCCCAGCATCCTGTCCACGACAGTGGCCAATCCAGGCCAAGGGCACCTGGCAAGCTTCCCAAACGTACAAACATTCTATACATGTTATTCCTGGAATTGTGGATTTTTCCCAAGTCCATTGGTTTATGGACTTGTCCCTTTAGGAAACCGTCTAAACCCTTTTAAAACTCTGCCAAGCTAACCACGTTCACCACTTCTCCGGCACGAATTCCAGAGTTTAATTATGCATTGGGGAAGAAACATTTTCTCTGATTTGTTTTAAATTTACTACACTGTAGTTTCATCGCATGTCCCCTAGTCCTAGTATTTTTGGAAAGCGTGAACAGACAATTCACATCCACCTGTTCCACTCCACTCATTATTTTATATACCTCTATCATGTCTCCCCTCACCGTCTTTTCTCCAAGCTGAAAAGCCCTGCCTCCTTAGTCTTTCTTCATAGGGAATTCGTCCCATCCCGCTATCATTTAGTCGCCCTTTCGCTGCACCTTTTCCAATTCTACTATATCTTTCTTGAGATGCGGCAACCAGAATTGAACACAATACTCAAGGTGCAGTCGCACCATGGAGCGATACAACGGCATTATAACATCCTCACACCTGTTTTCCATACCTTTCCTAATAATACCCAACATTCTATTCGCTTTCCTAGTCGCAGCAGCACACTGAGCAGAAGGTTTCAGTGTATTATTGACGACACCCAGATCCCTTTCTTGGTCCGTAACTCCTAAAGTGGAACTTTGCATGACGTAGCTATAAATTTGGGTTCTTTTTTCCCCACATGCATCACCTTGCACTTGCTCACATTAAACGTCATCTGCCATTTAGCCGCCCAGTCTCGTAAGGTCCTTCTGTAATTTTTCACAATCCTGTCGTGAGTTAACGACTTTGAATAACTTTGTGTCATCAGCAAATTGAATTACTTCGCTAGTTACTCCCATCTCTAAATCATTTATAAATATATTAAAAAGCAGCAGTCCTAGCACAGACCCCTGAGAAACCCTACTAACTACCCTTCTCCATTGTGAATACTCAGCCGGCATAAGTTTAGCAGAGCCCGCTACACACACTCCCGCTGCGGATCTCTTCTTACCGCAGCGGGTGCAACACTTAACTAGCTCCGCGACCATAACCACACATTCCCCGCCAGAAAGAAACAAATTATGTTACTCACCCCGCAGCAGAAACGGACCACAAACCTCCCAGCTGAATCTGGCTGACGGTTCTGTCTCTCTTTTTTTTTTTTTTTAAACATGCAAAGCTGGATGACAAATCCTGAAGCTGCTTCTCTCTATTTTTTTTTTAAACTGGTGAGGAAGGAAATAGCTATCAGGCAGGGAGGCTGAAGGGGACACAGGGTGAGGCAGGGGCTCCCGAGGAAGTATGCCCCTAAGGATGGCACAATAGCCAAACGCCCCTACACTCAACTGGCTAGCCCAAAACTAGCCCAGGAGTCCCAAGGAGCTGAATCCAGGAGTTGGTAAGGATATGTCCATCACCTGCTGGAGATAGAGATATACTAATGTACAGAGGGGCTGGTTGTCCAATACCACTCACTGAAGTCAGTGATCTCTATCTCCACCTGCTGGTAGATGGATACAACCCACCACTTGATGGATTCATCTGCTGCCTGCGCTAAGGAAGGCAGACATTTTCAAAACTTAAGAATGATACAACCTTGTACGCATTATGAACACTTTAGATTACTGTTCAATCAACTTGTGATTTTGACATATTTAGATTACTGCAACTCACTGAATATTGGTTTAAATGCTTCACTAACGAGTAAACTACAGGTTCTACAAAATAATGGGGCAAAACTGTAGAAGAAATATGGTAGGGCTTCTCTGATTTTATTTACACTGGCTCCTGATAAAGGCACAAAGTCAATCTTTACTAAAGAAGATGCAAGAGATGTACCTTACCAGAAATGGTTTTCAAGGGTGACAATGTGGAGGAACTGAAAAATCTTGGTGAACCTGGAAGACATACT
Organism: Microcaecilia unicolor; assembly: GCF_901765095.1. Taxonomy (NCBI): domain Eukaryota; kingdom Metazoa; phylum Chordata; class Amphibia; order Gymnophiona; family Siphonopidae; genus Microcaecilia; species Microcaecilia unicolor. Next base: position 95,840,457 of record NC_044042.1, read on the forward strand.
GAGCCAGACAAATTAAAGAGTAGTAAATCACCTGGACCCCAGAAACTGAAAGATTGATCATCTGTTGTTAGTGATCGGTAACTTGTCATTAAAATTGTCAGTAGTACCTGAAGATTGGAGTGTGGTCAATATAACTCCAAATTTTTTTTTAAGGGTTCCAGGGGTAATCTAGGAAATTACAGACCAGTAAGCCTGACTTCAGCGTCAGGCAAAATAGTGGAAACTATTATAAAGAATAAAATTACTGAGTACATAAACACATATGGTTTAAAGGGACAGAGTCAGCATAGAGTCAGCTAAGGGAAGTCTTGCCTCACCAATTTGCTTAATTTCTTCGAAGGCATGAATAAACATGTGGATAAAGGTGAGCCTGTTGATGTAGTGTATCTAGATTTTCAGAAAGCTTTTGGCAAAGTCCCTCATGAGAGATTCCTAAGAAAATTAAAAAGCTATTGGATAGGAGGCAAAGTTCTGTTGTGGATTAGGAACTGGTTAATGGATAGAAAACAGAGGGTAAGGTTAAATGGCCATTTTTCTCAGTGAAGGATAGTGAATAGTGGAGTGCCCCAGGAATCTGTACTGGGACCGGTGCTATTTAACATATTTATAAATCGGAATGACAAATGAGTTGATTAAATCTGCAGATGATATAAAACTATTAAAAGTTCTTCAAACACATAAGGAATGTGAAAAACTGCAGGAAGACCAGGCATCCATATGGCACATGAAACTTAAATGTGGACAAATGCAAAGTGATCCACACTGGGAAGAATAATCTGAAATCACATAGTTACTTGATACTAGGGTTTACCTTAGGAGTCAGCACCCAGGAAAAGGATCTAGGTGCCATCATAGACGATACACTGACTTCCTGTTTCCTCACTGGCGGGACGCAACACGGAGAAGCCGAGGCCAGTGTACTTAGCTAATATGAATCGTTGCTGTTCCCAGGAACACCTTGGAGGTATATCGAGGAAGGCTGGGGAGGGTGGTCAAAGAGGGGGAGCTGCCAGGCTATGGGTGGACAGGAGTTTGGGAAGGGCAAGGATTATGGGGGGTGGGGGAACATCAGAAGGGCCCACCCAAAATAACAGGTCTGGCTAAACCATTGATTTTAGAGTATATTATCATGGACACGACATCCGAACAGCAGCTGAGCTACACTGAAATTGCAATGTATAGATCAATACCTGTGTTTCATGTTGTCTCACATATGTAACATGAATTTATGACAAACAGTACTACTTAAGCACACATTAAAAAAGGAAATAAAATGAATGCCAACGATACTGAAACCCCACATTGTTATCCCAGACTTTTGAACACCACCATAACTGAAAGCCCACAGAAGCCACAGGGACAAAAGATGACTGGTTCAGCCAATCAATCAGTTAACCCAGATTAGGTAGCAACTCAGTGTCAAAACAAATGAACAGAACAAAGTATTAGCCCCAAGACCATTCAACCAGTCCGTAATTAAACTCTGGAATTTACTGCCAGAGAAGATGGTAAAAGCAGTTACCTTAGAAGGTTTTTAAAAAGGTTTGGATATTTTCCTATAAGAAAAGTCCATAAGCCATTATTAGACAGACTGGGGAAAAACCACTGCTTAGATAAGCAGCGTAAAGCGAATGCTACATACCTGTAGAAGGTATTCTCCGAGGACAGCAGGCTGATTGTTCTCACTGATGGGTGACGTCCACGGCAGCCCCTCCAATCGGAATCTTCCTAGCAAAGTCCTTGCTAGCCCTACGCGTGCCCGCGCACCGCGCATGCCGGCCGTCTTCCCGCCCGAAACCGGCTCGAGCCGGCCAGTCTCGTATTGTAGCAAAGAGAAACAAGGGAAGACACAACTCCAAAGGGGAGGCGGGGCGGGTTTGTGAGAACAATCAGCCTGCTGTCCTCGGAGAATACCTTCTACAGGTATGTAGCATTCGCTTTCTCCGAGGACAAGCAGGCTGCTGTTCTCACTGATGGGTATCCCTAGCCCCCAGGCTCACTCAAAACAACAACCATGGTCAATTGGGCCTCGCAACGGCGAGGACATAACTGAGATTGACCTAAAAAAATTTACCAACTAACTGAGAGTGCAGCCTGGAACAGAACAAACAGGGCCCTCGGGGGGTGAGTTGGATCCTAAAGCCCAAACAGGTTCTGAAGAACTGACTGCCCGAACCGACTGTCGCGTCGGGTATCCTGCTGCAGGCAGTAATGATATGTGAATGTGTGGACAGATGACCACGTCGCAGCTTTGCAAATTTCTTCAATGGAGGCTGACTTCAAGTGGGCTACCGACGCAGCCATGGCTCTAACATTATGAGCCGTGACATGACCCTCAAGAGCCAGCCCCGCCTGGGCGTAAGTGAAGGAAATGCAATCTGCTAGCCAATTGGATATGGTGCGTTTCCCTACAGCCACTCCCCGCCTATTGGGATCAAAAGAAACAAACATTGGGCGGACTGTCTGTGGGGCTGTGTCCGCTCCAGATAGAAGGCCAATGCTCTCTTGCAGTCCAATGTGTGCAGCTGACGTTCAGCAGGGCAGGAATGAGGACGGGGAAAGAATGTTGGCAAGACAATTGACTGGTTCAGATGGAACTCCGACACGACCTTTGGCAAGAACTTAGGGTGAGTGCGGAGGACTACTCTGTTATGATGAAATTTGGTGTAAGGGGCCTGGGCTACCAGGGCCTGAAGCTCACTGACTCTACGAGCTGAAGTAACTGCCACCAAGAAAATGACCTTCCAGGTCAAGTACTTCAGATGGCAGGAATTCAGTGGCTCAAAAGGAGGTTTCATCAGCTGGGTGAGAACGACATTGAGATCCCATGACACTGTAGGAGGCTTGACAGGGGGCTTTGACAGAAGCAAACCTCTCATGAAGCGAACAACTAAAGGCTGTCCTGAGATCGGCTTACCTTCCACATGGTAATGGTATGCACTGATTGCGCTAAGGTGAACTCTTACAGAGTTGGTCTTGAGACCAGACTCAGACAAGTGCAGAAGGTATTCAAGCAGGGTCTGTGTAGGACAGAGCGAGGAGCTAGGGCCTTGCTGTCACACCAGACGGCAAACCTCCTCCACAGAAAGAAGTAACTCCTCTTAGTGGAATCTTTCCTGGAAGCAAGCAAGACGCGGGAGACACCCTCTGACAGACCCAAAGAGGCAAAGTCTACGCTCTCAACATCCAGGCCGTGAGAGCCAGGGACCGGAGGCTGGGATGCAGAAGAGCCCCTTCGTCCTGCGTGATGAGGGTCGGAAAACACTTCAATCTCCACGGTTCTTCGGAGGATAACTCCAGAAGAAGAGGGAACCAGATCTGACGCGGCCAAAAAGGAGCAATCAGAATCATGGTGCCTCGGTCTTGCTTGAGTTTCAACAAAGTCTTCCCCACCAGAGGAATGGGAGGATAAGCATACAGCAGGCCCTCCCCCCAATCCAGGAGGAAGGCATCCGATGCCAGTCTGCCGGGGACCTGAAGCCTGGAACAGAACTGAGGGACTTTGTGGTTCACTCGAGATGCGAAGAGATCCACCAAGGGGGTGCCCCACGCTTGGAAGATCTGGCGCACCACTCTGGAGTTGAGCGACCACTCGTGAGGTTGCATAATCCTGCTCAGTCTGTCGGCCAGACTGTTGTTTACGCCTGCCAGATATGTGGCTTGGAGCACCATGCCGAGACGGCGAGCCCAGAGCCACATGCTGACGGCTTCCTGACACAGGGGGCGAGATCCGGTGCCCCCCTGCTTGTTGACATAGTACATGGCAACCTGGTTGTCTGTCTGAATTTGGATAATTTGATGGGCCAGCCGATCTCTGAAAGCCTTCAGAGCGTTCCAGATCGCTCGCAACTCCAGGAGATTGATCTGTAGACCGCGTTCCTGGAGGGACCAGCTTCCTTGGGTGTGAAGCCCATCGACATGAGCTCCCCATCCCAGGAGAGACGCATCCGTTGTCAGCACTTTTTGTGGCTGAGGAATTTGGAAAGAACGTCCCAGAGTCAAATTGGACCAGATTGTCCACCAATACAGGGATTCGAGAAAACTCGTGGACAGGTGGATCACGTCTTCTAGACCCCCAGCAGCCTGATACCACTGGGAGGCTAGGGTCCATTGAGCAGATCTCATGTGAAGACGGGCCATGGGAGTCACATGAAACTGTGGAGGCCATGTGGCCCAGCAATCTCAACATCTGCCGAGCTGTGATCTGCTGGGACGCTCGCACCCGCGAGACGAGGGACAACAAGTTGTTGGCCCTCGTCTCTGGGAGATAGGCGCGAACCGTCCGAGAATCCAGCAGAGCTCCTATGAATTCGAGTTTCTGCATTGGGAGAAGATGGGACTTTGGATAATTTATCACAAACCCCAGTAGCTCCAGGAGGCGAATAGTCATCTGCATGGACTGCAGGGCTCCTGCCTCGGATGTGTTCTTCACCAGCCAATTGTCGAGATATGGGAACACATGCACCCCCAGCCTGCGAAGTGCCGCTGCTACTACAGCTAGGCACTTTGTGAACACCCTGGGCGCAGAGGCGAGCCCAAAGGGTAGCACACAGTACTGGAAGTGGCATGTGCCCAACTGAAATCGCAGATACTGTCTGTGAGCTGGCAGTATCGGGATGTGTGTGTAGGCATCCTTCAAGTCCAGAGAGCATAGCCAATCGTTTTGCTGAATCATGGGGAGAAGGGTGCCCAGGGAAAGCATCCTGAACTTTTCTTTTACGAGATATTTGTTCAGGGCCCTTAGGTCTAAGATGGGACGCATCCCCCCTGTTTTCTTTTCCACAAGGAAGTACCTGGAATAGAATCCCAGCCCTTCTTGCCCGGATGGCACGGGCTCGACCGCATTGGCGCTGAGAAGGGCGGAAAGTTCCTCTGCAAGTACCTGCTTGTGCTGGAAGCTGTAGGATTGAGCTCCCGGTGGACAATTTGGAGGTTTTGAGGCCAAATTGAGGGTGTATCCTTGCCGGACTATTTGCAGAACCCACTGATCGGAGGTTATGAGAGGCCACCTTTGGTGAAAAGCTTTCAACCTCCCCCCCGACCGGCAGGTCGCCCGGCACTGACACTTGGATGTCGGCTATGCTCTGCTGGAGCCAGTCAAAAGCTCGCCCCTTGCTTTTGCTGGGGAGCCGCGGGGCCTTGCTGAGGCGCACGCTGCTGACGAGAGCGAGCGCGCTGGGGCTTAGCCTGGGCCGCAGGCTGTCGAGAAGGAGGGTTGTACCTACGCTTGCCAGAAGAGTAGGGAACAGTCCTCCTTCCCCCAAAAAATCTTCTACCTGTAGAGGTAGATGCTGAAGGCTGCCGGCGGGAGAACTTGTCGAATGCGGTATCCTGCTGGTGGAGATGCTCTACCACCTGCTCGACTTTCTCTCCAAAAATATTGTCCGCACGGCAAGGCGAGTCCGCAATCCGCTGCTGGAGTCTATTTTCCAGGTCGGAGGCACGCAGCCATGAGAGCCTGCGCATCACCACACCTTGAGCAGCGGCCCTGGACGCAACATCAAGGTGTCATACACCCCTCTGGCCAGGAATTTTCTGCACGCCTTCAGCTGCCTGACCACCTCCTGAAAAGGCTTGGCTTGCTCAGGGGGGAGAGCATCAACCAAGCCCGCCAACTGCCGCACATTGTTCCACATGTGTATGCTCGTGTAGAGCTGGTAAGACTGGATTTTGGCCACGAGCATAGAGGAATGGTAGGCCTTCCTCCCAAAGGAGTCTAAGGTTCTAGAGTCTTTGCCCGGGGGCGCCGAAGCATGCTCCCTAGAACTCTTAGCCTTCTTTAGGGCCAGATCCACAACTCCAGAGTCGTGAGGCAACTGAGTGCGCATCAGCTCTGGGTCCCCATGGATCCGGTACTGGGACTCGATCTTCTTGGGGATGTGGGGGTTACTTAATGGCTTGGTCCAGTTCGCAAGCAATGTCTTTTTCAGGACATGGTGCAAGGGAACAGTGGACGCTTCCTTAGGTGGAGAAGGATAGTCCAGGAGCTCAAACATTTCAGCCCTGGGCTCGTCCTCCACAACCACCGGGAAGGGGATGGCCGTAGACATCTCCCGGACAAAGGAAGCAAAAGACAGACTCTCGGGAGGAGAAAGCTGTCTTTCAGGAGAGGGAGTGGGATCGGAAGGAAGACCCTCAGACTCCTCGTCAGAGAAATATCTGGGGTCTTCTTCTTCTTCCCACGAGGCCTCACCCTCGGTGTCAGACACAAGTTCACGGACCTGTGTCTGCAACCTCGCCCGGCTCGACTCCGTGGAGCCACGTCCACGATGGGGGCGTCGAGAGGTAGACTCCCTTGCCCGCATCGGCGAAGCTCCCTCCGCCGACGTAGTCGGGGAGCCCTCCTGGGAGGTGGCCCGCAGTCAGCACCGCACGCGGTACCGACGTCGGGGACCTCACCCCGGCGATGGGCCAGCCGGCGCCACGCTCGACGGTACCGGAGGCGCAAGCACCGCCGGTACCGGAGGGGTAGGGCGCAACAGCTCTCCCAGAATCTCTGGGAGAACGGCCCGGAGGCTCTCGTTCAGAGAGGCTGCAGAGAAGGCAGGAGGTCGATGCAGGCGTCGACGTCAGAACCTGTCCCGGGCGTGGAGGCTGGTCCGGGCTGTCCAGAGTGGAGCGCATCGACACGTCCTGAACAGAGGGTGAGCGGTCCTCTCGGTGCCGATGCCTGCTGGGTGCCGACTCCCTCGGCGACCCAGAGCTCTCGGTGCCGACGCGGGGAGGAGACCGGTGTCGATGCTTCTTCGACTTCTTCCGAAGCATGTCACCAGAGCTCCCCGGCACCGACGAGGAGGACGTAGAATCCATCCGTCGCTTCCTCAGGGCCGAGGTCGAAGCAGGTCGATCCCGGGTTGGGCTGTACCGCAGGAGCCCTCAGGGTAGGGGGAGACCCACCCGAAGGCTCACCGCCACCAGCAGGGGAATGGACAGCCCTCACCTGCACTCCACCCGATGCACCACCGTCCGACGACATCAGGAGACGAGGTCCCGGTACCACCGACGTCGATGCAGCTATCCGATGTCTCGGCGCCGATGCAGAGGGCCGATGCACTCGATGCACTGGCGGCCAAGGATGAAGGTCTGGACGCTGATGACGTCGATGCACACGATGACCCCGGTGCCGATGCCGACGAAGAGCCCGAGAACAAAACGTTCCACTGGGCCAATCTCGCTACCTGAGTCCGCCTTTGTAACAGGGAACACAGACTACAGTTCTGAGGACGGTGCTCGGCCCCCAGACACTGAAGACACGAAGAGTGCCTATCAGTGAGCGAGATTACCCGGGCGCACTGGGTGCACTTCTTGAAGCCGCTGGAAGGCTTCGATGTCATGGGCGGAAAAATCACGCCGGCGAAATCAAAATCCGAAATGACGAATTTGGAGCACCAAAACTTTAAGGGAGAAAAATCTCGACCGAGGCCGAAAAGAGGCCTACCCCGATGACGAAAGAAAACTTACCGGGGCGAAAACTGGAAACACGGGAAGGGGCAAACAAAACCCAAGGGGGTTTCCGGAGCACTTCCCGAACAAAGTTAGAACTTTTCCGAAGAAAAAAACACGTCTATTTTAAAACGGACGTGCGAGGTCGACTCTCCGGGGCTCGACACGACAAAAACACAGCCGTACCGAGTGCGGACGAAAGAAGACTGGCCGGCTCGAGCCGGTTTCGGGCGGGAAGACGGCCGCGCGGGCGCGCGAGGGCTAGCAAAGGACTTTGCTAGGAAGATTCCGATTGGAGGGGCTGCCGTGGACGTCACCCATCAGTGAGAACAAGCAGCCTGCTTGTCCTCGGAGAAAACCTGTTTTACTGATCTGGGGTCTTGCCAGGCACTTGTGACCTGGATTGGCAACCGTTGGAAAACAGGACACTGGGCTTGATGGACCTTTGGTCTGTCCCAGTATGGCAACGCTTATGTACTTTATCTACTTAAAGAGTGAAGAAAATTGCCTATGAGATACAGGAAGAGGTTAAACTCTGATATTTGCCATCCTCTGCATAATCTTACTTTGGCTCAGGATCAGAATTGTAGCCCAAGACCACAGCACATGAGACAGAAGTAGGAAAAAGGAGTGAAGGGCTACAAGAGAGCGAAACGCTTTGGAAAGCTCTGGGACCAGGAAGCTTATAAAGTTTAAGTTTGTACTTAGGCATTTAGGGAAGTGCAGTGACTGCAGCTGTGAACTGAACTGTTTGAGACATTCAACCACCCTCTGACAAACTACGAGCTCTTCAAGGCAGCAAAACCACAGCATGAGAGGGCATGTGGGAAATGCAACTTATTTACTGACTTGTATTTTTTGAGGTGCTTTCCCAGAGGTTATGATCACCTGGGACATTCCAGTTTCAACTGATAAAAAGTTTGATAAAAGAAAGCTGGACATTGCGGTAAGGGGGAAAAAAAGCACAACAGCAGCATTAATACTGTTGTCGGTGCCACGTGATCATTTCTGTGCTTCAAGTGGAGAAAGTGAAAATCTTCAAGTGCCGAGCAATGCATCCAGAGACCAAGAATATGTGTCAGAAAGATACAGAAATGTTCCCCATCGTATTGGGTGCTACAGGCTTAACTAAAAGAAATTTTCAAGAACATCTTGGCATGTTATCTATACATCTTATGAAGGAAGCTCTCTTTGGGACAATGCAAGTACTATGGCAAATGTTAATTATAATTTATTACACTTGCTTAACCACTCTAGATACCAGAGCAGAGCAGAACCGTGTACAAAATTTAAAAAAACATATGGAAAAAGGAAACGAAGTACAAATAATTACAGGAAACAGTAAGTATCACTCAAAGAATAGAGGATAGGAAAGAGTATCACACAAAGAAAGAAGAGAGCCACTGTCATTCAGAAAGAGGTATTAGAGCAAACAGTCAAAAGCAGAGGTGACTCAACCTGACTGGCCGGCAGCAGCTTCTAGTCAACACTCATCTCCAAAGGCTTGCCTGAAAAGCCTTGAAGCTCTTAAGAGACAGATCACTATGTAGAGCAAGAGGAAGAGAGTTTCAAATGTGAGGAGAAAGGAAGAAGAAAGCATGGTGGGCAAATTTAGGGCTTGGTAGAACTAGACGGTGGTCGTTTAAGGAACGAAGGACCTTTGCAGGGAAGTAGGGGATAGTTAGGTGGGAGAGATAATCAGGGGAGCCTATCCCAGGGGTGTATCTGCGTGGGGCCACAGGGGCCTGGGCCCCCGCAGATTTTGCCATGGCCCCCCTCCCGCCGCCAGCCCTCCCCCGCTGCTGTTTCTTACTTTTGCTCTGAGGTCCGCTTCCTCCTGCGCCTTTAAAAATATTTCTTCAGCTGGTGGGGGACCCCAACCCCCGCCAGCCAACCCGAGGTGACGTCTTTCAAGTTCTTCGTCCGCCTTGGCCGACGTGCTGGACTTGAGCAGCTGAATCCAGTTCGAAGTCTGACGTCGTGCGACGTGCTGGAGTTGAGCGGCTGAATCCAGTTCGGAGTCTGACGTCGTGTGATGTCAGACTCCGAACTGGATTCAGCCGCTCAACTCCAGCACATCGGCCACGGTGGACGAAGAACTTGAAAGGCTTCACCTCGGGTTGGCTGGCAGGGGTTGGGGTCCCCCGCCAGCTGAAGAAATATTTTTAAAGGCCCAGGAGGAAGCGGACCTCGGCGCAAAAGTAAGAAATGGCAGCGGGGGAGGGCTGGCGGTGGGAGGGGGGTGGAGTCGTTGGTGGCAGTGGGGGGGGGGGTCCGGGGGGGCTAAAATGTGTCCCCTCCCTCTGGCTCTGGCCCCCCCTACCACCGGAGGCCAGATACGCCCCTGGCCTATCCTAAAAGTCTTAAATGTCAGCAGGGTGACTTTGTAAGTGATGCGATACTCCACTGTAAGCCAGTGGTGCTGTTTTAATTGAGGGGATATGTGATCAGAACGGTGGGTGTGGCATAGTAATCTAATGGCTATGTTTTGTAAAGTCTGTAACTTCTTAAGAGCAGATCAAGGTAGGCCTGAATAAATGATATTACAGTAGTAAAGACATGAGGTGAATGAACAAAGAAATGGTGTGTGGAAACTATCGTGGCCAAAGAGATTCCGAATAGTCTGTAACTGTCAAAAGGTAAAGAAGCAAAGCTTGGATAAGTGTGGGATGTGTAGCAAAAAAGATAAATTTGAGATACTGAGTTAATACTCCACATACCCTGACTTAGAGGAGTGAGGTTCACTATTGTCATAGTATTATGTAAAACAAACCCATTTCAAGACACTACAGATAAACTAAACAACAAAGTTAAAAACTGAGAATGTAAGTAAAATGTGTGGGGTAATTTTCTAACATTACACCTATGTGAAAAGTTCAAAAAGGTGCCTATTTTATGCCTACTGTGTAAAGGCCACATAAGCACCTATGTGCCTTTCTAAAATAGGTTTGGCAGTGCATAAATCATCATGCACAAATTCATATCTTCTACATTGTTTGGAGCAATTTGTCTAGGTACACACATTTTATTTTAGAAAGGTAGTGTAGTTGACAAGCTACCTGAATCCACTGAGTGACAAGGGAAAAAAATCTTCCACAAATAGGATGAGTCACAAAACCAATTAACTTGCAATCTCCTAATAAATTTGAAAACATCAATCCTTGTCTGGAATTTGTCATACTTATCCGTCGGCACATATGTTAAACCTTTTTTCAACACTTCTTTCTCTATACCACTAAGTACATAATCTGAGAGATTGACAATTGGAATCGCTATTTCCAGTTATTCCTGGGAAGATATCCTCGGCCTCTCCCTCTTATCAGAAATCCTCCTTTGCTCCCATATCCTTCCTATTTGAAGAAAACGTATGCTACATGGGTTCTAATTGTGCTACTTTTAAAGTCTGTAAAGTATTTGCATATCATGTTTTTATACATACATATAAAAACTCTGATGATATTAATATCATTTTGTGAAGTCATAAGTACATAAGTATTGCCATACTGGGAAAGACCAAAGGTCCATCAAGCCCAGCATCCTGTTTCCAACAGTGGCCAATCCAGGTCACAAATATCTGGCAAGTTCCCAAAAATGTACAAAACATTTTATACTGCTTATCCCAGAATTACTGGATCTTCCCTAATAACGGTCTGTGGACTTGTCCTTTAGGAAGCCATCCAAACGTTTTTTAAAGTCCGCTAAGCTAACCGCCTTTACCACATTCTCTGGCAACGAATTCCAGAGTTTAATTACACGCTGAGTGAAGAAACATTTTCTCCGATTCGTTTTAAATTTACTACAGTGTAGCTTCATCGCATGTCCCCTAGTCCTAGTATTTTTGGAAAGTGTGAACAGACGCTTCACATCTACCCGTTCACTCATTATTTTATAGACCTCTATCATATCTCCCCTCAGCCGCCTTTTCTCCAAGCTGAAGAGCCCTAGCCGCTTTAGCCTTTCCTGTTATGACATCCTCTTTAATACTATCATTTTTATGTATTTTTTCTGTTTCCTCTCTGGTATTATTTATATACTTATGCTTGTATTTTAGTTCATCTTGTGACCCTTGATGCAGGCATTTCTTATGCTGAAACACAGCTATGTCGGGACTTGATGGGATGCTGGCAGTAAAGAGTTTCCTAGTTCCTATACATCTTTGTGGACTATTCCTTTTTTGGTAGTTTTATAAAGTCATTTTCTTGCTAAATAATGTGTTATAAAATTATGACCAGGAGTGGATTCTTGGCAAAATGTGGGCAGAGTTCACAAGTACACAGGCAGATTAGACATTTTATAATTTTATTCATTTGGATTTATTAACCGCCTTTATGAAGAGACTCTCCCAAGGTGGTACTTAAAATAATCTAGGTATGGACAATTACACCTGCTCCACAGCAGCTATAGATGTCCATGGCTGCACTATATCACAATTTCTGCCACTTATGCTAGTATTTTATAAACACAGATAAGCAGATGGACATCTCAAAATGGCCAAAAAAACATTCATCTGCCAAAAACATCCAAATTGCAGTTTTCAGAAAGGAAGAATTTAGACGTTTTATACTGCAGCTCATCCAACTAGCAAGGTGTGTTGGAGGCATGTACTGGGCAGGACTAGGGTGGGCCCAAAATTAGGACATTTTTCAGCGATAATAGGACAAGAAGTGTCCAATAAAAAAAAAAAAAAGACGACATTTTAAATCTAGACCTGTTTCAATCATGTCCAGGGTATAAAAAAGTAACCTGATTGAGCAGCTGACCCCTGGAAGAATGAAGGCATGACCCCTCCATTGCTCAGTGGTTACTGATTGACCCTCCCTCCACACCCCCTAGGAAGTGCAAGTGACAGTGGATACCAGGCTGTATGACAGCTTCAGTATTACGGCCATTCCTAACAGAGCAGCAAGCAAGTGTAAGGAGTAGCCTAGTGGTCAGTGCAGTGGATTTTGAACAACAGGAGCCAGGTGTTAACTTCCACTTTAACTCTCATTTCTATACAAATATGTGGCCCCCTCCTGGAAAACAGAAATACCCACTATACCTGAATTTATAAAACAATTGCAAGCATGATGGCTATTTTAGTGGTGTACCTTTAGGTACAGTGGGTTTTTATCTGTTCCTAGAGCACTCACCACCACATATAAAGGAATTAAGGTGAGATTTGTACCTGGGTCCCATTAAGTCCACTACACTGATCGTTAGGCTGCCATTCTGCTCTGAGGGACATCTATGTGGCCATCTTTGTACAAATGATGCCTGACATGTTTTTGTGCCTGTTAGTTTTTTTGCGTATTCATATTGTGAACATTTCATCTAAGAAAATGGCTGTTCATTCTGGACGTTTTCAGTACAAGAATGTCCTTCTCACGTATTTTCGAATAGGAAATCCTTTTTCCTGTTCAAAAATGGTTGTGAGATGGACCCTTTTTTTTTTGGGGGGGGGGGGGGACGTTATGAGGACATCCAAATTCTGACTTGGACATTCTTTTGAAAATGCACTTACATGTGTCTTAATAAAACAGCTCCTTGGTAGGCGCCCCTTTCTAAAATAACCCTCTATGGGGAAAGTTTTATTAAAGGACGATCATGCAAGAAGTGCAAAAAGGCACCCATTTTAAACCTCTCTTTTAAGGGCCACACAGGATACCATGACTACAAATAAACAAAAAGGAATCCTTTTTAAAAGGAATTAATCTACAGAATCTTAGCGGAGATTGGGTGGCGCCGGTAGTTGGGAAGCAAACCCAGTGCTGGGCAGACTTCTATGGTCTACGCCCTGATCATTACTGAATAGACAGGGATGGGCTGGAATGTTTAAGGGGCTTCGACGTTAGCGTCAGAACTTTTAGTACAAGAACAGTGCTGGGCAGACTTCTACAGTGCCCTGAGAATGGCAAGGACAAACCAAACTCGGGTATATGTATAAAGAATCACATACCATGTAAAATGAGTTTATCTTGTTGGGCAGACTGGATGGACCATTCAGGTCTTTATCTGCCATCATTTACTATGTTAGCCCCAGTAGTGTGAAAATGCCAAAACATGCATATGTATCTGCTCTGAAAGAGGTGTACAAGTATGTACTTCAAACATGTACCTGTGCATTTTTTTAAAGGCAACGAGTAATTATTTTGATACTTTCAACTTTTTATTGAATTGAGCGTACAATTCAACAGACTTCATATCAACATCACTGCCCCTTTACAAAATGTTCTTCATTTAAACATCACTAGTAACTTTACCTTATTTTAATTTGTATAGCCTTTTCCCACCTCCCTAAACTCCTTCATGCATCATTATTACTCAAGAATGGCTTGGCCTTGGCTCTTAGGTCACCACCACCCTCAGCTGCCGAGCTATCAAATTCCACATTGTTTCCTTCCCCCCTCCTCCAGCTTCCCTACCCCCTTGTCCTATCCTCCCTTAACCATAAAGTACATGCATAGACCATATAGAAGTAGACAAACACTTTCCATATGTAAAAACAGGTGTTGTGTTTATGTTTATTAATTTTCTTGATACACTGTTCTTCTAAACTAGAATTCAGAGCAATGTACAATCAACATATAAAACACAATGGAAAGGAGCTACGATTCCATTATCAGAAAAGGCAGATAGTAAGGAAAGGAGGAAAAGGGAGGATTGAGGAAAGAGAAGCTAAGATAATTAGGAGTCGATTGTTCCATGCTCCAGTCACTGGGGCATTTACATGCATAAAAGGCTTTATAAAAATATCCCCATATGGCCTTGGAGTTTGTAGCAACACAAAGGTGGAAGATGCCACACACACAATGTCAGCTGGAAAAAGATAAAGGTTTATTGTCCAAAGTGCATACATATGCTGACATTTGACCCAACATAGGCTGTACCTGCCTTCATCGGGTGTCCTTAATAAATAGAATAAAATAATAAAAACATTACGTATCTCAAATACAAATATAAAAATATAAAATATTACAAATACAGGGCCCTGTTTACTAAGCCATGCTAGACGCGTGCTAGTGTTTTTTAGCACGTACTAAGCATAAGTACAAGCTAACCGTATAGATGTCCATATTCCTATGGGCATCAACATGTTTAACATATGCTAAAAATGCTAGTGCACCTCAGTAAACAGGGCCCACAGAATGTTTCAAATAAAAAGTAGAAAATATAGGTTAAGGTAAAAAAATATATCAACCTTTATATGTAAACATACCTAAAATAACAGTAAATACATCACTTACACTGCAAAAACAAACCGTGGTGTAAAAACTATAAATATAAACAAAAGTGATAAAAGGCAAAATCAAAGGGAACAACTGGAAAAGTAACCCAGTCTAATTTTAAAAAACAAAAGCTTGACTACAGAACGTATATTAAACATGACCCGTAGGAATGCATGTGGGCGTAAGTACATTACAAAAATCAATGATACTAGAGGGCACATTGTAATATAAATGCTACAACCATACAATTACAAATCTAAGATCCTGTCTAGGTAACGTGTGAACTCCGCCACATTCGCGTAACCATTCCCACCTGGGCATAAGTTCTTGGAGACACATCCTCAGTGCAAGAGGATAGTGCATCCCCTGGTGGGCAGGTCCTGGCTACGGGAGTACTTCCTACCTCACTAGGGTGATGCTCTCCTTCTATGAGACCTCCCTTCCTCCAAGACAGCACAGGGGCTGCAGGACTGGAGGTGGGACTTCTCTACAATGTCCCTGTAGGTCTCCTCTATGTATATCTGTGTCTCCCTTAGCTCCTCCAAGTCTGCTACTCTAGCCTTAAGAGAAAGAACCCGTTCTCCGAGAGCTAGAGCTCTTTGCATCAGGCGCACACATATAACCTTCTCACCAACTGGGAGATAATCATATATGTGACACTCAATGCAAGAGAATAGATAGCACCCCTGTCGCTGCTGGACTGCTGTCTCCATCTTAGTATATTTTAGTTTTTCAATAATTTAAAACCTGCTAAGCTACAAAGGATGTTAGTCTAATATTTAAAAAAAAGTCTTTAGCTTATATGGTAAATTGTGTTATTTAGTGTTTTCTTCTTAGAAAGTAATGAAATGTAATTAAAACTCTGTAAGAGGACACCTCCCTTGTTATCTTAATCAGAATAACTAACATTGTGTATGTGTCATCTTCCACCTTTGTGCTGCTGCTGTGCTGTTTTGCGGAAATTTTTCTTCTTTTTGGTTTGTCTTTGAGTTTGTAGGACATATAATCCCACTGCTGCTCCTTATGATCTTGGGCAAGTCACTTAACCCTCCATCGCCTCACATACAAACTTAGATTATGAGCCCTCCTGGGACAGAGAAATATCCAGTGTACCTTAATGTAACACACCTTGAGCTACTACTGAAAAAGGTGTGAGCAAAATCCAAATCCAAATAAATAAATAAATATAATATTATACAATAAGGGTAGCAATTGACCACCTGTGAAAGGAAAACAACCGAGATGAAGAAGCCTCAACATAAAAATCAGTCTAAAAGTACTTCAGAATTAGGTACATCCTGGGCACAAAATGGTGACAAATTTGTGTAGGTTTCCTAAGTTGCAACAAGCATGCAGATTTTTGTATACATCTACTTTGAAGCTAATATTTTAAAAAGGTTCCTTTTGTAAATTAAATTACTCCAAAGCATGCATATGCTTTATATCTCCTAGTTGTGTGAGGGACCAGATGAGGTCTAGTAGCGCTATAGAAATGATAAGTAGTAGTAAATGTATACATGTTTACTACCTCCTTCTATGTTAACCCAAACGCTCCCCTGAGAAAATCTTTTTTTAACCTTCCTAAAAATATGTATAACGTGAAAGTTTGTGCCTATTTTTAACCAGGCAGAGGCTGTCAACTTTCAACTGGGCCAATTTATATTTAAGACTTTTCCAGACTGCTCTATCCAACAAACAGGTCAGAGCAGTTTACAATATTAAAATTCAGAAATTAGAAAGGAACACCAAACTGTAGATAAGGGACAGGATTCAGTCATATAAACTAAAAACTGATAAAAAAAACAAATTAAGCATAAAAAGAAAAAAATATATATAAACAGGAGTCACAACCAGTGTCAAGACTCAGATAGCTGAATACCAGACACCCGTTGAAAATAAACCAGTCTTAAACCTAGGAAAAGATCGCACTGAATGTAAATATTCAAAGGTAGTTCATGCCACAATTTAGGAGCCAGAAAAAAAGGAAAAAAGAAAGAATACTGAATGTTGTGTAGATTCAAAACTCGCACAGCGTGCAGCAGAAACAATGATATTATGACTATTAAAGGAAATTAAGGTTCACCCTGGAACTCATGGAATTGTCACTGCAGACAGGTAAGAGAGACCACCTGTATACAGAGTTTTAAGTGTCAGCAAAAGAATCTTACTCTAAATTGCACAAGGAGCCAGTGAATTTTAATAAATAGTAACTGAATTGTATTTCTGTGCATGACAGAGAAAGCAAGCTGCAGTGTTGTGCAGAGATTGAAACCTCTTCAATTGTTTGAGTAATGCAGTCATACGCATTGCAATAATCTAATTTAGAAATAAACATAATATGAAGGAGACTGTAAAGAAGAAATAATCTAAATAACCTGTTTATGAAATGACAACTCTAATGCAGAATGATGCCAAAATATTTAAAGTGGTTAACCATCTATCTGTAGTATTAGACAAAGCATGAGCAAGAGAAGAACAGAATGACTTCCCCAGGAATCCAACATGAAATAGTTTGTTTTGGTTCATCAGTAATGTATGATGAAAAAGTCAACCTTCAACAGCTTTTAAACAGGACTGGAGTGCAGTGAAGTGAAGTCCAGCTCTGACGGTGAAAGATAATCATGCAACAAAATATCTTCTGCATAAAAGAAAGTACTGATCCCAAAATTCTGAATAAGAAAGCCAACAAGCTGAGAAAAATATTGAATAACAAAGGGACAGGACAGAGCGATCATAAGAAGATGAAATGGATGAAGGTGTAACTAAAGGAATTTACCCAAGTAAATAATTTTTGAAATTACTCTCTGTATTAAAATATAAACGGCAGACTTTTCATTGAAAAGTTATACAAATTGTGCTATGTTATATTTGACGCAAGTGATCTGTAAAGGCTCCACAACAACCCCGATCCCTTGAAAAAGCCTCAGTGAAACGGGAGCCTGTCGGGATTTGGAGAGTTTGCAGCATGCACAGATAAGTGACCCAATAGAGAGAGTGTTATTACTCACTGCCACTGCCTGTCATAATAAGCATCAAAAAATTTTTCTTTATACAATTGTAGACACATATTTGGTTGGAAAGGGTTTTTTGTCTATGATTAAGCCAGTAACAAAAAAAGGGTTTCATCCATAGATTGGGTGTTGATTGTGCAAATCATGACCCTGTGATATAAGTTCATAAGTATTGCCATACTGGGAAAGACCAAAGGTCCATCAAGCCCAGCATCCTGTTTCCAAAGGTGGCCAATCCAGGTCATAAATACCTGGCAAGATCCCAAAAAAGTACAAAACATTTTATACTGCTTATCCCAGAAATAGTGGATTTTCTCCATTTAATAATAACAGACTGGATCGTGTCAGCAAATCTTGACCTACTCTTTATCACTGAAACTGGATCCATCATCAGTGCTCTATATCTCCCCCTGCTGGTAGGTGGACACAACCCATTCGTAATGGATTCATCTGCTTGATGACAAGGAACATCAACTGAATAAAAAGCTTCATTACCACAAGATCTTACCAAGTCAAAGGGACTACAAATATATCATCCCCATGGTCATCAGAATGCGGGGTACCACAGGGATCTCGCTTTCCCCGATACTCTTTAAACCTCATGATGATTCCCCTAGCCAGGTTTCTAGCCAAACATGGCCTTAACCACTTCATCTACGCTGATGACGTCAACATATTTATCCCCTTTAAATCCAATTTATCAGAAATCTCAGATAAAATTATTACTGGCATAACCACCCTAACCTCTTGGGCTAACGCTTTTAAGATGAAATTAAACAAAGAGAAAACACAATGCCTAGTCCTTTCATCACAATACTCTCTATTCCTCCAGACTACTCTTAGCACTCCAGACGTTAAACTCTCCATATCTGATAACCTAAAAATTCTTGGAGTAACGATAGACAACCATTTATCATTTGAAAACCACGCTAAATCCATAACGAAGAAAATGTTCAACACGATGTGGATATTGAAACGAATGAAATCATATCTTTCCTTTAACACCTTCCGGAACCTGGTACAATCCACAGTACTTACCCACGCTGACTACTGCAACAGTGTTTTCATAGGATGCAAGACCCAAATCCTGAAAAAACTTCAGACTGCCCAAAACACAGCAGCCAGACTTATCTTTGACAAGTCAAAATTTGAAAGCGCTACACCTCTTCGAGAGAAGCTGCATTGGCTCCCCATCAGAGAAAGAATAATCTTCCAAGTCCATACACTGATTCATAGGATTATACACGGAGAATCCCCTAGCTACATGAATAACTTGATTGACCTCCCTATCAGAATATGTCATCACGTACTTACCTCAATTTACACCTTCCCAACTGCAAAGGAATTAAATACAAAACCTTCTATGTATCCAGCTTCTCCTTCTTAGGCAGCCAGCTTTGGAACGCTCTACCATGATCCATTCAAACAATTAACGACTATCTACCCTTCTGAAAAATGTTGAAAGCCCATTTCTTCAAGCAAGCTTACCATAACTACCCGACTCAACCTTATAAGCCCACCCACATGTCTCCTGCTCCTACGAAGATTATATTTTAAACCATGTCTCCAAATCTCCTTCATGTCTATCCCCTAATCTTTCTTCCCCATCTTCCCTACACCATACCCCTCCCTATCTCTTTTCCTTTAGCTTATCCTATCTTTGTTACACCTTTCCATGCTCAATTCACATATTCTTAAGGCCTTCTATTAATATGTTTACTATAGTTGTAAAATTCTCCTTATAAGACTCTGTAATTCTATTTACTATGTAAGCCATGTTGAACCTGTTACGTGTGGGAAAGCGCGGGGTACAAATGTAATGTAATAATAACATAGAAACATGATGGCAGATAAAAGCCATATGACCCATCCAGTCTGCCCATCCTCTGTAACCCCTAATTCTTCCTGTTCCTAAGCGATCCCACATGCTTATCCCATGCCTTTTTAAATTCTTGAACAGTCCTCGACTCCACCACCTCCATCGGGAGGCCATTCCACGCCTCCACCACCCTTTCTGTGAAATAATACTTCCTTAGGTTACTCCTAAGCCTATTCCCTCTTATCTTTGTCATATGCCCCCTCATTCCAGAGCTCTCCTTCATTTGAAAAAGGCTCTCTTCCTGTACATAAATGCCCTTGAGATATTTAAACGTCTCTATCGTGTCTCCTCTCTCCCAGCGTATACATGTTGAGGTACATAAGCCTGTCCCTATAATTTTTGCATTCAAAACCGCTTACTAATTTCGTAGCCGCCCTCTGGACCGACTCCATCCTGTTTATATCTTTCCCTAGGTGCGGTCTCCAGAACTGCACACAGTACTCAAATTGAGGCCTCACCAGAGACTCATACAACGGAACTATCACCTCCTTCTTCCTGCTGGTCATGCCTCTCTTTATGCACCCAAGCATCCTTCTGGCTTTGGCCATCACTTTTTCTACCCATTTGAAAGCTTTAAGATCGTCCAACACAGTCAACCCCAAGTCCTGCTCTTCCTTCGCACACTGTACCGTTCCCTCGGAATTTTGCGATCCAAGTGCATGACCCTGCATTTTTTGGGATTAAACCTTCGTTGCAAAATATTGGTCCATTCCTCTAGCTTCGCTAGGTCCATCCTCATGTTATTCACACCCTCCAGGGTGTCCACCCTGTTGCAGAGTTTAATATCATCCGCAAATAGACAAACCTTACCAGACAGCCTTTCCGCAATATCGCTCACAAAGACGTTAAAAAAAAGCCGGCCCTAGGACCAATCCCTGCGGTACTCCACTGACAACATCTTTTTCTTCAGAGCAAGCTCCATTTACCACCACCCTCTGTCTCCTACCATTCAACCAATCTTTTTACCTAAACCGTTACTCTAGGTCCCACACCGAGGGCACTCAATTTATCAGTCGCCTGTGCGGAACCGTGTCAAAGGCTTTGCTGAAATCCAAGTATACCACATCAAGCGCCCTTCCCACATCCAACTGTTTGGTCACCCAGTCGAAGAAGACAGTCAGATTCGTCTGGCACGACCTGCCACTAGTGAAGCCATGCTGCCTCGGGTCCCAAATTCCATGTAGTTCAAGAAATGTCACAATCCTCTTCTTTAGAAGCGTTTCCATTAGCTTACTTACACCATTAGCTTACTTACAAAGGTATAGTGGTGCCATTCCATACATGACCTTAAAAATCATTGTGCACAATTTAAATTGCACTCTAGCCAAAACAGGCAGCCAGTGCAATTCCTTAAGCAAACTGCTGTCACTCAAATCTACCAGTCACGCATATTAGTCTGGCTGCTGTGTTCTGAACTAGTTGAACATTTTTGATCAATGATTTAGAACAACCATCACATTGCAGTAATCAAATCTTGACAAAATGAATGATTGAACTCATATTGCATCTAGTACACTTTTTACTACTACTACTTATCATTTCTATAGCGCTACAAGACGTACACAGTGCTGTACACTTGAACATGAAGAGACAGTCCCTGCTCGACAGAGCTTACGATCTAATTAGGACAAATGAGTGGGAATGATAAAATACAGGTACTGAACGAGTAAGGGTTAGGAGTTAAAAGCAACATAAAAAAGATGGGCTTTTAGCCTAGATTTGAAGACGGCCAGAGATAGAGCTTGACGTACTGGCTCAGAGAGTCTATAACAGGCACCCTCATTGACATAAGGAAAAAAAACAGCTGACACAAGGTCAAAAGACTCAATGGCCTGGGGAGCTCAAGTAGTTCTGAATCCGAAAATGGTCAATGTTTCCCCGCCAAAAGGGTCAGAGGTTTCAAAGGCCAAAAAAAAGAAAAAATTTGTAGAAAAATCAATAAACTGATTAAATGAATAACAAAAAAGAAAAATATGATAAAAAAGTCCTGAAAAAGGAAAGGCACCAAATGAAAAGTTTGACATGCTGAGGAGAGATCAGGCACTGCCTCAAAGTTTAGTGATAGTGCACTCTGGCAGTGTCCACACTGGGCTCTGGAGATGATGTCACCCCAAATGTGATAACACTGGTGAAGGTCAGCATCACTAGATGAATATCAACCCAGATATTGTTATTGTCATAGTTAGATGTTATATTGTGTTCCTGTGTTAACTCATGCAAACACAAGAAATTTATAAGAATATATTATTTTTGGTTAAATAGAAACATAGAAACATAACTGCAAAGGCCTCAAATACAAAACCTACTATGCATCCAACTTCTCTGTTATAAGCAGCCAACTCTGGAATGCAATACCTCGACACATCCGATCAACCTATGAACACCTACCCTTCCGAAAACTGCTGAAAACTTACCTCTTCAAACAAGCCTACCCAAACAACCCAAATTAATTCTCGAACCCAATCCACACCACTAGTACTACACATACTCCAACCTCTCCCCCCACATCTCCTCCTATTGTCCTACTCTTATAACTGGTCATCTCTATGATACCTTGTACCATACTTTGTGTTATCTCTGTGATACTTTGCACCATAACCTGATACCATACCTTGTTTACTTCTGTGATACTTTGTGTTACCTCTATGATACTTTGTACCATACCTTGTAAGCCGCACTGAACCTGCTATCGAGCGGGAAACAGCGGGGTATAAATGCTATAAATAAAAATAAAATAAATAAAGTATCCAATTCAATCTGCCCATCCTCAGTAATCCCTAACGCTTCCTTTCCTAAGGGATCCCCCACATGCCTGTCCCACACTTTCTTAAATTCCTACAGTCTTCGTCTCCACAACTTCCACCAGGAGGCCATTCCACACATCCACCACCCTTTTCATGAAAGAATATTTCCTTAGATTTGTCCTAAGCCTATTTCCTCATCACAAACGTACCTAAACCTGCACTACCCAAGCTGCAAAGGACTCAAATACAAATCAACTTACGCATCCAGTTTTTCCTACATAAGCACACAACTGTGAAACGCACTCCCTAAAGCCGTGAAAACCACGTACGACCACTTACACTTCCGGAGAAAACTAAAAACTTATTTGTTCAAAAAGGCATACCCTACCAACCCAACATAAATGACTGACCGCTACTACACAACAAAACCAAAATACGGTATGGACATAACACAACTCTTCCATGTATGACACCCTATGTGGATATCCCACACGAACTTTACCTTATCTCACGTGGCAATACCACATGAACTTTATCTTATCTCTACAACACTCCGGCACTATGTAAGCCACATTGAGCCTGCAAATAGATGGGGAAATGTGAGATACAAATGTAACAAATAAATAATATATCATGCCTGCTTGTCCTTGGAGAAGCTAGACATTTTGTGACTGCTCACTTTTAAGACGTTAAAAATCCACTGCAGTCTTGACAGGGCAGAGACTTTATTACATTCGTAGGAGGGGAGCCAACACTGTAGATGGGAAGCAGTGATTCAGCTAGTGTGCAAGCCCATCAAGTCTGTTTACAAGTCCCAGAACCTGCAGCCCCAGAATGATGAAACATATCAAGTCGATCCTATTTCTAGATTAGCTACGTCTGTCTGGAAGTGTCTAAGGGATACTGCTTGGATGTGGATAGGTGAAGGAAGAGAGACTGCCTGACCTCTTCAGGTCACTTCCAGCCCTTGTATATTATGATACTAAACAGAAACACGAGCTCTGGCAGCAGCAACATCACCTGCTTCAGTAACACAGTACATGATTGCTGATCAAGACTAATTATACTGCAACTGCCAGCTGTAGGGAGCTTCCACAATAATGAGAGGGAGAATTATTCAAAACCAAGGTTCATTATGTAGAACAATATATAAATTCCCCCAGAGTACTGTTGCATTTGATACACAAACGAAGTACACCAAGGGTGGAAGTAAGACCAAATCCATTTGATACACATAATTCATTACTCAACCTATCCCCCGATTGGAGTGGAGGAGTAGCCTAGTGGTTAGTGCAGTGGACTTTCATCCTGGGGAACTGAGTTCGATTCACACTGCAGCTCCTTGCGACTCTTGGCAAATCACTTAACCCTCCATTGCCCCTGGTACAAAATAAGTATCTGAATATATAAGCGGTAGTTGCAAAAACCTCAGAAAGGCGGTGTATCAAGCTCCAGTTCCCTTTCCCTATTTGAGATTCTACATGGAATGCTGCTACTATTGGAGATTCTGTTGCTACTGTTTGAGATTCTACATGGAATGTTGCTATTCCACTAGCAACATTCCATGTAGAAGCCTGCCCTTGCAGATCAGCAACGTGGCCGCGCAGGCTTCTGTTTCTGTGAATCTGACGGACTCACAGAAACAGAAGCCTATGTGGCCGCATTGCTGATCTGCAAGGACAGGCTTCTACATGGAATATTGCTAATGGAGGAGTAGGCTAGTGGTTAGTGCAGCGGACTCTGATTCTGGGGAACTGGGTTCAATTCCCACTGCAGCTCCTTGTGACTCTGGGCAAGTCATTTAACTCTCCATTGCCCCTGTATAAAATAAGTACCTGAATATATGTAAACCGCTTTGAAAGTAGTTGCAAAAACCTCAGAAAGGTGGTGTATCAAGTTCCATTCCCTTTCTATATAGCACACCTAGCGATCTGCTCCGAAATCCAAGTGGATTCTACAACACACATAACTTAATAGGCTTAACAAGCTAATAAGTGCTAACAACTTAAGCAATAAAGAGCAATAATTAGAATTTATATGCACAACTCGCCAAACGTATTCTGTAATGAACGGCACCTAAATTCTAAAGTGCGCAGACAAAAAGGGGCGTGGTTACGGACGGGGATATAGGTGTTTTGTGGGAATTCTGAAATTTATGCGTGTAGTTATAGAATATGGCCTTCTGCACCTAAATCTACATATCAGGATTTACGCTGTGTTTTTATTGGTGTACATAAAGCAGGCATGTAGTTTTAGGTACTGTGATCCCAACTAAGCATATTCTATATACAGTTTGGCGCAAATGTTTTCCGTGCAGATTTTTTTTTTAATGCACCATATATAGAATCCCACCCTATGAGTGTGCTAACACTGACCAACAGGTCAACTATATGTCAGAAAGGTTTATTCATTGCACACTTATTTTCCAAATAACTTTTAACCATGATTTCGTGCCCAAATCAGATTAAAAAAAAAAATCTTCCAGCGTTCAAAAGACTTCCATTATTTATCTTTACGAGTTATGAGACGCCAAAGTCTCTCAAGTCCATAATCTGAGAGGCTGAGACAGTGAAATATAATTTTGGTTCCTTGAGACAGCATGATGCAAAACATGGTCCTTGTTGGGACTCAACAGAACTCATAAAAATAAGTAATGGAGGTCTCTTATTTATTTATTTATTTTATTTATTGTATTTGTATCCCACATTTTCCCACCTCTTTGCAGGCTCAATGTGGCTTACAATACATCATAAATAGTGTAGATATATAAGAAAATAGACATTTAGTATTGCAAAAAGATCTTAGGTGACATGATAATGATAAAGCATGATAGTAATATAACAAGCAAATATCGTAAGGCAGTTTTGGATATATGTGTAGGAGTTCACATTTGTTGATCTTTGTGGTATGCCTTGTCAAAGAGATGGGTCTTCAGTAGTTTGCGGAAGTTAGTTAATTCATAGATCATTTTTAAGTTGTGCGGCAGCGCGTTCCAGAATTGTGTGCTCAAGTAGGAAAAGGTTGATGCATGTGTTAGTTTGTATTTTAGACCTTTGCATATTTGAATGTTGGAAAAAGTTTTTTGATAAAAGTTTTGAGTTGGGCACAAAATCACAGTGAAAAGTTATTAGGAAACTAAAGTGTTCAATGATTAAACCTTTCGGACTTATAGTTGACCCGTTGGTCAGTGTTAGATCGCTCATAGGCTTCAACAGGACTATTTTTACTCCATTTTGTTGATTAATGAATTTATATATTAAACTGTATTTGCTTGACAGCTTGTAGGATATAAAATCTTGCTCACGCCAGATTCAGTCATCATCTTTTCTGGTTTTCTACCATTCTGGGCAGATGAGCAGACAAGATCCTATAATTAATTCAATACTCCCCATCTCCCTCACCCCATATCTTACTGATAAGATACTTACTTACTTATTTATTGCATTTGTATCCCACATTTTCCCACCTATTTGCAAGCTCAATGTGGCTTACATTATTCTGTAAGCCACATTCCCTACCTGCCTCACTTACTGCTTATCACTTCTTCCCCTTGCAGGTGTGATAGTGTAATTGTAATAGTGCAACACCCCATCCCTCTTCTTCTCACTATTTTTCCAGGGATCTGCTGTTCTCTCTCTCTCTCCTTTCTATTATTATTACGTGTTTCTAATAAAGAAACATATCAAGCGCTATCTGAATACAGATTACAGAGCACAAAAAAGCAGCCCCTGAAGTGATGTCATCCCGTGATGCCTCTAAAAATTTAGTTCAATCAAAATCCAGACTAGGCGTCGTCACACCATAATCCACCCTTCTGCTCCCTTTAATAACATTTAGTAGGCAAATAATGCCCTTCACGCAACTTCATAATGAAGCCAGCCATCAAAGCCTTTGCATGAGATTAAATTTTAAGATCTACACAAAAACTTCTCAAGCCAAATCCTTGTCAAAAGAAACCCAGTTGCAAGTGACAATGCCTACTTTACACCTCCATAATTCCTTGTAATTTGAGGCGAGTCTAATATTTGACTGTCTAGCACATCTCTTCTGCTCCTCCTTTCCTCCAGCCACTATACAAATATATCTTTATAGAATTTGTGTTCCAGGCCCTGTACCATTTTAGTAATCCTTCTTTGAACTGCGTCCAATTTCAGTTTTACACAGCACAACCACATAGCAGTGGCGTAGCTACAGGGGTGCCTGGGAGGCCTGGCCTCCCCCAACTGGATCCAAGGCCTCTGGTTTGGCTGGTAGGGGTTCCCAACCTCAGCCAGCTGGTCTTTCTGTAGAACTGTTCTCTGTGCATTGCCTGCTCTGTTTCCCCTCACATCGAATGCATGCTTGGTTTTAGTGAAACTGAGCATTCACAATCGTGAGGGATGCAGGTCAGGCAATGCACAGAGAACAGTGCTGGAGAAAGGCTTCAGCTGGAGGGGGTTGGGGATCCCCACCAGCCAAGGAAAGTGGGGTTGCGAGGGATAGGGTTTGCGGCAGGGAGGTGGGCCAAACTGTGTCATTCCCCCCCTCCCACTTTGGCCTCTGGATCCCCCCCAGGTATCGAGGTCTGATTATGCCCCTGCCACACAGCAAATGACTGTAGATAAAACTTGCATGGTCCATCTAGGCTGCCCAATATGACGGCCAGAGCTGCACTGGCTACTCTGTGCAGCTTACACTCCTTCTTAATTAAACACTCGCATCACAAACAGGGCACCATCATGCCAACCACATACAGGCAGGTGCATACGATGCAATCTTGGAACACAATACCAGACTACAGAGGGTCGATATTCAGCTGGTGGTGCTCAGTGTCCTGCTGACCGCTGCTGCTATTTTGCTGGATAATTCAATGCTGGACCACGACTGGGCTTCAGTACTGAATTTTTGGATTTCCAGAGCTGGCTACACCATACCTAGTTAAGTGTGATATTCAGCACTTAATTGGCTACAGAGCACTGCGTAAAGATAAGACTGACTTTTATGGAGTCCTATTTACGCAGTTATTTTGGTCTTGGTTAAGTACCGCTGAAAATGACTGGTTAGCATCGAACATGATGATTTAATTGGCCAGGAGTCATTTCTGGCCAGTTATGTAACTTTGGATATTGACCACAATGTCTTTACAAATGTCTGACTGCAGAACAAAATGCAGCACCCAAGATGGGATCTCACTAATAATATACACAAAGGTCACATTTACCTCTTTTCTCTCCTGCTGCAAGTGAACATTATAGACTTTGTATTTACTCTATTAATTTATTA
The DNA here is from genome assembly GCF_901765095.1 of Microcaecilia unicolor. Lineage (NCBI taxonomy): Eukaryota > Metazoa > Chordata > Amphibia > Gymnophiona > Siphonopidae > Microcaecilia > Microcaecilia unicolor. Next base: position 95,868,004 of record NC_044042.1, read on the forward strand.
TGAACTGCATATGGAATTACATTTATCCTGTGCTGGGAAGGGTAATAAAAATTACGTCACCATTACATACTTGTTAGCACTGAAAATTCACTTCAACCTTCGAGGTGATTTTAACTACAATTTACTTCTGTAAGAAATAAATGGAAGTTTAAACAGATTAGATTGATAAAAGGCACCACCAGACCCAAAAGATCCTGGAGTCCAGGGCCATCACAATCAGCCAGGCTACCGCCTATCATGCACATTCCTTCCCCATTCTCTTCCCTATACCCTAAGCTCAAGTACTTTCTAACTCCCTCCTCCCCACCCCCACCCCCCACACACTATTTCATCACACTCATTCTCCCTCCTCCCCCATAATCTAGGAACCCTACTGGACCCCCATATATTCACCTGTCCTGTAAACAGATTCTTTATTCTGCCTTGCTGGTCACTTCAAAAAGGAAAGGCACCAAATGAAAAGTTTGACATGCTGAGGAGAGATCATGCACTGCGTCAAAGTTTAGTGACAGTGCACTCTGGCAGTGTCCACACTGGGCTCTGGAGATGATGTCACCCCAAATGTGATAACTCCCTCCTCCCCACCCCCACACACTATTTCATCACACTCATTCTCCCTCCTCCCCCATAATCTAGGAACCCTACTGGACCCCCATATATTCACCTGTCCTGTAAACAGATTCTTTATTCTGCCTTGCTGGTCACTAAAATCGCTGACCTGAGTGAAAGCGGCATCTTTATTAAAACATGGTAAACCAAATCTAAAAACAAGAAATCCCTTTCCTCACTGGTAGTCTACTGTGATAAACCCAAACATAACCAGAAGAATGTACTTAGTTTGACCATAAAAGAGGAGTGCCCTCAGATTCTAACACCCACATGGTAGTCATTAGAGACCACTGACGGGTGAAACACTGCACTTCATTCATTGGGTCGCTCACTCGTTACGAGTGAGTGACCCAATGAATGAAGTGCAATGTTTCACCCGTCAGTGGTCTCTAATGACTACCACGTGGGTGTTAGAATCTCTCAAGGCGCTGCTCTTTTACATTCCCCTGGGGTACCCGGTCAAAATGGCCCCGACAAAAAAAGCTCCCGACATAATAGCCTGACATAACAACCACAGTCAAAACAGCCTGCCCACAATACAGCCCCCTGACAAAAGGGCCCGATCAGGCTGGCCAGAATATGGCACTGCATTTTTTTCCTAATAATCTTACCTTGACAAACAGGATAAGGTTGGTAAGACTATGAAAATGATGACAATATTGTTTGTTTGTTTTTTTTAATTAACATGTTGATAGAAGAATAATTTCCTTAAACAGCAGAACAGATTATGAATACCAGTTGGTAGTTACAGAATTTTGTTCATTTATATATGCTTTATACAATGCAATTGCTGGTAGAAGCCTTTATCAGTGAAGATTTCACTTGTAGTTTACCATCTTTTTTGTGATGTTATTTTTTTCTAGGGGGCTAAAGGGGGCTAATTTGTCAAGGATTATTTTCTTGAATGGGCCATTTTGTGAAGGGCTATTTTGTCAGGGTGCCTTCTCTTGGTTATGTTTGGGCTTATCCTTATTAAAATGGCAGAGCAGAGAGGAGGACCCAACCTACAGGACAGGTGACTATATAAGGGTCCTGAAGATGTCTAGGTGGTGGAAAACGACCGGATAGATAGGCGAGTTACTCTGCCTCGGGCGGAGCAGGGGAGGAAGGGGGTGTCTCCAAGCCACTCTGGACTGAATAAGAGAGACTTCAATGTTATTTATTTATGTTATTCAGCGGTTAGACATGTAAGTTAAACTCAATATACATCTCTAACTGCTGATGTTAAAATGAAAGTAAGGGGAAGGGTATGGGACCTGATATACCATCTTTCTGTGGTTACAATCAAAACGGTTTATAAATTATATACAGGTACTCATTTTGCACCTGAAGCAATGGAGGGTTAAATGACTTGCCCACAGTCACACAGAGCTGTAATGGGAATTGAACCCAGTTTCACAGGTCACTGCATTAACCATATTTAATGTTTAAAGTTAATGTGACTTAATTTTAGCTGAAGTTTTTTTCACTTTACTTCTGATTTAGCACATGCTATATACATCATGTATTTATTCCACTAACCCCTGTAGCTTCATGGTAGATGCTACAGACCACCACTCTGCATTTGGTTTAACCAGTTCCTCAGCCACTTTATAACACTGCCTTACTCCTATACTGTCAATCTGTTTACCAATGTTACATGTGCAGCATGTTCAAAAGTCTTTACTGCAGTTCAGATGGGCAAGGTATTTCTGATCCATTACTTTTGTCACCTTATACAGAATTCAATGGAGTTTGTCTGAATGCTTTTCCCTTTGCAGATCCGATGTCCTTTCGTTTCCATAGTTAGATAAATGGGTCTATAGCCTCCTCCCTCCTCCTTTTGTGAAGTGGAACCACAGCTGTTTCCTCCAGAGCATCAGAACCTTCCCTGGCCAACAGAGCCCAGCGAGACACACTCAGCACTTCTCTAAGCTGCGATTATCAAGGGGTATACCCCATAAGGCCCTATGACTTTATGCACTCACATTTATGTAAACACTCCTGTGTAATTAGGTTTGTAATCATTTTAAGTTTATTAATACCATTTCCTGCCTTCAGACAGTCACATTCTCATTCTTCTCTAAACAGTGAGCAAAATACTTTATTTAAGAAGTCCACTCTTTCAAATTTATCTGGACATTGTTTTTGAAATGTAAATTTACAATGCAAATTTTTGGGTGTAGATCGATGCACATTTCAAAATGTGTTCATTTAAGTTGGATATATAACAACAAATTATATATGTTTATTACGTATTGTGTAGTCATTGCAAGTACCCTGGTACAGTCGATGGTAATAAGCCATCTGGACTACTGCAACGCACTGTACGCTGGCTGCAAAGAACAGACTATCAAAAAACTCCAAACAGCCCAGAATACTGCCGCCAGACTCATATTTGGAAAAACTAAGTATGAACGTGCAAAACCCCTAAGAGAGAAACTTCACTGGCTCCCACTTAAGGAACGCATTGCGTTCAAGATCTGTACGATTGTACACAAAATCATTCACGCAGATGCCCCAACCTACATGCTAAACCTCGTGGACCTACCTCCCAGAAACGCCACAAGATCATCCCGCAAATTTCTCAATCTGCACTTCCCCAGCTGTAAAGGACTAAAATACAAGCTGATGCACGCCACCACCTTCTCTTACATGAGTACGCAGTTATGGAATGTATTACCTACAGACCTGAAAACAATCAACAAAATAACTTTCGCAAATCTCTGAAGACATATTTCTTCAATAAGGCCTACAAAGAGAACCTATAGCCTCACTAATCCACTTCACCAACCCACCCAGTTATGAAAGTCCACCTTCTAATCACTTCCTTCTTTCTTCCCTTACTTAATCTCTGCACATCACTAATTGTATCTGAAATCCTGGAACGACAATGTCATAATAAAACTATGTAAGCCACATTGAGCCTGCAAAATAGGTGGGAAAATGTGGGATACAAATGCAATAAATAAATAAGTAGTACACCATGCCATACTTTGTATTGTTACTTGAATACTTTTACTGCTATAATCACCTATTGCTCATCTTTGATCTATTCTTACTGTACACGGCCTTGAGTGAATTCCTCCAAAGAGGCGATAAATAAATCCTAATAAATAAATAAATGATGACAATTGGAAACATTTCTGCATGTGGCAAGTCCTCTTTGCAAAATTTCCATTTTCTCCCTTTATTACATCTTTCCTCCCTAATTCTGATTTAAAAAAGGTCAAATATATATTTGACAAGACTGGTTGCTAGCAAGCATTTACATGTATGGCCCCCACAATAATAATATATATATATTTTTTACCATAAATAAATTTAAGTCAAATCCTTTTTTATTGTAACCATGCATACCCAGCAGTAACTCTCGTCCTACTTGCTACTCAAAACCTCAATGAAAAAAAAAAAAAATCAGATGTTTGCTTGATACTGGAAGTTTGATGCCCCAAACAGCTAACAGAAAGACTATTTATGAAACCATATAGAAAATAAGCTCAAATTTATTTATTTAGAGCATTTATATCCCACATTTTCCCACCCATGGGCAGGCTCAATGTGGCTTACATCAGTTTAAAAAGGCGTACAGCAGTGTAAAAAGGCTTACATCAATCTAGTAACAAGCAATCAGATACATTAGGTTGAAGTAGTTGGTAAGGACAGAGGGAAAGAAAAGAGAAAGGTGCAAAAGAGTACAATACATCCATATAACAGTAACAGTTCAGGAGTCACTAATGCAATGCGGGACTTTAGCGTAAGCTTTTCTAAATAAAGTGGTCTTCAGTGATATTCTGAAAGTCGGTTGATCGTAAGTAGCTTTTACTGATTTTGCTAAACCATTCCACAATCGAGCACTGATATAGGGAAAGGTAGATGCGTAACTGGTTTTATACTTGAGGCCGGTGCATGTGGGGTACTGGAGATTTAAATACGAACGAGAAGATTTGTAAGAATTCCTGGGTGGTAAGTTGATAAGATTATCCATATAAACTAATAGCTTTTCAACTAATATTCCCCCCCCCCCCATGCTTTACTGCATAATTTTGCTATCAGTGGCTGTCTTGTATTTCACTGCACTATACAGCTTCCTTTCCGGTTCATTTTATCTATTCACAAGCTGGGGTTATTTTACCTCCTGAGAGCAGAGGGTCGCAAAGCTGTGGCCCGATGCACACTAAGCTCCTCTCTAATGGCTCCCACCATTCAGCCCACCACCCCAAGCAGCATCCTTCCTTCTCTATTCCAGCCCCCTCCCCCCATGCAGAATCTTTCAATCCAGAAGGCCCTTAGGGCCCTTCACCTGGTGAGGGTCCAGTGGTTGCCTAGTGGCAGCTGCATCATTTTGGATGCGGCACCAGCCGGGCAGGAGTAAGGGGGGATTTGCTCCTGTCCAGCAACCACTTGACCACCTGGCCACCAGGGTAAGAGCCCTAGAAGCCTTAAGGACTGAATGATGATGCACTGGAGTGGGCGGGGGGGGGGGGGGTGTTGCAAGGAGCCTCATGGCCATAGGCGATCGGTGGCCCAACTGTTTGGGGAGGCTGAAGGGGTAGGGGTTAGGGGTGGGGCTTAAATCCATAACTGTCTGATACGCAGAAAAAATAAATAAAAATAAAAGTCACAATTAATACCTTTTATTAAATTTAGATATTAGATATGTATCATATGTCAAAGAATAAAGTGGTTGCTCAAAGCATATTCTAACCACAATCTTTCAACCGCAAAACACTATGCACAACTTTGTCCAAAAACACACTCAGAACCTTACTGTACCATAAATATTACACTGGGCAAAACCTAATACACCAATATACCACCCATACAGAAAATGCAGACCGTCAACAATATGAAACAAGGGATCATATCATCACAATTCTCATGTAGAGCCACAAAACACCCTAATTCATGTTTAATGTGGGATAAAATGCCATAAATAAGTAAATAAATGGGAAAATTAGGTTCTTACCTTGGTAATTTTCTTTCCTTTAGTCATAGCAGATGAAGCCATTACATATGGGTTATGTCCATCAACCAGCAGGGGAGATAGAGAGCACTCAACTTTCACAGTGCCCTCTTGGCCAGCTAGCTCCACTGCCTCTTCAGTATTTGAAGCTTCCAAAGCAGTATGGCAAACCGCAATGGGAATCACAAGAGCTTTCCTCACAGCGAACGATGGCCCATCACAAGGGCATGAACTCATAAAGGAGGGAATGCACATCCTCCTGGTGGGAATAAACTCATCCTCCTTATTGTATAAGTGGAGGGGAACACACGCGCCTCCTGGAGGGAATCACACATCCTCCCAACACACTGGAGGGAATGAACTCATCCTCCTATTTATAGAACTGGAGGGGAACACACGCGCCTCCTGGAGAGAATCAACACATCCTCCAAAAAAAACATGCTGGAGGGAATGAACACATCCTCCTAAATTTAAACTGAACATGAATCCTGAAGATTGTTTTCCAACTTTCTCCCAAGGAAGGAACTTCAGGAAATTAGAACAGAACCTGAAAAACAGATTCACAGCATACAGACAATCATACAGGGAGGGCTCATGGCTTCATCTGCTATGACTAAAGGAAAGAAAATTACCAAGGTAAGAACCTAATTTTCCCTTCCTTGTCATCAAGCAGATGAAGCCATTACGTATGGGATGTAACAAAGCAATCCCTAGATAGGGTGGGAACAAGCCACACCACGCGCTAGCACTTGTGCACCAAAACGCGCATCCCTCCTGGCAGCCACATCCAGCCTGTAATGTCGGGCAAAGGAGAGCTTAGAAGCCCATGTTGCTGTACTGCATATCTCTTGAAGAGAGAGTGCTCCAGTTTCAGCCCAAGAGGAAGAAATCGCTCTAGTAGAATGCGCCTTAAAGGCTACAGGCGGAACCCTGCCGGCCAGCAGATAAGCTGAAAAGATAGTTTCTTTGAGCCAGCGGGCAATAGTGGCTTTAGACGCTGGAGACCCTCTGCGAGAACCGGATAGCAAAACAAACAGATGATCAGAAGTCCTGAAAGAGTTAGTAACTCGCAGATACTGCAGCAGAGTCCTGCGCACATCCAAAGGTGCAGCTGCCCCAAAGATTCTGGAAACTCTCCTCTGAAAAAGAGGGCAAGAAAATAGGCTGGTTTAAGTGAAAGGCTGAAACCACCTTAGGCATAAAGGAAGGCACGGTCCGAACTGTGACTCCGGACTCTGAAAATTGCAGAAATGGGTCTCTACAGGACAGCGCCTGGAGCTCTGACACCCGTCTCGCCGAGGTAATGGCCACCAGAAAAAACGGCCTTCAGTGTCAAGTCTTTCTCCGATGCTCGCCGAAGCGGCTCAAAAGGAGATGCCTGCAGGGTTTTCAAAACTAGCCCCAGCTTCCAAGCTGGACAGGGTGCTCGCACTGGAGGTCGGAGCCGAAGCACCCCTCTAAGAAACCCTGCCACATCTGGGTGAGCAGCCAAAGACACGCCTTCCACCTTACCACGAAGGGAGGCCAACGCTGCCACCTGCACCCGCAGGGAATTATAGGCCAAGCCTTTTTGTACACCTTCCTGCAAAAAGTCCAGAATCGGCGAGACAGGAGCCCGCATTGGAACAATGGCTCTGGAAGCACACCAAGACTCAAACAGGCACCAAATCCTGGCACAAGCCACGGAAGTGGACCGCTTGCGGGCTTGCAGGAGAGTGGAAATAACTTTATTGGAATAACCTTTATCCCTCAATTGTGCCCTCTCAATAGCCATGCCGTAAGACCAAAGCGGCCGGCGTCCTCCATGGCTACCGGTCCCTGAGTCAACAGGTTCGGTACCAGAGCATCTGTCGGAGGTCTGCATACCAAGGTCTCCTTGGCCAATCCGGGGCGATGAGGACCACTTCTCCTGGGTGCAGCCGAATCCGCAAGAGCAGGCACCCTATCAAGGGCCATGGGGGAAACACATAAAGTAGACCCGGAGGCCAGGGTTGAGCCAAGGCATCCAACCCCGCCGAGCGAGGATCTCTCCGTCTGCTGAAGAAGCACGGGACTTTGGTATTGGCACTTGACGCCATTAGATCCATCACGGGCTTGCCCCATTTGGCACAGATCTGCAGGAATACTTCGTCTGCCAGATTCCATTCTGCTGGATCGATCTGATGCCTGCTCAGAATAATCGGCCTGCACATTGCTCTGACCTGCAATATGAGCTGCCGACAGACACTGAAGATGCAGCTCGGCCCAGTGGCAAATCAGTTCGGCCTGCGCGGCTAATGCTCTGCACCTTGTTCCGCCTTGTTGATTTATGTAGGCCACCGTTGTCGTGTTGTCCGACATCACTCTGACAGCCAATCCTTCCAGGGTCACTTGAAAGGCCAGAAGCGCCTGAAACACCGCTTTCAACTCTAGGCGGTTGATGGACCACTCCGACTCCTCGGGTGTCCATAGACCCTGGGCATGCTTCCCCTTGCAGTGTGCGCCCAGCCCTTCAGGCTGGCATCTGTTACACTAGGCACCAAACGGGGAGCGTCAGCGGCATTCCTCGCCGCAAGCATGCTGTCCGAGAGCCACCACTCCATGCTGAGACGGGCCGCAGGGAGCCTGCATTGGTAATCCTGAGAAATAGGAGACCATCTCCGGAGTAGGGAATACTGTAGAGGTCTCAGGTGCGCTCTCGCCCAGGGTACCACTTCCATCGTGGCTGTCATCGATCCCAGCAGCTGGACAATGTCCCAAGCTCGCGGGCGGGGCATCCTCAGGAGCAGACAGACCTGATTCTGAAGCTTGCACCGCCTTAGCTCGGGTAGGAACACATAGCCCAATACTGTGTCGAACCTGGCCCCCAAAAACTCTAGAGATTGTGAAGGGGACAGGTGACTTTTGGCCATATTGATGACCCAGCCTAGAGATTGCTGTACTGAGACCACTCTGGCTGTAGCTTGTAAGCTCTCTATTGCAGAGTCTGCTCTGATGAGCCAGTCGTCTAGGTACGGGTGAACCCTGATACCTTCTCGCCTGAGAAAAGCAGCTACTACCACCATTACCTTCGAAAAGGTTCGGGGAGCTGTGGCGAGGCCAAAAGACAAGGCCCTGAACTGGAAATGTTTTCCCAACACCGCAAACCTCAGAAACTTCTGGTGCGGGGGCCAAATCGGTATGTGCAAGTAAGCTTCTTTCAGGTCTAGAGACGTGAGAAACTCTCCTGGCTGAACCGCCGCAATGACAGAGCGCAGGGATTCCATGTTGAAATGCCGCACTCTCAGGGACTTGTTCACTTCTTTTAAGTCCAGAATAGGGCGAAAGGACCCTCCTTTTCGCGGCACCACAAAGAAGATGGAGTATCGGCCGCAGCCTTGCTCGGCGGGAGGCAACGGGGTCACTGCCCCTAACTGAATCAGACCTTGTAAAGTCTTGGCCCACTCCTCGACAAAGAGGGAAAGCCGTCCTCCGATGACAGGCATCGAGGAGAGGGCCGGCGCACCATCATTGAGAGGGTCGCCCCTGAACTCCTGGTCTTGAGCCACCGGCTGCGGAACGCTTGTCCGAGCGAAAGGAGTTCCTCTGCTGACCATGGGCACGTGAGTGAACCCAGCAGAACGCCCCGGGCGGTACCTTCTAGCTTCACGGAAGCGAGGTCTGTACGAGGAGTGGACCGCCTGGCCCTTAGAGGAAGGCCTCTGCCTATCTTCGGGCAAGCGCTGGGGTTTTGGATCACCCAGGCCTTTCACAATTTTCTCTAACTCCTCACCAATAGGAGAAGTCCTTGAAAGGCAACTTCACCAACCTTTGCTAGAGGCCATGTCCGCTGCCAGTGTCGTAGCCACAGACGACGGCGAGCCACCACTGCTACTGCCATTTGTTTAGCCGAAGCTCTGACAAGGTCATAAAGGGCATCAGCCAGAAAGGACAAGGCCACCTCCATCCGCGGAGCCACATCAAGAAGGGCTCCGCTCCATCTCCGGGCTGAGCCATGCCTGTTGCAGCCACGCTAGGCAGGCTCTCACAGCATAACAGCTGCATGCAGACGCCCCGAACAGTGAGACCTGCAATTTCAAAGGACCGTTTCAACGCTGTTTCCAGCCTTCGGTCTTGAACATCCTTCAGGGCAACACCTCCTTCAACAGGGAGGGTAGTTCTCTTTGTCACCGCAGTGACTAGGGCATCCACTGTAGGCATTTGAAAACGAGCCATATGTCCCTCACGCAGAGGGTATAACTGCCCCATAGCCCTGGAACACTCTCAAAGGTCCCTCGGGGTCAGCCCACTGAGCCGAAACAAGCTCTAGGATGGAGTCATGCAAAGGGAAGGCCCGAGCAGCTTTCTTGGTACTAGCCATCCTGGGATTACCCGAGGAGGCCATGCCACTGTCAGGATCTTCAATCGAGAGGGCCTGCAGGGTATCTGAAATAAGCGCTGGCAGCTCATCACGGTGGAAAATCCTCACCGCGGAGGGATCATCCAGATCCTGTGGTAAATCCGCACCTGACTCTGGTTCCTCAGACCAAGAACGTCTGTCAGAGTTCTCCGAATCCTCACACCCCGACCACGGGGGGGAAAAAGGTGCACCACAATCTGAAGGGGAATTAACCCTTCTGCGCTTATCTTTAGGCCAAGCATCCGGGAAAAAAGCCTCACTGGGCAAGTCCCAGGCCAGAATCCATCGGGGAGGCAATCAGAGGAGCCTCAGGCGACCCTTGAGGAAGGGCTCTTTTCATCATGTATGCTTTTTGCAGCAAAAGCACAAAATCCGGGAGAAAATCTCACCCTGGGCACCCAAATCCCTTGTCCGGTGCTAGCCACTCCTGAAATAACCTCATCTCGAGGTGCCCCACCCGGCTCAGGTCTCTCCGTGTCCACGTAGGCCGCGCCATGTGGTGTTAGCAAAATGGCGCCCGCTGCCAGCTCAGAGTGGGAAGAAACATCGCTCGCCATGCTCGGGCCGGCTCCTCCGCCAATACAGCACGATTTACAGAGCCCTACTGCTGATTTGCGCTTGCCACAAGTGGAACAGCGCTTTACATTGTCCGCAGCCATCGCCAAAAACGGCCGGTAAAATCCAAAATGGCGGTTTCGCGCCAAAATCGCCTCGATCACGGGCCCACCCCGGAGGAGTTGGAAAACACTCTTACCTCAAAGGATCTAGTGTACAACTACGATCCTGCTGAAAATCAGGTCAAAACCTCTGTTCCAGCGTCTCTGCGTTTAAAAACGCGACGCGACTTTTTTTTTTTTTTTTTTAAGCTGTTGGGGAAAGCAGAGGTATTGAAGACTCCGGAGGCTCAGATGAGTGGGAAAGGCAGGGAAAGGGCGAACCTATATGCCTGCATCCACTGTTGGTGGGTAAGGACAGGGAAAGCAAGGCAATATGTCCACATCCACAGAGGTATGGGTAAGGCAGGGAAAGGGCTAACCTATGTGCCTTTAAAGTGAAGCTGCTATAGCCTCCAACACCCCGGTTAACAACTGGCAAGCCAGGAACCACCTCCCGGCAGATTTTTCTGGAGCTCGAACAAGCTGCAGCCACCCTGCTAAGGGAGATAGAGAATACTGAAGAGGCAGTGGAGCTAGCTGGCCAAGAGGGCACTGTGAAAGTTTGAGTGCTCTCTATCTCCCTGCTGGTGATGGACATAACCCATACGTAATGGCTTCATCTGCTTGATGACAAGGAAATAAACTTTTAATGCTGAGCACCTGATTCTCAAAGTGGACATATTCCAAACACTATAATGAAAATAAATGACCTTTTCTACCTTTGTTGTCTGGTGACTTTTTCTGATCATGCTGGCCCAGTATCCGTTCTGCTGCTATCTGTCCTCAGTGCAGGTCAGGAAGTCATCCTCGTTAAATATCTCCCTGGCAACCCAGGACACCTCCAGCCAACCCCCCCCCCTGCTTTCCCAGCAGTAAGGTAAACAAACCATAAACCAATTTCTACAACTGCTAGAGGGCTTTCCCTGCAGCTCCTGCTGTGAGGATGGCGGTAAATCAACAATTTAATCCCCTCAGAGCAGCTGGACTCCACAGCTGATCCATTCTGCTGCAGCAGGGGGGAGGCTTAGCCTCTCCAAGCCTCTTATACTGGGCACCTATGCTCATGGCCCCGTGCATATCAGGCCCAGAAACACTGGACCGTAACTTTGCACAGGACTCTGGACTCAGCAACCTGCAGTACCAAGATCCCATAAGTTGCTGAATCTCGCAGGGAATCAAGGTGCAGTAAAAGGTGATCTTTTACTGCACCTCGATGAACTCCCCCCCCCCCCCCCACCCCAAAAATGAATATTTCCTAAAACAATGACAGAGAGTTATACCTGCTACCAAGCATGTTTAGGATTTGGTAATGAAAAGCACTCCACTGGAGGGATTGTAGCAGGAGGTGGGGGGGGGGGGGGGGGAGGGGTGTCCCTTAATCCTCCAGTACCTTTTATCGTAAAACTGTGACTAAGGTCAGGGATCATCACCAGCAGCTTGCCATGCCAACCTGCTTCTCCTGAATCCATGGGCCAGCAGCTAATCAGCTAATTTAAAATACACTGCTAGCATATCCACAAGGCCAGTAAATACTTAGCAAGTGCCAATTACAAAGACTTATTAAAAAAAAAAAAAAAAAAGAAAGTCAAACAAGTTACAGATGAGATTTTATCATCAGGTTAACTTAATGGGGGCAGAGGGGCGGGAAAGGTATATGAGGGCCACAATATTTTCAGAGTATTAACTTGGGTCTTATATATTTATGCAAATATGTCTTATGAATATTCACTGTGCATATCCTGAAAGTCATTTAAGATATAGCTCTTAAAGCTAGCCAAAAAGACACAAAGCCAGTCCAGCAAAGAATGTCTCAGCTCCATTTTGTTTTGTCTCTTTTCTTTCAAACATGTGCTATATTAGCAAACAAGCTGCTGGGTGCCCCGATTCTAGAGGACATAACCATGTTTGATCAGAGTGCTCTCTGAGAAAGAGTCTGGGGTTAGGTTCATATTTCCTGCATCACAAATGCCACTTTTTTTTTCTACTCAATAAAAATATTTGCTAGAAGAAAAAAAACTCATTCAGGAAGTAGGAGGCACACAGTAATTCAGAAGCCCCATAATACCTTGAGAGGAGACAAGAACCCACAACTGGCCCTACACCAAAATAAGATCACAAGAGATGATGGGGGGGGGGGGGGATCAGTTTGGCGCGACACATCTAAATGATAACATTTCATCCGCTCCACGTGTCCAACCCATGAGTCACAGAGACTGCAGAGACCAAATGTTTCAGATTTCACAATAACAGCATGTAAAAAAAAACAGTCAGGAAGCCCACATGCTCCAGCATCTGACAACCCCTGACCCTCACCCCACTCCCTGTTCTCCTTTAATCCTGAATGCAGGGGCAGGCAGGGAGGCTCCATTTTCATTATGTCTCGGAGAGAATGTATGGGGTTGTCCCTAAACCTAAAGAGGAGGATGACAATGTAACTACAAACAACCACAACTAGAAGCAACACTCCTGTCACATGAAACCCTGGTTACAATTTCTCCGTATGTTTCTTAAAGTTGAACAACACACACCTTCCCCACAAAAAACTGACCACTTCCCTCGGTCTCCATCAAGGACACTTGTGAGAATCTCTGCCCTGAAATATATGGGAGGCTGCCTGTTCCACAGCGTCCTCTCCGGACTGGAATTAGTAGGTGCCAAGGACTTTCCCACTTCTCACTCCCAACAAAGGCAGAGAGAACCAATGAAATGAGATTGAAGGGGGGGGGGGGGGGGGGCAAACTCAAGAAAATGTCATGAAGTATTTTTTCACGGAGAGAGGGTGGGGATACTTGGAATGCCCTCCTGTGGGAGGTGATGGAGATGAAAATGGCAACGGAATTCAAAAATGCATGGGATAAACATAAAGGAATCCTGTTCAGAAGGAATGGATCTTAAGAAGCTTAGCGGAGATTGGGTGGCAGAGCTAGTGTTGGACAGACTTCTGCGGTCTGTGCTGTGAAAATGGCAAATACTAATCAAGGTCAGGTATTCACAAAAAGTAGCAAATATGAGTTATCTTGTTGGGCAGACTGACTGGACAGCGCAGGTCTTTCTCTGCCATCATCTACTATGTTACTATGTAGATGAGCGTATCAGGGGCAGAGAATACATGTGGAAGTACTATTCAGCTAGCACGCTAACATTAGCATACACTAAATAATGTTGACGGGTCACGGGATTCCTTAGTGCTTTCTAAACAGGAGGTAGTCAGGTCTCCCATGTTAATATTTTTTCAGTGGCCACACACCAATGCTAACATTTGCACAGGAGCTAGAAAAGAAAATGAAATAATTGAAACGGGCTGAATTTGCAGAAACACTGGAGATGGGCTCAGGACAGATTCTATAAAAGGTGCGGTGAGAAGTACGCGTTAAATTATGCGCACGGCCAATTTATGCATGCTACTCAATTAACAAGCCAATTAGTGATTGGCTGATAACCAATTATCACTAGTTGGCAATAACTGGAATTTACATGCGCTTCTTTTAGGCGCATTGTAAAAAGAGGCATCCACAGCGGAAAAGGGGGTGCAGGAGTGTAAGAGTGTCAGGGAAATCAAATTTACACACATTGGGGGAACATGCATACATTAGGTGGGAGTATTTACAGCAGGATTTCAGTGTATGCAAATGTATGTGTGTTCCCCTGGCCTATGCGCTATTCTATAAACGTCTTACTGTAGACTCGGTTTATAGAATAATGCTACATGCGTTACTCTGACGCACTTACACTTTAGACGCCATTTACAGAATCCAGCCCTTAGTGCGTTGGAAAGTCTCGCATTAGGATGCCCTAAGTCCATTTACTAGTGCAGCTTAGTAAAAGAACCCCTAAGTTATTGTTATGAAACACATTCCTAAAAAATAAAATAAATAAAGTAAAACAACCAAATACCTCCTTATAACTATAAAAAAGGATTAAAAAATTTTGCTTGAGACAACACTGATGCAGCAAAGGATATCACGCCATGACTTTTGAAGACCGTTTCGCTTTTTCCCAATACACATTTATATATCATCGAGACTCTTGAGGCAGGTCTGCGGCCAAAACACAGATCTGTGTCGAGTCATCAATAAAACATTAACAGTTTCTGATTTAACCGTCCCAGTCTCTGACATTCTTGGTCCACTTCCCACTTTTCCCTGCACTCTTAATGGTAGGGGAGCAATGTACAGTGAAAAATCACCCACTTTTTCAGCCTTTGACAATTTATGGGATGTCTGAACTCAATTATTCAACCAGTTAAGCTCACAGCTCATTAATAAAGCGTCTGGACTTTATTGTTGCCTGTATTTAAGAAGAGGTGACATGCTTTCTATGTCCATTATTGCTTGATGTGGGTAAAATGTTTTGGAGGATATGGTGGAGAGTGGGGAGGTAAAGAACATATGACAGACTTGCAAATTAAACTGGTCAGTTCATATTGATATTTCTATTTGAAGTAGAGAGTGGTTGTAATGGTTAGAGCAGTAGGTTGAAACCAAGAAAAAGGATGCCGAGCTGGAATATATAAAAAAAAAAACAACAATAAAGAAATGTTTTTTGCCATTTTCTCAGCATCTGCTTTGAATTCAATGAGAAATTTTATGTACTTCGTAGTCATACTTACATATTACTATTAAACAACAAATTAAACAACATTTAATTATCTTAAGCTATGTTGATGCTACTGACATTTTAGTGTTACTACCTCCAAGCGATTTTTCGGCATTAAAAATGTTTGAGCTAATAGAATAAAATAATATCATTCAAACGATGCAATTAATGTATTAGAATTCTGCAGTCACTGTGAACGCTCAAACGGGCCCTTTTTACTAACCGCATGGCCATTTATTTTTGGCAAAAATGGACAGCCTTTTACCTGCTGCGAGAAAAGGGGGCTTCAGCACATGTGGAAAATCATGCACTGATGCTGCCCGATTACAGCCGGTTAAGTTTCAGTGCTACACAAATTAGAAAAATTCCTGTAGCACTGGAAATGGTGCACGCTGGGGATGAGAATTACCTCCAGGCTCCTGCAATAGCCCAGTGGTAGTTCCAGATTGGCGCATGGCAAGCCCACAGCGGGCTTGCAGCTCTTTAGTAAAAGGGCCCCCCCAAGTGTCCAGCCCCAGCTTTAAACACAGACCAGTCATTTTGGGAAGTTCTTAACAGCCTTGTCAATCGTTTCCCCCCCCCCCGTGGCAGGCTGTCCCAGATCATCTGCAGCACTTCCTCACGTTCAGCGATTGTTTGCAGCTTTGGGTGGAGCTTGTGATAGACGTCCAGCACTGCTACCCATATAAAAGTCTACATCACTGTGACGTCATTAACAATGTACTGCTAACCCCGTATTACTTTTTTTCTTCAAATAATGGTAGTTTTACAGTGTAAATATCTTTGAACATGTGAAAATTGCTGGTGTGTCAAGCTTAAAGTCTATAACTTCGCCATGTTTAAAGATAATCTCATTCCCACTAGGAACGTAAACGTCGATAGTAACAATAAAGCTGTAAAATTTCACACTGAAATTCCAAGCAGTTCATGAGAAAACAGGCAAAAAACTCTAGGGGGTTACTTTTCTTGGCCTCACCCTGTATATACTCAAAAGTTATGCAACAGTTTTAGCTGCCAGATGCACCCTTAAGGTAAAATACATAGAGCAGGTGTTTGGGTTTTGTTTTTAATAATTTTTTTTACCAATACAAATAAAGAAACCATTGCTTACTTTAAGCTATGTATTCAAAGCAGATCACTCTTAGGAGTTTTTAAAAATACGTTTTTATGTTTATTTTAATTTTTTTAAATAAATTAAACCCCTGATACAGGAGTACTGCAGAAATACTATACTGGGCTTTTAATTTGATGTTTGTTTTTTTTTTTTGGGGGGGGGGGGTTAATTGTCTATTTATCATTAAAATATATTGTTCCATTTGTTTTTGCATGCCATTCTTTTTTTTTACCAGGAAAAATCATGGTTTAAATCCCACTGATATCCTTTGTGACCTCGAGAAAGTCACTTCCTTCTCCCTTGGCTTAGGTATAATTTAGATTGTGAACCCTCAAGGGACAGGGAAATACCTACTGTAGTTAACTGCAACTCGCCTTAAAAAGGCGAGTTATTAAAACTAAAACCAAATCCAAAAGGAAGTACAAGAGAGCAGCCGAAATTCAAGCAGATACAAGCTGAGGATGCAGACAAGAGCAGGCATTTAAGTAAAATCTGAACTGAACATCCTAACCTGTAAGTGATAAACAGCCTGAACTCAAATGAAAACAAACTGAGGAGTTCTCTGTGCCTGTTGTGGTCAGGTAGCCCGTGTGGAAGAGCACACCACCAAGGTGAAACTGCTGTTTGTGTAATGCCGAGAAGATAGATACTTACAGAAAGTGATGCTGCAACAGGAACTTCACACTTTTCTGCTAGAACCACCCCTGTTCCAGCACAGGCTTCAGCAACCAAAAGAAAAAAAATCAAATAAAAAGAGAACTTTGTCCAGCAAAAATTAGGTTATGAGAGCCATGACTACAAATGCTCAAACCACAACATTATTTTGCTTCATTCCTGACTCTTAACTCCCCTCCTCCTCTCTCCTGATTGTTTATGCCCTGCTCTCCTTAGGACAAGGGACACAGACTGCAGTTTCTCCCAAACCTAGGGCACATACAACGGCTAGCCAACAAGTGTCTCAATGTTGTGTGATGGTTAAGACTCCCACTCTCCCTTCTTTTCTGCAGGTTCTCAGTCATACTCGAGTCGTTTTTTATAGCAGCATCTCTCATTAATGACACATTTCCTTACAAGGGATCTCCTTGTACCACACAATGTTTTTTCTGTTGATATTTTATGAATCAAGCATCATTCTACATTACACTGACAGGAGTAACCAACATTCAAGCTCCTCTCGGACCAGTCCCTGCTCCTATTCACAGAACTTGACTGGCGGGGTGAAGACACATATGCATCCAGTCTTCCACCTCTTCCTTTTATTTTGTCCTGGAAGTTGTTTTTCCTACTCTTCGGCTTCCGTTTTGGTTCTACTGTGTTGTCATTTACAAAGATATGCAGATTTTCTTCTATTATATATCCTCCCTCAATACATCAGAACAGTTATTGTAGCAGGTCCACACACCAGGCTTCTCTAGGTGTCATCAGTGCATGTTAACTCAGTTCTCCCAAGAGGTTGCAAACACTGCTTGCTCAGAATCCCTACACCTGACTGATCCAGAAACCTAAGACCTGAGCTGGGAATCAATCCCAAGTTCTAAATGGCAGCCACTGAATCTTCATATTATGATGGGATTCAAATTCTCATTATTTTTCTTAAATAGGTAGACAACAAATATTGGCAGAGTACAGACTGGCACTAGGTGTAATTATTTTAGCTCTAAAATTAGCAAAATGTTGTGCAATACTCTTTTATTGGATTAAGAGATACTTTTCTTTAATGCACAGCTGTGGAGGAAGCAATAAGGGATAGCCTAAGAAACCCTAAAACAAACAAAAAATATATATATCAAAGAATAACTCAGCAATGTGTGTGGATGGAGCTGACATTTCTAAAAAAGGTAGCAAATGTTAATACATCGCCTGACACTGGACCTCAGGAAAATGTACATTTTTAATATTGGTTGGGTTCGTTTTAATATTAAAAATGTACATTTCCTGAAGTCTAGTGTCATTTTTTTAGAAATGTCAGCTCCATCCACACACACATTGCTGAGTTATTCTTTGATTTTTTTTTTTCAGGAGCTGTTTCTCATCTGCAGCAACTATGATGACTCTCAACCTACATCAAGAAGTTAAGTCTTGTCACAGTGATTCATGCCATAACATGAAGGCTGGATTACTGTAATGCACTCTTCATTCATGTGACTGAGGGGAAAAAAGGAATATAACCTCTGCAAAACC
Source organism: Microcaecilia unicolor (assembly GCF_901765095.1). Classification (NCBI taxonomy): domain Eukaryota; kingdom Metazoa; phylum Chordata; class Amphibia; order Gymnophiona; family Siphonopidae; genus Microcaecilia; species Microcaecilia unicolor. Next base: position 95,886,483 of record NC_044042.1, read on the forward strand.
AATGTGGTTCAAGTAAGGAGGAACAACCAGCAGCACACAAATTTATTGAAGGATGGAAGACAGAACTACCCTCTACCAAGTCCGATGAGAAGGGCCAGGTCTTAAGCCTCTGAGCACTTGGGAAAAAGTGATCCATGAGGAAGGAGTCAAACATCAGAAGGCAAAGAGAAAAGTCGGGTTTAGTCTAATTCTTCTTGGAGAGGGAATGAGAAGACTACTTTGTAAAGATCTGAGAGACAATATAAAGGATAAGGGAAAAAAAATCACAAGATACATTTTCTTCTAATCAAGTCAAGTGATGAGATATGTCAATCTACAGCCGGGATGTTAAATTTTCCACCAGGAAGAGGCAGAGCCTGGAAGCACAGCACTTACCGACTCCATCCCCAGCCATGCCCTTTACACTGTGCCAAGCCATCTAGGTTGGACCTCAGACTGGCCCCAGAATCAAGAAGAGGTCCATGAGGGAGGCGAGGCAAGGCAAGGGGAGGGGAATATATGTAAAATGGCAGTCCAAATATATATATATATATATTTCAAATTTCTTTTTTAAATTTTTAAATCATTCATTCAGTTTTTGTTTTTTTATTATTATTTTTTTATTTGTACCCCGCGCTTTCCCACTCATGGCAGGCTCAATGCAGCTTAGGTTAAGTGACATGCCCAGAGTCACAAGGAGCTGCCTGTGCCTGCAGTGAGATCAAACCCCAGTTCCCCAGGACCAAAGTCCACCACTCTAACCACTAGGCCACTCCTCCACTCCACTTTTCTACTATTGAACTGAATTTATAATAAAGACAAAGTCTGAAAGAGTATTGAGAACGTGGTATGTGCTGGGAATGTCCATCTATGAAATGTGATAAGAACCAAGGGATTAAAGAGGATAATCTGCTCATCCTCAATCCTCCTCCACCACCCCCCTAAACTCACTGATCTTGTTCCAGTAACACCCAGAAAAACCACTGACACGCTAACAGATGTCACTTCTCAATGCACCAAGAGGTGCGCACTAGGGCTAGTAACCTTTCACACACACCAAAAGAGCACACTCAACTGTTCTGCAGGTAACTCAGATCCACGTTGCTCCTCCTCACAAGACAGCAAATCTCACAGTGAATCCACTGTCTTCCACCCTCTCTTTGTCTATTGATTATTTCCTTATAAAATGCCAATGCCAACCATGCTCTCAGTGATAAGGTGGGGGCTGTGTTGGATGGGGCTGTGGAGTCTGAGTCAGAAGCAATTCTGGGTACCAAACTCTTAACTTCAAAATAAAAAAACATAATATATGATAAATTTATCATTTTCTACTTATATATACATATCTTTGTTACTGTAACATAGTGATGGCAGATAAAGACCTGAATGGTCTATCCAGTCTGCCCAACGGTCACAGTCATTCTCAATTCAAGATTAAATTAACAAAATTAACAACAAACGTGATATTATATACTTGATCATGGTCTTTCTTTGGCGTTTCTGGGACATAGACCGTAGAAGTCCACCCAGCTCTGACCTTATGTTCCAACTACTGGAGTTGCCATCAAAACTCTGAACAACCGGATTGCTATATGCGGGACTCAGACCAGCACTGGCCTTAGTTGATACAGCTAGAGTTGCCATCTAAGCGCAATTTGACATGCAACCCTTTAAGTTTTGTTTTTTTATACTATTCATTTTCTAATTAGAGATCCGCTATGTTCATCCCGCACCATTCTGAATTCCGCCACAGTTTTTTTCTCCACCACCTCCCTCGGGAGGGCATTCCAGGCATCAACCACCCTCTCTTGTGAAAAGAGTTTTCTGACATACTCCTGAGTCTACCACCCTGCAACCTCAATTCATGTCCTCTAGTTTTACCATTTTCCAGTCTCTGGAAAATGTGTGTTTCTATATTAATACCTTTCAAGTATTTACACATCTGTATCATATCTCCTCTGTCCCTCCTCTCCTCTAGTATATACCTATTCAGGTCTTCCAGTCTCTTCTCATATGTCTTTTGACACAAGCCCCATATCATCTGTCCTGGATCTAGAATCATATTTACCAGTACTTTATAACCAGAACAAAAGCCTAATATCAGTAAGAGTCGGGGTTGGAGTCAGACAGTATAAAAATAGAGGAGACAGAGTTTGAAGGTGAAGGTTGGTCTACCAACTCCACAAACACTGGTGCTGAAGACAGGATTGAGGTTGCGTGGCAGACATGGCAGGAGCTAGGGGAACTGGTGTTTGAGAATAGGAGTTTCTATGCTCACCTACACAAACTGATAGAAGTACCAGAGGAAACATATCTATTGGACAGACTGGATTAGCTATCTGGTCTTTATCATTTTTCCTCTTACTGTAAAATCTGCCTGCAGGAATACAAACCATTCAAACAGCTGAAGGGGGAAGGTGGGATGAAACAATTTAATAAATTTACAGAAATTCCACTTTCTGTATACTGCACATATGTATGAAGACTAAAACCTCAGCCAAAAAAGGCTGATAATGCAGTATACAACATAATCATAAATAAAATCATGACCGAAATGCAATCCTCTTCCAACAGGGTCAAGTGGCAGAGTTAAAGGGCCTTTCTCAGCTCCCAACGCAGATGCTGCACTTGGATCTTGGCCAAAGAGATCAAAACTAATTCTTTTGTGCTAAGGGCATAGGATTTCTCCCAAGCCCGCCCTTAAAAGGGGGGTGAGCTTCACCTGACGTTGGCCTGGGTAGCCATGGCGGGCTCCGGGTGAAGTCTTGCTTGCCCGGGCCAGGACAGGGAGCCTTAAAGGGGAGAACCTCAGCTCACGCAGGCTTGGACCCTCCAATCGGGGGTGAGATTGTTGAAAACTGTTGCTCAGTGGGAAGGCTCACCTAATTGAGGTGCCTTCCCTAAAGCAGCTGGGAGGTGCAGAGGGGAGTTTTTAAAAAGAAGGGCAGCAGGCCTCCAGGAGCAGGCTTCTTCCTGCTCCTTAGAGGCATCAGCTACCCATTCCGCCCACCCGAGCATGCTGTTGGATTGGGCAAGAGAGAGGGGGGGGTACCTGAGCAAGGAACAACTTCAAAGGAGGGGGGCCTTGGCATTGAACGGGTGGTCAATGTTAGACCTATGCTTACCAGCTCAGGCCTCACATATAGGCCTGACCCTTGCCCCTGCTGCTGTGGCGGGGGGTAAGGTGGTTTAATTATACTATGGGTTCCTTGCTGGGGCTGGATGCCCGATTTTGGTATACTCCCGATATATATATCTTGTTGTTCACTGCTCAGGTCCCATTGTTATCACCATTAAAAGCAAAGCTGCAGTCTTCACTTAACCCTCCGTTGCTCCTGTACCTGAATATATGTAAACTGCTTTGAATGCAGTTGCAAAAAAACCTCAGAAAGGCAGTATATATCAAGTCCCATTTCCCTTCCCCCTTGTTTGCACCAAATACATTTTGTTTGTTTCTTTAAGAAGTGCAAGTTGTTTGAGTATGCTGAGAAGGGTGAAAGTGTTTCACATCCCCTGTTTATTTATGATATTTATATCCTGCATTAGCCTGAGTAGAACTCAGGTTCAATGTGGCTTATATAACAACTAGCCGTGAGCCCGTAAAAACGGGCTCGTAAAGGAAGGGGGGATTTGAAAGGCTCCCCCCGGATAGGTCACCGCCGCCCCTCCCCCCCAGAGTCGCCACCCCCGCCCCCCCCCCCCCCGGAGTCCCCTCCACCACCCCTCCACCCGGGCCGGGCACCTGGCTTCACTATTCAAACCGCCGGAACGCAGCACACAGCTCATCTGAGCTGCCGTCGGCCTTCCTTCTTCTCTGCGTGTGTTCCGCCCTCGTGTGACGTAACGTCGGCTGAGAGCGGGACACAGGCAGGTAAGGAAGGCCAACGGCAGCTCCAATGAGCTGTGTGCTGCGTTCCGGCGGTATGAATAATGAAGCCAGGTACCCGGGCCGGGTGGAGGGTGGTGGCGGCGGCGGCGACTCCGGGTGGGTGGGGGGAGCGGTAGCAGCAACCCTGGGGGGGGAGCGGTGGCGACGGCGGTTCCTTCACTCACAGGTGCGCAGGTTCCCTCTCTGTCTCGCCCCCATCATCACGTATTGACGCGGGGGTGGGACAGAGAGGGTCTCTACTGCGCATTTGCGAGTGAGTACGCCTCTTGCCATTTATATGTTTGATTAGAAAAGCATGAACATTTTCAAAATACATTAACAGAAAGTAAAAGGCATCATATAATGTCAGACCAGTAAAACTTGAGTTACGAGCAATTAGTGAAAAGCTAGACAATTGAAATACGGAGGAAAACGGAAGGATTAGCTGGAATAGACAGGAGTAGTGGGAGGAAGTAAAAATTAAAGCCATGAATTTATTTGAGAAGAGTGCTTGCTTATTTCCTTAAAGGCTAGACTGAAGAACTGAGTTTTCAATAGACTTCGGAATAACAAATAATCATTGGTGCATTGATAGTTTAGGTAAGGAGTTCCAAATTTTTGTGCCGTCATATGAAAAGTTAGCAGTATAGATTGTTTTGTAGGTTACTTTCTTACAATTCGGGAAATGTAGGATAAGATATTCTCTAGATGATTTAGAGGCACTACGTGAGGGTAATTCAATGAGGTTGTTCAATGTATATTGGGGCCGAACCATACAAATTTTGTGAATGAAAGATATTCTATCTTTTACTGGCAGCCAATGCAAATCGTACAGAAGGGGGGTTGCTTTGGCGAAGCGTGGTAGTCTGAATATGTCATAACCACTTTTGCTCTACAAAATGTTTGCCTCGTGCATCACACGTGCTTTTCTCTGTCCTCTCCCAACAACAGATAAGGAAAAACAAAGTTTCAATAAGAACGGAAAGTGAATGTCTTTCGCTCTCAAAAACATACCTAGCCAGAAATAAGATGGAAACACATAATATACTTCTTTTCCCTCTCACCAACAATTCAATGCATAGCTAACTGGACAGAGGTCTGAGGAACCTGCAAGACCAGTGTTTCCTCTGCTTGTGACACAGAACAAAAAACACTTACCACAAACATTCCTGTCACACACACTATAGCAAATTCTAGGTCCAAGGGAATGGTGGGAGAAGGGGGTTGTGCTGTTGACAGCATGCCAAGTGAGGAAGGGCTATGTCAATCGGTGTCTTCCCCAGGACTACAACACACTGCTGGGCGCAAACCTGTTCTTGTGCAAGGAGCTGAGCCATGATCGGAAATGGGCCACCTCCAAAACAGCCTTCCATTCACATCTCTCATATTCACCCTCTCAACCCACCTCCAGAAGTCCTTTTACCTGGTGATAAAAAAATCAAGTTTGCAAAGAAACAAACTGACCTGGAGGCTCAGTAGCAGTGCCATGCAGAGGGACCTGGATTCAATTCTAGCTCAAGTGCTAGGTTCTCCTCCCCCCCTCCCCAAGATTAGCCAGTGCTAGGCTGCTGCAGAGGCAGCTTTCACAATCATGACTGGGGGGGGGGGGGGGGGGGGGAAGTATTATGCTCACTGCCCATGAGTGCATATTTTATGATATAGCTTAGGTGCATGGCTCCTGTCCAGGACCATCACTGCTGGGACTGGACTGAAGTCAGTCTGGGGAGGGAGGGGGATAGATCTAAGATAGAACAGGATATAGTGCCTATGGATATTTTCCCTAACCCTGGCTCCAGCACAAACAGTATGAGAAAATGTGTGCAAATTTTTTAAAAACCTAAATATTTTTGAGCAATGCCTATGCATGACTGATCCCAGTTCACATCTGCTTTATATATATATATATATATATTGTTAGCATCAAACTTCTGCACATAAAACAAGAATTCAAAGCTAAGGATGTGTAGCTTTGAGATGCTGACATCCTGTCACTGTCTTGTACTGTTACAAAGGAGCAGAAGAGCTGTTTCTCCATCAGAATAGCAGAACACAGCACTTACAGGAAGCCAGGCACACCAGAATCTCTTGATCAACATGACACAGAATACAAGAAGACCCACAGACAGCACAAGAGCATGCTAAAATCTGTCTCATAACTAATTTTGACCCTTCTGAGGATAATACTGACCACAAAAATAAAATAAGCAAAATATCAGAAACCAAAGTACTTTTTGCCTATGTTAATAAAACCAAAACCAACAAAACAAAAAATAAAATAATATTTAAATGAGTGTTCAGTTTTTTGGATGTATATACAATGACTCAAGGAATCAAAATGTAAATTCACACCTTATTGACATCATTGCACGCCCTGCCTCCACCTGTGATGACACTACTTCCAAGATAATTTTTTTCTTCTTTTAAAAGTTGTAGAAAAGAATACCCGCTACTTAACATAAGCGGTGTGGAGAATCTTTCATCAGCTTGGCGTGCTTTTACAGATAAATGCGATATCCTGGTCACTGCTATACTTTTTCAATGCAAAATTTGTGAATTCAGCCATCAAGCAGAAGCCTGCGCGACCGCATCGCTGATCTGCAAGGGCAGGCTTGTACATGTTGCTAGTGGAGGAGTAGCCTAGTGGTTAGTGCAGTGGACTCTGATCCTGGGGAACTGAGTTCAATTCCCACTGCAGCTCCTTGTGACTCTGGGCAAGTCACTTAACCCTCCATTGCCCCGGTACAAAATAAGTACCTGAATATATGTAAAAACGCTTTGAATGTAGTTGCAAAAACCACAGAAAGGCGGTATATCAAGTCCCATTTCCCTTTCCCTATTTGAGATTCTAAGCGGAATGTTGCTACTATTTGAGATTCTACATAGAATGTTGCTAGCGTAGCCTAGTGGTTAGTGCAGCGGACCTTGATCCTGAGAAACTGGGTTTGATTCCCAATGCAGCTCCTTGCGAAATTCACTTAACCCTCCATTGCTCCAGGTTCAAATAAGTACCTGTATATATACTATGTAAAGTGCTTCGAATGTAGTTGCAAAAACCACAGAAAGGCTGTATATCAAGTTCCATTCCCTTTCCCCTAATATAGCATGCAGTTAATGCATCATGCCACTGTGGAAATATTCATTGTAGTCATGCAGTAATGGCAGACACTAATCTGCACTCTACTTGCAATGAATGACTGGGACTTTCTGCCCTGAAAAGCTGCAAGAACCTAGTATCAGCCCCACTAGGAGGCGTAAGATCTGAGAACGGACTTATAGCCTACAGCACTGCCACCATGAAACCAAGATCGCTCCTACAGTTAGATTTTTAGTCTATTTTTTTTTGGGGGGGGGGGGGGAATTCTTTGTTTTTCTGCATAACTTCAAAAGTGTAGACACAGCACACACATTATGTTGACTATGGTCACTTAAGCCTCCACTGCCCCAGGTACAAAATAAGTGAATAGATACTTGAATAGTATTTGAATAGAGTGGAGGAGTGGCCTAGTGGTTAGGGTGGTGGACTTTGGTCCTGAGGAACTGAGTTCGATTCCCACTTCAGGCACAGGCAGCTCCTTGTGACTCTGGGCAAGTCACTTAACCCTCCATTGCCCCATGTAAGCCGCATTGAGCCTGCCATGAGTGGGAAAGCGCGGGGCACAAATGTAACAAAAAATAATATGTAAACCACTTTGATTATAACCACAGAAAGGCAGTATATCAAATCTCATTCCCTTTCCTTTACCAATCTAGCTTTAGCAGTCCTCAGAATGACTACAAATCTCTTGATGTTCTATGTCTTGTCTAAGGGCTTTCTACTTAAAACATTTCTAATCTGCCTATCAAAAGTCTATGTGGAACACAATAAAATACACATAATAATCACATAAGCATAATAAAAGCAATCAATAAACACCAAGACAAAACAGATTAGTAGCCCACTTGGGCATGGAAATAACCTATGTGCTTGCCTCGAGATCAGATTTGGAAAACGTGAGTAATCTGGATGTAAAAATTAATTCTTACCTGATAATTTTCTTTCCATTAGTCCCAACAGATCAATCCAGAGACTTGTGGGTTGTGTTCCTCTACCAGGAGGTGGAGATAGCGAGAACCTCCAAGGTTTGCTATATGTGGACCTGTGCAGCCAGCTGAACCTCAGTATGAACGATACCAAAGCAGTGGAATGGAAACAATAGAAAACTCTCTTGACATTTGTCAGACCAATTGCCCAACATACTTCCACTTCTATATTTATTTATTTTTTAATCAAACGAAGGAACATTCAGAACGGAACCCGAAAAAAACTATCCAATCGCAACAAAACCGCAGACAGTAAACCCGGGGGGGCCTCTGGATTGATCTGTTGGGACTAATGGAAAGAAAATGATCAGGTAAGAATTAATTTTTCCTTCCATGGCGTCCCACAGATCAATCCAGAGACTTGTGGGATGTACCCAAGCAGTCCTCAAGTAGAGCGGGACACCCCCAACCTGGCAGAAATCACCGACGAACCAAACACCGCATCTTGATGAGTTGCCACATCCACCCGATAATGGCGAGTGAATGTATGAACTGAAGCCCATGTAGCTGCCCTGCAGATATCTTCCAGAGAAACCAAACGGGATTCTGCATAGGAGGAAGCTTGAGCTCGCGTAGAATGAGCACAAACTGCAAAGGGGCTTGCTTGCCCAATGCCACGTATGCCGAAGAGATGGCCTCCCGCAACCAACGGGCTATGGTGGCCTTGGACGCCACATGATCCTTCTTACTGCCTCCAAAAAGGAAGAAGAGATGGTCAGAAAGACGAAATTAATTCGTTGCCTCCAAATACCTGAGAAGAGCCTGTCTCACATCGAGGCAGCGAAGAGCCTGGAACTGCTCAGGGTACTCTTCCTGGCGGAAGGCCGGCAAATGCAGGGACTGCCCCAAGTAGAAACGAGAAACCACCACTGGCAAAAACGAAGGAACTGTCCTAATCGATACACCCTGCCTCCGTAAAACGCAAGAAAGGGTCTGCAACTCTGAAATTCTCCGAGTGGAAGTGATGGCTACTAGGAAAATCGCCTTCAAGGTGAAATCCTTAATCGTAATCCCCGATAAGGGTTTGAAAGGAGGACACTGAAGCGCTTTGAGAACTAGATTAAGGTTCCAGGATGGCAGAACTGGCACGTGAGGAGGGCGCAAACAATTTACGCCCCTCAAGAAACAAACCACATCCGGGTGGGAGGCGATGGATGCCCCCTCAAGCCGGCCTCTAAAACATGCCAGAGCTGCCACCTGCACGTTAAGAGAATTGAACGAGAGTGATTTTTGTACAGCCTCCTGAAGAAACATGAGGATAACCGATACTGAAGCCGAAGCCGCTGACAATCCCAAACTCGCACACCATGAATCGAAGGTACGCCACACCCTAGCATAAGCTATCAAGGTGGATCTTATCGAAGCCTACAACATTGTAGCGATAAACGCGTCCGGATACCCTTTTCTTCTCAACCTCGCCCTTTCAAGGGCCAGGCCGTAAGACCAAAGGGGGAGGGATCCACCATCACGAATGGCCCCTGCAGCAGGAGACCATACTACGCCGGTAGCAGAAAAGGATGATCGAACAGAAGCCTGATCACATCTGCGTATCAGGGTTGTCTGGGCCAATCCGGGGCCACTAGGATCACTCGACCGGGATGACTGGCAAAGCGAGTCAGAAACCTGCCCACCATTGGCCATGGGGGAAAGGCATAGAGCAGACCCTTGAGCCAAGGTTGAAGAAGGGCATCGATGCCTTCTGAGCCCAGCTCTCGTCCCCTGCTGAAGAAAAGGGGAACTTTCGCATTGAATGTGGTGTCCATTAAGTCCATCTCTGGCATCCCCCAAATGGCAGTTATCTGATTGAAGGCCAGAGGGGAGAGCGTCCACTCCCCCGGCTCCAAATGGTGGCGACTGAGAAAGTCCGCTTGCACATTGTGACCCCCACTATAAGAGCCGCTATCAAGAAAGAGAGATGAGTCTAAGAGCCGCTGTCAAGAAAGAGAGATGAGTCTCTGCCCAACTGCAGATTAGAGCCGCCTCGCGCGCTAGGGGTGCACTCCTGGTGTCCTCCTAATGGCTTACGCAGGCGACCGCCGTCGCATTGTCCGAAAGAACTCGAACTGGGCAACAGCGGAGGACAGAAACTCCCAAAGGGCCAGACGAATCGCCCATAACTCCAAGCGGTTGATGGACCATGGCACCTCCGTTGAAGTCCAAACGCCCTGGGCCGTCTGTTGCAGGCAATGAGGCCCCCAGCCAGACAGTGACACATCCATGGTCACTATCTTCTAGTTTGTGGTTGCCAGAGGAATTCCTGACACCAGATTCTTTTGAATGAACCACCAGTGCTTAACTGTGTGAAGACGGGCCAAACATGGCACCCGAACCTCGTAATCCTCTGAGAGCGGAGACCAACGGCTCAGAACGTGCCACTGGAGAGGGCATGCATGTGAGCTCTGGCCCACTTTACCATGTCCAAAGTGGAGGCCATGGAACCTAGAACTCCGGAGTTCAAAACAGCGCACGAAACTGAGCCTATAACCGCTGTGCTCGAGCTGAAGGAAGAGAAACTATCCCTGTTCGGGTATCAAAGCACACCCCCAAGTATTCCAGCATTTGGGAAGGCATTAGGCTGCACTTCAAGAAGCTGATCACTCAACCAAGCGACTGAAGCAACCCGACCACTTTGTTGGTTGTCCGCCGACTCTTCTCGAAAGAAGACGCCCAAACAAGCCAGTCGTCTAGATAGGGATGGACCTGAATCTCTTCCTTCCTGAGATAGGCCACCACTACTACCAGGACCTTGGAAAAGGTCTGAGGCGCTGTGGCTAGGCCAAAGGGCATCGTTTTGAATTGAAAATGACGACCGAGCACTGCAAAGTGAAGAAAGCACCTGTGGGGAGGCCAGATTGGGAAGTGTAAATAGGCCTCTTTGAGATCGAGAGAGGTCAAAAACTCCCCTGGCTGTACTGCTGAGATCACCGGAGGGTTTCCACACAGAAAAACCGAACCCATAAGGACCTGTTGATGCACTTGAGATCTAAGATGGGTCGCCAAGAACTGCCCTTTTTCGGCACCACAAAATAAATGGAGTATCGACTGCACCCTCTTTTTGTTGGGGGTACGGGCTGGATGGCACCCAGCCATTGTAAGTTGAGGAGGGTGTGTCGAACGGCCTGCACCTTGGCGGGACCTTTGCAAGGAGATTCCAGAAAAGAGTCTACTATCGGACGAGCCAATTCTGACTTGTAGCCATCTCTGATAACCTGCAAGACCCATTCGTCAGCTGTTACCATGGTCCACTCCACCAGGAATAGGGACAGTCTGCCCCCAACAACCGTCAGGAGATGGACCAGGGCCCCTCATTGGGCGGACCTGGCTGCGAGCTGGTTTCTGTTACCAGAAAGGAAGGCCCGCCTCCAGGAGGCGCTGGCCCTTAGAGTCACCGAGGTCCTTCATAATCTGTTCTAAGTCTGTCCCAAACAAAACCTTTCCCCCAAAAGGAAGCCTTGCTAAACGTGACTTAGAGGCCACATCTGCAGCCCAATGCTGCAACCACAGCCAGCAACGTGCGGTGACCACTACAGAAACATCCTTTGCCAAAGCCCTCAAAAGATTATAAGGATGATCCACATGGAAAGCTAAACCGGACTCCAAGGCTGGCAAAACAGCCACGAGATCTTCCAGAGAGGAGGCTTTCTATACCCACGATAAGCATACCCACACCACATAGGAGCCACAAACTGAGGCCTGCAGAGAAAGGGCCACTACTTCAAAAGACAGCTTCAAGCAAGCCGCTCCTCCTCTCCCCCGTGACGTCGCTGCGCTCCTCCGGGGTCTTCCTCCAGGGGCAGTGACGTGCAGGGGAATGGAGGAGCGGCTGCAGAGACGACAGCCAATGCCAGCTGGCTGTCTACGGAGCACTGTTTCAGGTTTGAAATTTTTTTTTTTTTGCTTTTTTCTTTTTGTCCAGGCCGCTGCTGCTCAACAGGAGAAGCAGCAGCAGCTGGACAGTGTTAGTATTGGCGGCTGTGGGTGGCGAGGGGGTTGGTGTGGCCGAGGGGGGGAGGGTATGGGCTTGGGTGATGCGCCGGGCGGAGGGGATGGGGTGATGCGCCGAGTGGGGGGTGGGGGCTTGGGTGATGCATCGAGGGGGGGGGGGCACTGAGAGCTGTTTCGTAGGCAGGGAGAGGAGTAGGCGGGGTGTTGATGTTCGTCGGGTGGGGGGGTGGTTTGGTGATGCGGCGAGGGGGGGGGTGTCTGTGTTGCCCCGCTCCCTGCCATTTGCTCCGAAGTGGCAGGGAGCGGTGCACTGACAGCTGATTCCCAGGCAGGGGGAGAAGTAGGGAACTCCCCTTGCCTTGGAATCAGCTGTCACTGACGTCTCTGACGTCACTGCGTTCTAGCCTGCCTAGCAGACCACTTCCGAGGGAGCCACGGTCCCAGGTAGGTTAGAACGTTGGAGGTGTGTATTATTATATAGGATGATATATTCAAAATATTTATTACTCGCACTATCCACTGTTCTAGGCAAAAGTTACCTACATAATATACATACAAACATAACATTAGAAAAAAACACATCACAGCAGAACACTCTCATCAATACACCTAAAATTAACAAACCAATAACATGAAGTGCTTATGAGAAAGGCAGTGTCTTCAAATGTTTTCTTAAAAAATTTTAATTCTCGGCCAATCTGATATCTTCTTCCAATATTGTTCCATTCAAGTGGACCCAACAATGCAAAAGATCTTTTACATGTTTCCATCAAGAGGTACCGTTTAGATGAAGGTAATTGTAATTTCCAATTATTTTCTGACAGCAACATTACTTTTTTTTTCTCAAAACTAGTATTTTACTTTTTAAAGCCCAAATTTAAGTTCCAGTCATTAATGGAAACAAGTTATGGGATATCTTGCTCTGACATTTGATTTAAATGTGACAAAGATATATGTTTTCTTTGTATATATTCACCCAGATTATATATTCTAGACTGCCCCAATTTGTCTGTCCGCACATACCGTCCATTAGATTGTAAGCTGACTTCACATGTTGTCCATTAGATTGTAAGCTCTTCTGAGCAGGGACCGTCCTTCTTTGTTAACTGTACAGCGCTGCATAACCCTAGTAGCGCTTTAGAAATGTTAAATAGTAGTAGTAGTAGTAGATTCTATGTTTCAACATTTTTATTGATGATAAAGTAAACATAGCCAACATTTTAAAATATAACCATATGACCAAGAACAAATCATATACAATAACAATAGATGATAGAGTGCACCATCAACTTTTAACAAGTACCCCCCTCTTTCCCAAAGACTACCCCTATCCTCTATTGAGATGAGCAAAATTGAATTAGTAAAGTAACAATCTTTCAAGATACCAAAAGTTGCACACACAAATATAACCCTCCCCTAAACTCCCCTTCCCAGAGAAGTAGTTGGCTCCGTCCGCTTAGTTTCTTATGGCGGTCAGAGACTAAAATACATCGAAGAAGAGTAAAGTAGTACCATGATAGAGAGTAAAAAAGCCACATAAATTAATAACCCAAAAGAAGGCAAAGGTCAGCAAACTATGAATATTATGTCCCTCCTCTTCCAACCAGCACAGAACTAAACCCCAAACCTCCCCACTAGAACTGCCATAACACACATTTCAGAGCTGGAAATAAAACTTTTACAGGAGATTAAACAAAAGATCCCGCCGGCCCTTAGGTGACAATATATCAAAATAAACCTCCCACACTCTGAGAAAGTGAACCTTCCGCTTAAAGAAACCCCTCGCCTCCCAGGTGGCTAGCAGATGGACTTGATTCTGCCAATGCCAAAAGGTCAGGGCAGGGGTGACACCCAATATTGCAATATACATTTCCCAGTTACCAGTGTAAGCTTACGGAATAAAGTGTGTTCCTTCAAGGCTCCTTGAAAGGTGCCTGGTTGATCCAAAACCAGCAATTCCACTGAGCCCTGAATAGAGCAGCCAAAAATAAACTCCAAAAAGCGCAACACAGAGGCCCAAAAAGCTTGAATCCTCCCACAACTCCAAAAAGCTTATACAAAATTACCGGCTGTATCCCCACATTTAAGACACAGAGGTGAATGCCCTGCCCCCATCTTAGACAGCTGGAGCTGTGAAAAATATGCCCTGTGAATTATCTGAAAATAACATTCCTGAAGCCAAGCTCCCAAGATAACGCAAGGAATCCCGCTAATAGCAGCGTGTATACCCCATCCCAAGTCCTTAGCCCACGTCTTTCAAATCACCCATTGAAGAGCTTTATATAAGCTGGAAACAGACACACCCTGCCCTGCAATACTATGAAAAAAATCCCTCAATTTTACCCCAATCCCTTCCGCAGGCTCCTCCCTCCAATGAAGCAACATAATGTTTAACTTGGCAATGTGCAAACCTGTTCCCCCAATGGAACACCACCCGCTGCTGAAAGGCTTCTAATGGAATAATCCCTCCCTCTGCAGCTAATACATGTTCCAATCTATCTATCCCCTGTCAATCCCAATCCAGAAAAACTACATTACATAAGTACATAAGTATTGCCAAACTGGGACAGACCAAAGGTCCATCAAGCCCAGCATCCTGTTTCCAACAGTGGCCAATCCAGATCACAAATACCTGGCAAGATCCCAAAAAAGTACAAAACATTTTATACTGCTTATCCCAGAAATAGTGAATTTTCCCCAAGTCCATTTAATAACGGTCTATGGACTTTTCCTTTAGGAAGCCGTCCAAACCTTTTTTAAACTCCGCTAAGTTAAACCGCCTTTACCACATTCTCTGGCAACGAATTCCAGAGTTTAATTACATGTTGAGTGAAGAAAAAGTCTCTCTGATTTGTTTTAAATTTACTACATTGTAGCTTCATCACATGCCCCCTAGTCCTAGTATTTTTGGAAAGCATGAACAGACCTGCGCCAATGAAGCCAATGCTTCTGTTATGCAGATTTAAAGTAAAGCCAACGTAATCACCATATTCCTCAAGAAGTTCTAATAAAGCTTCCAGAGAGTCTCTAGGCTGTGAAAGATGAACCAATATATCATCTGCAGAGGCTACTGCCTTAAAACAAACAGGTCCGATCTGAATGCCATGAATGTCCAAGTCTATCATGAAGACCTCTCAAAACAGGTCCAAAGTCAACACAAAGAGAAGGGGAAAGAGTGGCAGCCCTGATGGGTAGCTTGGAGAATAGGGAAACATTCCGAGGGGCAGCCGTTAACAAACAAATGCTCTAGGATTTGAATATAAAGAACGTACCGCAGAAACAAACAACCCTGAAATTCATAGGCCTCCATACAAAAAGTCCCACCTTACCCTGTCGAACGCACTCTCTGTGTCAAAGCTGATTAGCAATGATGCTCTCTTACCCCACGCCCTCTGCTCCAATGAGAGGAGCATCTTGCAAAGAGTTTTGGCGATAGTCACCCAGATTCTATATAGCGCAACCGAAATTGTGAGTGCAAATCCAGTTGTACTCTGGAGTTGTGCATGCAATTTAATTACCTTAAGTCAATCAGCGCCAATTACCAATGAACAAGCAATTATTGACATTAATTGGCATTAATTAGAATTTAAACATGTGGGGGGGAGGTGGGGAGCAGATGGGAGAGGAGATTACAGTGGCAATGCTTTCAAATTACTTTTCGGGGGCATTCAAAGTAACTCCCAGTGCTGATTTGCAAGAAATGCAGTTTAAGCTGCTACATGGTGCTTTTACAACTAGGGTGAAGGGGAAGCAAATGGGGCTTTGGGAAGATGACAAGTGTGTGCATTGCAAACAACGAGTGGGCACCTTTGTCCATACTTTTCTGGAATGCAGGAAACTTCATACTTTTTGGCTCTGTGTTTTAGGGGCTCTAGGGCATATGCTAGGTGTTCCAGTTGAATGGTCCTATAAAGGTGCTGCTCCTGGGGAATGAGTCACATTTGAGCGATCAGGTGTTATCTTCCTCTCAGGTGCGCTTTGTGTGTGTGGCACTAATGGTGGCCAGGAAAGTTGTATTAATGCATTGGGTAGCAGAAGATCCACCGACTGTGCATCATTGGACAGCAAAGATGATACAGATGGCTCGCTGGGAGAGGGAACGGCTTCAGTCCTCTGGGCAAAGGAGTGGTCAGACGTATAGGTCTTTATGGCAGCTTTATGCAGGGTCTCCATCTTCTCCAGGAGTGGGTGGGGGGGCTAGAGGGGGAAGGGAGGGGAGGGGAAGTAGGTGGTTACTGTTTTGGGGGAGGATTATTATAAAATAAGGTGGATAGGACGTACGCACTGTTAGGTGAATATGTCTTTGTTTGCATAAAGTGGCTGTTTGGTTTTCAGTTTTGATATTTGTCTTGGTATTTGTATTTTCGTATTGCCATGGATTTACACAGGCTGGGTTGAAATGTGTACATCTTGCACCTTAATAAAAATATTTTCCAAAAAAAAAAAAAAAAGAATTTAAACGTACAACTCGCTAAGCATATTCTGTAAAGTGGTGCACATAAATTCTAATGTGTGCTGCCAAAAAGAGGGCGTGGGTGTTCCAAAAAATTACACACAGGGTAATAGTATACATCTGCTCAGCAGGACTCAGGGTCCGGTATTCACACCAAGTGTTACTTGGCATAAACGTATGCACCTAGAGTTAGGTGTAGGCATGGCCACTAGGCATATTCTATAAACCAACTAGGCATATTCTAGATTTAGGTGGAAAATGTTTGTGCATCGATTTTTCAGGTGCCATATATAGAATCTAGTTCATTATGCCCAAGGATTCCAAATATTTCAGATGATGTTCTAAGCAAAATTGACCAAATTTACATTTTTAATAAATATATTACTTTACAGGAAATGAAACATAATTATCTTTGGCTACCATGAAGGAAAAAAATATACAGTTTGTCATCTTGGTTTACACGGTAGATTGAAGATGTATTCTCAGAAACTGGGTAGAAAAACCACCGCCTGGTGAATCAATGCTGTAGAAGAATTCATCATCTTGTGACAATGAACAGGTTAACAATACTTAGAGAAAGACAGTCATACTGACACATTTAAAGATATGGGAAAATTATATAGATACACTGCCTCCAAATATAAGGAATTTTCTTTAAAAGGAAAAGTAAATTTCAGTAGGAAACTAGACATGGGAAACACAACTGTTTAATGTAGTATTGAGTTTTCAGGCTATGGGAAAATGCATTTAGCCTTGCAAGAGGCAGTATGGAAGGATGAGCATATATGAGTGAAGGGGAAATCGTATGAAAAGATGAGTAACAAAACATCTTGACATTTTACTTGTCCTGGAATTTTTATACAGTTACTTGAATGTCTGTAAACCACTATATTTGAATGTGGTTGTAATCTCTGCTAGTTTTGGGTCAATTATAGATTTTCTCACGTACTATTATTATTTTTTTTTTTTAAAAAGCCCTTCTGAAGAACTGAAAAGTATTTTACAGGCCCTTTATTCAGGCTGGTTTTTCAGCATGCACGCCTTGGGGAGAGGTGTCCTTGCTCTCTAGGATACCAACAAAGATGCAAACAGTTTCCAAGCTCAGGAACTGTGAGGCACTGATTCAAAGGAACACCAGTACGTTAATGGTCTGCCACAAATTAATTGCTAGTGACCAAAGGAAGAACTTGGTAGACTTAACTCACTTTATTCCCCCAAGCAAAATAATACAGAAACGGTACACAAGCTAAAAAAAAACCCTCTCACATTTAAGGCTGGAAAGATCCCTATGGTACAGAAGCAGTTGCCAGAACTCCAGAGAGAGACTGCAGCTTAACCCTTATTTTCACTTTCTGTTCTGCCATGCAAAAAGGTCAGAAGAAATTACATTTTATAATTCTCTTACAATAAAAGATCAGCACCGTTAGTACTTCACAAACCAAACCAGTCAATCCAGGGCATCTTATGAAGACGTTCAGAAGCAATATTTCCCCAGACATGCCTATTGCAAAATTCCTAGGGTGTCAGCGTACATATTTTGTTATGAACAAAACACAAGGAAGTGCTTTACTAGGGTTACCATATTAGCCCTAAGGAAAAAAAAAGGACACGTGCCCCACCCCACGCCACCTTGACCTCTCTCAAAGTAAGCCAGATTCCCTCTCTTCCCCCCCCCCCCCCACATGTAGATCCCTTCCCCAATTTTCTAGCCTCCCTCCACCTACATGACTCCATTCACTACCCCCTTTCCCCTCCGTGTGGTACCCTGGTGGTCTAGAGACCTGTTCGGGGCAGCAAAGAGCCCCCTCTTTCCTGCCCGGCACATCTGCAAACTGTCTTTCTCCTGACGCTGATTCAAAATGGCTGCTGAGAGTTCAAGCAGAGATCTTGCAAGACTTCTGCGGAAATCTCACGAGGCCACCACTTCAACTCTCTGCAGCCATTTTGAATCAGCGCCAGGAGAAAGAACGTCGGCAGACATACCGGGCAGCTGCCCCGAAGAGGTCACTAGACCACCAGGGCACCACACTAAGGAAAAGGAGGGGAGGGGAGAATAGGATGCCCATCTGCCCATCCACCAGCTTGCCCGTTTGTCCACAAATCCGGACAAACGGACAGGCTGGCAAAACCCACCTAGTTGCTCGGCCGTGTCCTCAAAAAGAGGACGTGTCCTGATAAAAACCGGACGTATGGTAACCTTATGCTTTACTGATGTGTACAAAGCTGGAATCAGAGCCCAAGAGCCAAGTCCTTCAAAAATTTAAATAACAGGTTGAACTAGGATTGCCAATGCAAGGATAGTATTCAGGAGCAGAGAGTTGCAAAACACATTCAATTTCTCTTTCCACTACTGCTCATGAAAACACTCCTCCTAGATGACAACACTTAGCTTAACAGCAAGAGACCACCACCCCTTACCCACGTCCCTGAACGGATCCTACTTGGACTATTCTGTCTGAACTATTCTGCTCACACCACATTGCTTCTAATGTGTAATCTGTTTTTATATTGTCAATTTGTAAGCCACACTAAAACTACCACTAGGTTGGAAAATGTGGGGTATAAACACAATAAATAAATTATAAAATTTGCCTTAAAGATCACTGGAGCAGTGACACCCTAACCATGTCTATTATTCCACACAGTGCTTGGTACATCAATGTTCACTAGACATATCTCTCTGCATTATTCATTAAATAGAGTGAAGGATGGGGGTCATACATGCGCAATGTGAAATACTGCGCACGTAGGTTTTAGAGTAGTGCCAGTTACACATGTAAGTGAAATGCCTAATCAGGTGAAAAACTGACATTAACTAATAATCAGTGATTACTGGTTACTCTAAAATGAAGGTGGGATGCAGTATGCCACACCCAGCCTCCGACTGCTGCATCCCACCTTCATTTTAGAGCATAGTTTGGTTTTTTTTTTAATAGATTCAAGAACAATCTCAGGATCAGAAACTTTCCACCAACTGCAAAGCACTGCTCAAATTCAGCCTTTTTATAGTTTAGCTACCTCTGATTAAAGATACTAGTATGACTGTATTTTATATTAAAATTAAGTTTTCAAATTGGCTTTAAGTTTTCAAATTGGCTTTAATTCTTTTTGATGTATACAGAGGTAAGATGCTAAGATTTAGCATATTTTGAGCAAGATCTTTTTATACATATTTTGAATAGTACAGAGTTACTGTAGGAATGACTATATATTTTCTTTATTGACGTAATTTAAGTGGCATTTCGGGTATATCGAGATGCTGAGAATTAATTAATTTTTTGTCAAAGGCATATACAACATGTTTTTTGACAACATAAAGTCATTTTGAGTCCATTATGAGATTAATTACTTTATATATTGTTTATAACTTTTTTCTCTCCATTTTAGACCGTTCAAAGTCGGTACCTACAGAGTCTGTATTAAGACTGTGTTGCTCAAATAAAGTTCTGGTTTCCAGAATATTCTGCATATTAAGGTTCAAAAAGACAAGAAAATACATATATGGTGTAAAAGTAATTATATATTTTATGTATGAAAGACTGCTCCTATAGGATAGACTTTATAGTTTTTAAGGTCACCAGTTAGTCTGTTTTTTTAACATAAAATTGGCTGATTGCCAGTATTAGAGCCCACTTTTGAATTTCACATAAACCGGCTCATGAGTCGCACCAGGCACACTATCAAAATGCTAACGGAATATATTCCAACGATATACTCCATTAAACGGAGTATATCGTTGGAATATATTGATAAATTCAGTTAGTGGTGGTTTTCTCTCTAACATATTTTAGACTATGTGTGTATGTAAGAAAACGGAAAGTTTGTTTAGTAGTCCGGATTAAATTTTAAAATTTTGGTTTCATTTTTAGTTAGCAGATTTTTTTTTTAAAAAGTGCATGAGACAGAGAGCATCATATTTTTTTAATATTGGTGCGCTGTTCGTGTATATGATTATACTAATTATTTTGGCTGATATTATAGGTTTTTACTTGCTGTCATTTACTGTCATTTACTGTGTATATATTGATGTGTTCTATTTTGATTGGTTAAAAATGTTATTTCAGATAGATATGTTTACATTTTGGGTTTTATGGTTGAGTTTATTATTTTTACCATTATTTTCATTATAGTGACATTGTGCTAACTTTATTTGTTTTAAATAGACTCCTGACGCAGGCCAGTTGGGCCAAAACACAGGTGTGTTGAGTCATATCACCTTTCAATAAAATTTCACGATATTTTTTTAAAAAAATTTTTGAAGTGTCGTCTTGTTTTTTCACATTTTTTGTTTTTATCTTCTTTTTTTTCCTTTTTTTAATTTTTTGTGTGTCATCTTCGCTGTTGTTGTTCAATTGTTTGATTTTTTGCGAGGACCAGTTTCTTCTGTTTTGTTGGATCATAAGTGTATGTGCCAGAAACTTGCAGGAGCTAGAAAAACAAGTTTGTGCCCTGAGAGGAGGAGGGGGAGATGGGAAGACCAAAAAAAAAATACTGCCACTTTTGTATTACTTCTGACTTGTTTTTTTTTAATCTCCTCAGCAGTCCCTGCCACCACCATGCCTCTCCAGATGGTCCTGTTTAGATGACTTTGACATCCATTGGTCCCAAGGTTGGAGGGTGTCACTGCCTCCAAAACCCACCCCCAACATCCATCTTCCTTCTCTGTTACACCTCCGTCCAACCAGTTTCAGAACATGCCAAGGACTAGATGGTCGCCCAACTGATAGGGGATCCTGCAACTTCTTTTCAAAGAGGGCTTTTTGTTTGTTTTTTTCTCAGAAATCTGAACATTAGTGACATCTGCCAGGCACCCCCTGTACACCAGGTACTTTAAAAAAAAGTTTGCACTTTCTTAGCAATTCAGTCATACTGGATCTGCCTAATCACACACCACCTTACATCACGAAAAGTTCAGAAATGGAAAACAATAATATTAACTTCTCTCACAATATGCTAATATATCAACCTAAGCGTTTATTGTACTTCTGTATTATGTACTAGAATTCTACAAATCTAAATTTTGTAACTGCCTTTTTAGCAATATGTAAGCCACATTGAACCTGCCATACAGTGGGAAAATGTGGGATACAAATGCAATAAATAATTAAATAAATACTATGTTAAGAGGTGACGTTTTGGTTTACAAAAAAATTCTTAAGACTACATTTTTAGAAGCAAAAAAAAAAAGGCAAAGCAAAACAAAACCCAGTATAATTGCTGTACCAATTAGATCTATAATCTATTATAAGGCAATGAGCTAATGTTTACAGATACATTTACTAAGCTTTGATTTGCACAATTAAGCTAATTCTGTACTCATGTTATGAACATCTGCAAGTGACAGTAAGAAACATGACCACTTAAACAGCACAAGTACCTTTCGTCTAAACTGGACTGCACACACTTCACTTAGAACAGGCTTGTCTAATTTTTTTTTTTTTAATCGGTGGCCACATTTAATATTTTGTAACATTCAGAGGGCCAGGACAGGCGTGTGTGCGTGCGAGCACACTCATGCTGTCTTTCTGTCCCATGCCACCCTCCCCCCCCCCCCCAGCCTTCATCCATTCTCTCTCTCATATGTACCCCCTGCCCCTGGCATGTAGCATTGCCCCGTCTATCTCTCTTCCTTTCTCCTCCCCCCCCTGCACTATTCACCATGACCATGTTTCTTTATCTCCCCTCCCCATGCAGCATTGCCCCCCCCCCCCCGGTCTCTCTTTCTCCCCTCCTCCTGTGCAGTATGTCCCCTCTCTGCTGTCTTTTCAGCCCATTCAGCATTGCCTGTCTCTCTCTTTCTCCTAATCTGGAATTGCCCTGTTCTGTCTTTCTCTTTCTCCCCTCCCATTCAGTCTTGGCCTATTTCTCTCTCCCTTTCTATCCATCCAGACTTGTTAACAGAATTTCCTTCCAAAAAAAATAGTCCAAACCATGTTTAAACTCAGGTTAATACTGCACTGATTTAAAAAACAAACAAACCTAGTTTTCTCTCTCTTTCCTCTCCATCTCCACATCCTTCACCCATTCTCCCTCCTCTTCACTATTACCCTGTCTCTCTCTCTCTTTCACCTAACCTGGCATTGCCCTGTTCTCCCCTCCTATCCAGTCTTGCCCCATTACTCTCTCCCTTTCCATCCATTCAGTTCCTTCCAAAAATATTCCAAACCATGTTTAAACCATGGTTAATACTGAACAGATCAAAAAACAAATACATAGAGAATACTTTCTCTAGTTTTCTCTCTTTGACTCTCCACCATGCCCCCCCCCCATCCTTCACCTGTTCTCCATCTCTTATATTTATCCCCCCCCTCCACACACTGCGTTCACCCTGTCTCGTTCCCCTCGCCTGATTGCTTCGACGGAGACTGCTTCCCCATGAACCGTCAGCAGAAGCTCCAGATGAAGTTCTCCGATGGGAACCCTGCTTCCCTGCCACGAATGGTTTTGAGTCGTGCTGCGCCAGAAGCTGAGGTTGGTCTCACAGTATTAAGTCTTACGAGACTTGATACTGCAGGAACAGCATCAACGTGCGGTGTCGTGTAGCTCAAACTCCCGGTTAGACCAGTCGCGGCAGAGAAACAAGATCTTATCGAAGGACTTCACACAAAGCTTGTGCGGGCTAAGAAAATGAGGCTGGCCAGCCGAGTTCTGGCCCCCGGGCTGTAGGTTGGACAAGCCTGACTTAGAAGTAGGACTCTGGCTGCAAAAATCGGATTGCAAAAAGTGTGATCTTTGAGTTGGCTATGCACTTGTCTTGAGTTTATCCATGGCACAGCTTCCCTTTACCACCTGGCACAGTAAGGCTAAAAAGACTTGACGTGGTGCAAAGAAAAGCTACAAAAATGGTTTGGGATTTGCATTACAAGACATACGAGGAGAGACTTACTGACCTGAACATGTGTACCCTGGAGAAAAGGAGAAACAGAGGTGATATGATACAGATGTTCAAATATTTGAAAGGTATATATCTGCAACCAAACCTAGAGGACATGAATTGAGGTTGAAGGGGGCAGACTCAGGAAAAATATCAGGAAGTATTTTTTCACAGAAATAGTGGGGGATACTTGGAATGCCCTCCTGCAGGAGGAGGTAGAGATGAAAACGGTACCAGAATTAAAAAATGAGTGTGATAAACACAAAGGAATCCTGTTCAGAAGGAATGGATCCAGAGAAGCTTAGCAGAGACTGGGTGGCAACGCCAGTAATTGGGAAGCAAAGCTAGTGATAGGCAGACTTCTACTGTCTGTGCCCTGAAAATGGCAAGGACAAATCAAGGTCAGGTATACATATACAGTAGATCATACAATGAGTTTATCTTGTTGGGCAGACTGGATGGACTGTACAGGTCTTTATCTGCGTCATCTACTATGTTACTATGTAAAAGGTATCGTGTCCCTGCCACATCTATCTATTTTATTTAAACATTTAGGTCATGCCTCTTTCCAAGGCGAGTTACCTAGTGGACTTACAATCTAAGTAATGGAGGATTAAGCAACTGACCCAAGGTCACAAAGAGCCACAGTGGGATTTGAACCAGGCTCCCCTGGTTCTCTGCCTGCTGATCTAGTAGACTACTTCCTGAGAGGTGAGTGGAATCTAAAAAATAGTCTCCTGCTGTGTAAAAATCCAAATCAAATTGCGAAGCATATAACAATATCTTACCATACTTTAGGGATGATATTCTAGAGAGGCTATCACTTTCCAGCAAAGACTGATGAGAAATTTTGAAATGAAAAACTACAGTGATAACATTTTCCTGCTCACAAAGCCATATAAAAGGAAGAACAAGGAAAAAGCACAGACAGCAGAAGTGAAGAGAGGAGAAGATAGAGGGCAGGGAAAGTCCAGACAAAAAAAAAGCAAAGGAGGACAGAAATGAGGGGGTGGGGGGGGGGGGGGTGGGAGAGAAAATAGCAGGAAGAAAGAACTTGGAGAGAAATCTTGGAATGCACATGGACTCATCACAGGTACAATGAGCAATTTAGAAGTGAACACAGGTCATGACTGAAGACACACAGTCACTGACCATGCAGTGCATTTTAAAGCAGCTGAGCACCTCCAGACAGGGAACTGTGCGAGTCAAAGTGGTACATTCAGCTCCCCAGCTTATCCCCACCTCAGCACTCCCCTTCCCACACTCTCCAAACCATCATCCCTGCCACACATTGCCTTCCCTCTCTCTTCTCTGGTTCTGTAATGCCTATCATCCCCATCATCAAGAATGGGGCCCCAAACCTGCTGGAAAGCTCTGCCTTATTCAGCTTCAGGCAGGCTTAGGGCCCCATATAGTATATAGGCCCAGGACAACTGTCTTGCCTGCTGCCTCCCACCACCTTCAACTCAAATCATTCCTGTCATCATTTCTTCTCATGCTCACTCCACCCAATCCCAATAAGTACCTCCTCTAGGGTATCTCCCCCTCCATCATCAATTTCTTCTAACTCCTCAAATATCCCCACCTCATTTCACCCCCTTCATCACTAATATTCACCTCCTCCTCCCCCCCCCCCCCCCCCCCCCCCACACCAATCAGCACCTTAAGAGTGGAGGAGTAGCCTAATGAATGGTTAGAGCCCAGCTCAAATCCTACTGCATCTCCCTGTGACCCTGGACAAGTTACTTCACCCTCCACTGCCCCAACTGAAAAAGGCACAAGCCAAATTCAAATAAACAGTTTTTCAGTAGCCCCCCCCCCCCCCCCCCCCCCCCACACACACACACCCACCAGCACGACAGAATGCGAGAAAAAGTTTCATTAATCAGGAACAAAAATCAGCAATATCAAACCTGCACAAGGCAACCACCGTGTGCTAAAGCCAGAAATTAAGAAGGTGCTGACAAATGTTTATGTAGCGAAATCTCTATCCAAACAAACAGTGCTTTGGCTCTGAACACCGCACTCCACCCATTCCTGTGCTTACCAACATCAAGCAGGGTGGTGATAATGGTATCGGCTTCTTCTAAAACAGAGCATAATCCACCCACATAATGCATGACAGATAATAAATCAAATACAAATTATACTGGACTGTGACCCAGACGCACAGGGTTTTTTTTTTAATGTACATATTTGGCAAATGACAGCTTCACAGATGTTATGTGCAGCCGTTCACAGGAGTTCCAGTGAATGCATTTAGTGGTTTAGTTTGTAAACATGCTGGTGCCCCAACTCCTGAGGACTAAAAAATGCAGATCAGGCAACAAACAGCTACAGTTTAGAGCAAGCGCTCTGGTTACTGACTGGCTCCACTTCTACTGATCAAGCTGAGCCAGTCCAGGCTTTACTCCACTGCATTCAAGGGCAGGGGATAACTTTATAAATAACGTTGGAAAGCCGCCGTTACAAAATGTGCTGGTGTCTACACACATACTTTGGACTGTGTGGTAGGCACTCCCAGGGGCGTAGTTTAGGCGGAGGAGGGGCAAACTGCAATATACATATGTGCTTTACAAAATTCACATGCACACCTTTACACTAGCCTCAGAACAAGAATAAATCTGTGTGCTCCTGGAAGTCATTGTGCGAGCCTATTTGATATGCTGCCTCAATAAAATATCATCAAAATAACCCAATATACAACACTTCTGAATCAACAGTTCTCAATTTTCAGCAATTTTTCGAAAATACTTATTAGGAAATAGGAAATATATACATGAGGACTTTCACAGAAAAATGGAGTTAACAGGCAAGTGATTTGTCAAAGTAAATGTCATCATAGGGTCTAACCATCAGTCTCTCATAATATTTCAAAAACAGATGATAAAAATTCTTGTTCTCATATATATCTCAGTTAAGGGTCACTTTCAAAAGACACTCCTGCACAGTTAAACCCCCCCTGAGCTGGCCATCTGGCAATATTTAGCAGCACTTAAGCAGGTAGCACCACTGAAAATTGCCTGTGACTAGCCCTTAATTGTTAGCACGAAATTCAGTCCGCTAAACAGCTAAGTAGGCAGATAAAGTCAGGGAAACAAAAAGGCTCTCATAACCTTATCCACCAAGTTAACCAGGCACTGTTCTGAATATCAGCCAGTGCCCAGATAACATTTGGGTACAATTCTCTCCTGTTGTATTATGTAATTTTCTTGTAACTTTGTTAGCCACATTGAGCCCGCATAAGCTGGGAAAATGTGGGATACAAGTGGACTAAATAAATAAATAACCACACGGGCCCAGATGGCTGCCCTCCAGCATGGAAAATGACCAGGCACCGAATATGTGGAGGAGTGGCCTAGTGGTTAGGGTGGTGGACTTTGGTCCTGGGGAACTGAGGAACTGAGTTTGATTCCCAGCACAGGCAGCTCCTTGTGACTCTGGGCAACTCACTTAACCCTCCATTGCCTGCCGCATTGAGCCTGCCATGAGTGGGAAAGCGCGGGGTACAAATGTAACAAAAATAAAAAAATATCCGAGTCTAACTTTGCCGGTGACGGTCAGAGTTTAGAAATAAATAAATAAATGCTGATCATTACCCTGGGATTCTACATATCATGCTGAGATTTCTGTGTGGAAATTGAAGCGTGTTCCATAACAATGCGAATGAGCTAATTCGTTAACAAGCTAGTCAACATTGATAATTGGATGTTAACAACCAGCTATCAGTAATTGGCATTAATTAGAATTTACACAGAGAGCTGTTTAAGCATATCTATAACGTGATGTGCATAAATCGCTTAGTTGAAAAGTGAGCGTGGCCATGGGCGTGGAATGGGTGGGTCATGGATGTTTCTAAAATCTATGTGCGTTGTTACAGAATATACCTGGGTCTGCGTATAACGCAGACTTAGGGATTTACACCAAAGTTTACTTGGGATAATTTGCTCACAACTACATTTAGTCACAAGGAGCAGCACTCGGCATATTCTATATACTGCATGGAAATTTAGGCAAACTTCAGCGCTGATTTTTAGGCATGATACATAGAATCTAGTCCTTAGTGTCTAGATTTAATAGATCACAAATAAGTACATGAAATATCTTATTTTGTGCCCCTGTGAATTAGGTTGTGAGATGCACTCTATAAGATGTAAAGCTGAACTTAGGACCCCTTTTACAAAGTGACAGTAAGCCCAATGTGGGCTTACCGCTTGCTAAAAAGGAAGTACCGCTGGGCTACCGCAGCAGCCTAGCAGTAGTTCCCACCCCAGCGCACATCATATCCGGCGCAACAAAAATATTTTTATTTTTGTAGCGCTGATGTGTACCCATCAGTAATCGAGCAGTGCTGCTCGATGCCCGGTTATCACCGGGTTACCATGGGAGCCCTTACCACCACCCAAGGGCTCCTCCCCAAAATGGCCACATGGCAAGTGCTGCACGGCCATTTCCTGAAAAACAGAAAAGCAAGACCTACCTTTTACTTGGCTCCCAAGTCCATTTAAATTTTCTGGCACCAAACTGAATTCCCTCCTATGTTTCTGCGTTCCAAAATTTTAATTGTACATCACCCTGAAGAATTTTATAAAAGCCTACTTGAGAACGCAAAAACACCACACGTCAAGTTCCTTATAGTTACACCATAGATCTGATTTTTAAAAAAAAACACAGGGACAAGATCACGCAAGAAGGTAAGCAACAAATTAATCAGCCTGAGCAACAGAACTAGAATAAATGACTGGCTTCATGACAAATACAAAGCGCAGGGGCGTAGCTAGGTGGGTCGCCAGGGGAGACACTGCTCCACCAAACAGACTTCCGACAGTGCCTATTTTCCATATAACCACTCATTCCCAACCCCTTAACCTAGCTACACTTTTGACAAAGCACCACTATGACAATAACCAATTGGCAACTCACGGGGGGGGGGGGGGGGGGGTTCAAAAAGGGGGGTTAGGTTTAGAGCTCTTTATAAGACATAACTCTATGAGGGGTGATTGTTATGTTGATAGTTGAATTTTGAGGGGGTCTTGACAGAATAGGGTGGGGGTTGGGACAAAAAGTTAAAATATGTTGACTGATTATATTTTTCGACATGCATTGAGCTTGAGATTGTTTATTTTCTTGGCTTTGTATATGATGTTTGCACTACTTGTATACTGTTTTCAATAAAAATGTTGAAACTAACCAATTGGCAACTCACTCTAGACCACCTCTTGCATAATGGGTTCTGCCGTTACGGTTATTATTTATTCTGAATTACATAACCACTTTAATCCAAAAGTCACAACATGGTTAACAAGATAAAATTATAAAAATGGAGGGAAGGAAAGGTGACCTATCATGATAGAATTAAGCTCCTCACCAGTTCAATTAATCTCTGAAAGGGCTCAAAGTGGTATGGAATGGGATCCTTAAAATATTCCTCCACCTTCAATGGATGCAGAGCTCAGTTAAGATGGAACTTTACTGACACTTTGTTCTCTGCTGCCAAGGCCTTTTCTGTTATTTCCTCTCCTGTCATCTAGCATTGCAATGAAAAGTGCCTGCAGGCTTTGCAACAATGTGAGCTGAATTTGCAGCATACAATAACATTTTGCATGCATTTTGTGCTATTGCCAGGGAGTGTATAAGAGAACTCCAGTCCTCCTCAAACACATTCCCTCCCCATTGGGACACCTTAACAGAGCCATGGCTGGGGAATGTAGCCAGGAGAGCATAGTCCAACCAAGGAATATTAAAGAAAAAACAGAGCTGGGGAAAATGAGGCAGGCTCAGAAGAGAAAGCAGCAGCCCTCCAGACTACATAGGTATAAAGGAACCTTTTGTTGCTCAGCTGTGGCTTGCCTGCAAGGTAGGGCAGGATCCCTGTTTTCATGTCCTGAATAAAAGGGTTTTTGTTTGTTAAGCAGCTTCACTGTTGCTTCTCAATAGGCCTCCAAGAGTCCCTGGCCTCAACTTCTCATCCATGCAATCACAGGTATTTTATTGTATTTTTCACATATTTGGATTTTATAGATGTATTATTTTATTATACATCACTATTTATTGTATTATATTTTTGTCTTGTAACCTGCTTTGGGTTGGACTATGTCCAAGGAAAACAGTACAGAAATGTAATAACATAACATTAAGAGGAATAAATCCAGGGCAAGAGGGGAGTCTCATTTTGGGGATTCTTTAACAATCAACCTGTTAATGCAGTCCCACTGCTTTCTAGATTAGCTTCTGGGATTATTAAGAAGTATGAACATAAATACAGCATAAAAACTGCTATATCTAGTCCAGTGTCTTCTTGCTAACAGTGGCCAATCCAGGTCACAAGTACCTGGCAGAATCCCAGAAAGTAGAAAGATTCCCTGCTTGCCCTCAGAGAAAGCAGTGGCTTTCCTCAGGTCTATCTTAACAGTAGTTTATGGACTTTACCTCCAGGAATTTAGCCAAACCTTTTTTGGACAAACTGCTTTTACTGCATCATCTGGCAACAAGTTCCAGTGCTTCATTATGTGTTAAGAAAACATATTTCTTTTATTTATCAATTTTTAACATTTACATTCATGTCAAATAACAAATTTAGAATTTAAGAAATCCAGTATATTGAATAAATCTAACAGGTACAATAAAGCTTTTGTTAGTCCACATTAAATGATCCAAGATAGGAACTTAAAATAGCTAAGCATAAAAAAAATGCTAAAAGGAAAATTAATTTGTAAACAAAGGAAGGACAAGAATTCAGGTCGGCGTAGCCGATTTAGCGTTACTGATCAAGGCTTACATCACGTTACTCTTTGTTAGTAATAAATTCTATAAGCTTCGCTGGGTCAAAAAAAATATATAATTTGTTGATTCTAAAGAAATACAACATTTACAGAGAAATTTAAGTGTAAAGGTCCCTCCCAATTGTAGGACCCTTGCTTTCATTAATAAAAAATCCTTCCTTCTTTTTTGTGTCTCGAGAGAGAGATCTGGGAAAAGTTGGATTTTTGATCCCAGGAAGGGCGTAGAAATGTGACGGAAAAAACAGTCTAAACACATTACTGCGGTCCAGTTCTACAGCAAACGACACCAGTAGAGTAGTCCTTTCTGTGATAACTTCCACTGAGCTTTCCAAAAACTGAGTCAAATTTAAGTCAGTCAGTCTGAGGGGGTTGCAAATTCTCAGTACCAGCCCCAGAAATATACTGCACTCTAGTCAATGGAGGAAATGCTTCTGGGGGAATACCCAAAATTTCATTTAAAGTATTTTTTCAGCATTTCTTTGGCTGGAATAAGCGGGGACTTAGGAAAATTCAAGAACCGAAGATTATACCTCCTCAGCTGATTCTCCAAATACTCAATTTTTTTTCTTTGAAGATTATTTTCTTTTATAACTGCTAATATAGAAGACTTTGTAGAATTTACCTCTGTTTCTAGGGAATCCATCCTGGTTGTTTGAGCCTGTGACAATTTCTCCACATCTCCTCGAAGGGATCCTGCAACTTGAAGTAGCGTGTTGTTTAAGCCTTGTATCGCCTCCCAAATGGAGTCCATTGTAACAACTGAAGGTCTCACTATCTCCCCAATACTCACGAAGGGTTCAACCCGGATATGCTCAGGCCAAGAAGCTTGCAGCGCCTGGCCTGACTGCGGAGCTGTTCCAAGCGGGGACAAAATAGCTATGGGGTCTCCACTACTAACTGCAGGGACTCCACTTCCGGGAGTACTCGTCAGTTGTCCCGCCATAGCCAGCAATTCTCCTCCGGGTCGCGGGGGTGTTGCTATCGGAGAGGGACTAAGAGTCAAACCCTCGACGCTAGGATCCGAAGTCTCCATCGGACCCCTCGAAACGCCAGCCTGGATCCTCTGTGTCAGTAAGCCCAATTCCTCCAGCGTCGTCTGTCGAGTACAAGAGGGGTTCACCCGGCCTGTGGAGGAAGTACACTGGGTTTGCCTTTTCTCTTCCCCATAATACAATAGGGAAGGCTCTCACTCAAGGTTCCCCGCTAGCGAACCTGGAGCTGCCGCTCACACGTCCTTCCCAGATGCCATCTTGGATCGCAAAAGAGAAAACATATTTCTTATTTGTTTTAAGTGTACCTACTATGTAGCTTCATGATGTGTTCCCTAATCTTTGTTCTTTATGAAGTAATCAAGAGAAATAAAATTAGAAAAGAAAATAAGAAGGGTTACCTTTGAAAGCTAATCAAACAATGTATTAAGTTAGTCCAATGAAAAAAGGTATCATCTTATTATCTTTTCTATGTTTTATTTCTACTGATTACCTTTAAAAGTGGACTAACACGGCTACCACATCTCTCTACTCAAGATGGAAGATACTGCATTATAGCTGCATGAAAAAGCAAATGAACAAACTTATGGAAAAAGAAACAAAAGCGAACAGTGATTTTTTTTTAAAAGAGCAAACAACTAATAGGCTACCAATTAATGCACGAATAACTTTCAACATATGCTCAATCATACACAGAATTACCTACGGCCTTGCACCGGACTACATGACCGCACTAATTGATCTACCAATAACAAACTTGATAGAAACAACAAGCTCATACCTAACCTTCCACTACCCCAGATGCAAAGGCCTGAAATACAAATCCCCATACACCTCCAGCTTCTCCTTCACAGGCACCCAACTTTGGAACTCATTGCCAAAAGACCTGAAACTCAAGAACTACCTACCTAAACTTCTGGAAAAACCTAAAAACACACCTTTTCAGAAAGTTCCTTCCTTCTACGTCATCATAACCTCTTAACCACGAAAAACTATACGAAACAACCTCATAAATGGAAAACCACGATGCATTTCTCACTCCCGCAAATACCACCTATTCTCCCTATCCGTTATGTAAACACAGTCTACGCTACTATTGATCATTTGTATTAAATGATAGACATCAACAAACTGAAATTCTGTAATCGTCCCTCTTGTACTATGTAAGCCACATTGAACCTACCAAAGGGTGGGAAAATGTGGGATACAAATGCAATAAATAAAATAAACTGATTTGTGTTTACCCATTCCAATCTATTCAGGGATTTTGTAGACCTCTATCGTATCCCACCTCAGGCATCTCTTCTCCAAGCTAGAGAGCTCTAACTTCTTTAGACTTTCCTCTGTTGTAATGCCTTTGTGTCACTCTGTAGTACAACTGCACCTTGAGTGTTGGGTACAGTTTTGGCCACCACATCTCAGGGGGGATGTAGCGGAGTTAAAGGGGGTGCAGAGAGGGGCAGCAGAGGAGATGGTATGGCTTCTCTGTCAGGAAAGGTTAAAGAGGCTAGGGCTCCTCAGCTAAGAGGCTGAAGGGAGATATGATAGAAATCAATAAAATACTGACTGAACAGGTCAATGTGAATCGCTTGTTTACTCTTTCCATTAATACAAGGAGTAGGGGCATGTAATGGAGCTACTAAGTACTAAATTTAGAACAAATCAGAGAAAATATTTCTTCATTCAACTTGTTAATTAAACTCTGGAATGCATTGCCAGAGAATGTGGTAAAGGCAGTTAGCTTAGCAGGGTTTAAAAAAAGGTTTGGATAATTTCCTAAAAATCCATAAACCATTATTAAAAAGGACTTGGGGAAAATCCACTACTTTATATAGGATAAAAAGCATAAAATCTATTTTACTTTTTGGTATATTGCCAGGTACTTGTGACCCGGATTGGCCACTATTAGCAACTGGATAGTGGGCTGCATGGACCTTTGGTCTCTCCTAGTATGGCAAGGCTTTGGTTCCATCTTCAAAACGTCTTGGTTGCCCTTCTCTGTACCTTTTCTAGTTCCACTATATATATTTTTTGAGATAAGGAAACTAGACTTGCACAAAAAAAAAAAAACTGTCACAACACCCACATAGTAAAGTGTGCAAGAAAAGCATTTAAAATGATTCTTTATTAAAATAACAAAGGACCTGTTAACTCGTCAGTTGCCAGAGTGACCAGAGGACACAGAGCAGAGTGCCAGCAGCAGGTTTGGCTGTGGGTGAAGGGACTTAGCTGTGAGAAATTTTACAAAATTTTTCAATACTGCAAAAGTTTCATAGAAGTCTCTCTCTCCGTTTTGGCATAAGAATATAAAAACACTGTATTGGCTTTCAGAGATGCATTTTGGACTCCTGATGCAGGCCATTAGGCTGAAACACAGCCCATGTCTGGTCCATTTGTTATTTTAATAAAGAATCATTTTAATCGCTTTTTACTGTGTAGGAGCTGGGACCTGGAGCATAGCTATGGGGGGGCCATGGGGGCCTGGGCCCCCGCAAATTTCATACGGGCCCCTGGTTTGGCTGGCAGGGGTCCCCAACTCCTACCAGCCAAAGCCTTCTTCAGCACCGGTCTCCAGCACAGCCATGTTCACTGCCCTGCTCTTCTTTCTTCTTGCTCCTCCTGTGCACGCTGACGCTCCTTTACGTGAAACTGAGGAGCGTCAGCGTGCAGAGGAGGAGCAAGAAGAAAGAAGAGCAGTGCAATGAATGCGTCTGCGCCAGAGACCAGCGCTGAAGGAAGCTTCGGCTGGCGGGGGTTGGGAACCCCCGCCAGCAAAGGTATTTGTTTGTGAGGGGGCGGGGCGAGGCGGCACTCAAAATGTGCCCCCAACCTCAGGCTCTGGCCCCCTCCCACCGTGAGGTCTGGCTACGCCCGTGGTTGGGACTGCTCTCCACTATTTGGTTTTCTTGGACTGTTTTGTGGAGATTTGGTTGTCCTTTCTTTCTTTGGTTTAATCAGACTTGCACACAATACTCAAGGTGTAGTTGCACCGTGGAGCAATACAGAGGCATTATGATATTTTTTTGTTTTATTCTGTTATCTCTTTCTTAATATTTACTGACATAATTTGTTTATTTGTATTTTTGTGACAGCTGCTACACACTGAGCAAAAGAATTCAATAAATTGCCCCTGATGACACAAAGGAGACACTGCCCAAGATCTAATATGGAACCTGGTGTGTGTTGGGGGGGATGGGGCCTTTCCAAAAGGATGGATAAGCTGAGCAGGGTACAAACAGAAGCACCACTTGACAATCTTCTAAATATCAACAATCCAAACAACCAGAACACAGCAACAGCCATTCTAGTACACTAATGGACCCAATGCTGCATATTTCAATGTGACTTTGCCCAGGAAAACCAGGAGGATGGACTCAAAATGGAAGGATCATCTGGGAAAGGGAAAAAAAACAGCAGACATGACTGGGTTACTTATTTATTTATATTTAGATTTTGCTCACACCTTTTTCAGTAGTAGCTCAAGGTGACTTACAGTCAGGTACACTGGGTATTTCTCTGTCCCAGGAGGGCTCACCCTCAAAGGGCAGCCTGTATTCTTGTTCTTTCGTTGCAGTGTAAAAGTCAGAGGCCAAAAGGGCACAGGGAGGTAATTTGTGTGTGGGGGGGTTCTTTTTTTAAATAATTTTTATTGATATTAAGACAATAGTACAGAAAACGAAAGTAGAAAAAAATAATTAAAAGGATTTCAGAAATTCAGAGATAACAATAAAGCTATTATGATGAAAAACTGCAGCAGGCAATGTAAAAGCCATATGAGCAGCACCGAAACATTCTATAAATCATCACCAAATCCTGTGGCTTCCCTAAGAAAATGGCTGCTGGGAGAGGGAGGTAGATTTAAAAGGAATATATTGGGGAGTTTGGATCTGGCTTTAGCTCACTTCTTTCTGATTAGTTCAAGGCAAGTTTGCATTTGGGTACACTAGGTATTTCCCTGTTCCCACAGGGCTTAAAATCTAAGATTGCGCGCGGCAACTCTTCGGTGAAAGCCCAGAGGCAAGAGAACACATTTTTATATTAGATTCTCTATAGTATTATCAGTTTCAATGGGACATGGGCACTGCTGGTCAAGGGAGAATCATTAATGTTCCACACTGCTCTTTGATATGACTTAGTCCCCCCCCCTGCTGTAGTTGCAGACAAAACCCCAAGCAAGGGCTTCGTTCTGCTTCTGTGAGTCTGATGTCCGTACGTGCAGGGCATCAGACTCACAGAGACAGGGCGGAGCCTTGCACCAGGGAAGGAGGGCCTCGGCTGGCGGGGGTTGGGGTCCCCCGCCGGCAAAGGTAGGCAGGGGAGGGTTGGATCATCGGCAGGGGGGTCCAGGGACAAATCTACAGGGGCCCAGGCCCTCGTGACCCCACATAGCTACACCACTGGTTCCACCTAAAATTAAAGGAGCCTGGCTTCTGGAACAGACTCATCCACAGCCCACAAAAATGTAAAGCTAAAATACCGCTCCCCCATGTGAATTTTCATGTCACCTCTAGCCCTGAAAAGTAATTAGGGGGGGTACAGACATTAACCTCATTAACTCACCTCACCAACCCTCTCAACTATGAAAGCTTACCTTAAACAGCTATCCAATTCACTCCCTCCCTTCTTCCCTCTTCCCTTCTTGATCGCTACACACTACTAACTGTATCTGATATCCTGATATGACAATGTTAACAAATCTATGTAAGCCACATTGAGCCTGCAAATAGGTGGGGGAATGTGGGATACAAATGCAATAAAATAAATAAATAAAATACAGAATTAGAAGGACCAGTCCAGTGCCATTGTTGCTGTACCATCAGCTTGTAAAAGCAAAATATCATCCTGTCCAAATCTCCATTCTACCAGCACTGACAGCATCCCTTTAAATAGGAGTGATGAATCCCTCCACCCAAACACTGCCAACACACAGTAAAAGCTCAAATGTGCTTTCAACTTCCCCTAGACCACTGTGTTCCATCTGCCCCATAGCAACAGGCATCAACTGGAATAACATCCCATAAAAAAACAGTGGTGTATTACCTCAGCCATTTCATCCGGGGGGGGGGGGGGGGGGGGGGGGGGGGGAATAGGAAGATTTTATAACCATCATGTACTATTGACCACTGTCAAAGACAGGATGTTGGGCTCAGGGACCTTTGCTCTGCAGGGCCTGTCTTTACATTCAGCTCAGGTCTCAAAGTACTGTTACAGGGGAACAGGAAAGATTTCTGTGCAAATTCTGCAATGGGACCAAGGAGGCAGCATAATTCTATTTTAGCATGATCCCCACCCCCCTACATATCCCCTGGACCTAGCCCCTCTGGAGCTTAATATGTAACATGCCATCCTCGATCCGCTTCAATCCGGTTTTCTCCCTCTTCACTTGACAGAAACAGCACTCTCTAAAGTCTGTAATGACCTGTTCCTTGCCAAATCCAGAGGCCACTACTCCATCCTCATCCTCCTCCTCCTCCTGGATCTATCCGCCGCTTTTGACACTGTCAATCATGACTTACTTCTTGCCACACTGTCCTCATTTGGGTTTCAGGGCTCTGTCCTCTCCTGGTTCTCCTCCTATCTCTCCCACCGCACCTTCAAAGTTCACTCTCATGGATCTTCCTCCACCCCATCCCCTTATCTGTAGGTGTTCCCCAGAGATCGGTCCTTGGACCCCTTCTCTTCTCAATCTACACCTCTTCCCTGGGCTCCCTGATCTCATCTCATGGTTTCCAGTATCATCTCTATGCTGATGACACCCAACTG
Source organism: Microcaecilia unicolor (assembly GCF_901765095.1). NCBI lineage: Eukaryota > Metazoa > Chordata > Amphibia > Gymnophiona > Siphonopidae > Microcaecilia > Microcaecilia unicolor. The sequence goes on from NC_044042.1 coordinate 95,923,216, forward strand.
TATCTCTCCACACCAGACATCACCGCGGAGACCCAGGCAAAGGTATCGGCCTGCTTATCCGACATTGCTGCCTGGATGTCCAACCGCCACCTGAAACTGAACATGTCCAAGACCGAGCTTGTCGTCTTTCCACCAAAACTCACTTCTCCTCTTCCTCCACTTTCTATCTCAGTTGATAACACCCTCATCCTCCCCGTCTCATCTGCCCGCAACCTCGGAGTCATCTTTGACTCCTCTCTCTCCTTCTCTGCGCATATCCAGCAGATAGCCAAGACCTGTCGCTTCTTCCTCTTTAACATCAGCAAAATTCACCCTTTCCTCTCTGAACACACCACACGAACTCTCGTCCACTCTCTCATTACCTCTCGCCTGGACTACTGCAACTTACTCCTCACCGGCCTCCCACTTAGCCATCTATCCCCCCTTCAATCTGTTCAGAACTCTGCTGCACATCTCATATTCCGCCAGAACCGATATACTCATATCACCCCTCTCCTCAGGTCACTTCACTGGCTTCCGATCAGATACCGCATTCAATTCAAGCTTCTCCTTCTTACCTACAAATGCACTCAGTCTGCTGCCCCTATCTTTCTACCCTCATCTCCCCTTACATTCCCGCCCGTAACCTCCGTTCACAGGATAAATCCCTCCTCTCAGTACCCTTCTCCACCACCGCCAACTCCAGGCTCCGTTCATTCTGCCTCGCCTCACCCTATGCTTGGAACAACCTTCCTGAACCCTTATGCCAAGCCCCCTCCCTGCCCGTCTTCAAGTCTTTGCTTAAAGCCCACCTCTTCAATGCTGCGTTTGGCACCTAACCCTTACCGTTCAGTGAATCCAGACTGCCCCAATTTGACTGCCCCTATCGGACCGACCGTTCACTTGTCTATTAGATTGTAAGCTCTTTGAGCAGGGACTGTCTCTCTTTGTTAAATTGTACAGCGCTGCATAACCCTAGTAGCGCTCTAGAAATGTTAAGTAGTAGTAGTAGTAGTAGGAAGAGGAAAGCAGCTGCATGTCAAGTCAATCCCTCCTGTTCTAGTACTTGAGGCTCCCGGCTCTATGGTGACCCCGAGCAGTCTCCAACGCTGGAAGGAGGAGGACACGGCCTAACATGTGGCCGCTTCCCTCCTCCTCTGATGTTGTTACAGATTAGGATCTTGTGGGAAGAGGGGAAGAGCTGGAGAAGTGCCTCAGAAGGTGGTGATGCAGAGTTTAAAAAAAACAACCCCAAAACAACTTGCTTCTGTTATTGGAAATTGGGCTCACTTGAAGGCTCCCTGAGAATCCAAGACCTTCATTTAATCCTTTACCTTTGGCCTCATCTGTTTTTCATATCTGACATGCCCTATTTACTTTGCTTTAGTATTGAATACCACATATTTCTAAAGGGTTTTACTAAAGAGCCTCCCTTATCAGTTAGTAACTGGGAGCAGAGGTCCCTGCCTGTGTTTCTGTAAATGTTCCAATTAGTCACACTGGCCAACTTCTGCCCCGCTTGGGCCAGGCAGAGCAAGAATATAACTACAGTATGTACTGATATCTTTACAGCTTTTTCAAGTTAGAACATTTTTTCTTTTCTTCTGATTTTTGCTCCACTGTTCCATCTCTGGGGCTCAGCTACAAGTCTCTGCAGTCTACACCCTTCATGCCCTCTCTCTGGCTGCCGCATTGCTCTTTAAAAATGGCTGCCGAGACTTCCGCAGTGGCCTCACAAGACTTCCGCTGAAGTCCTGCGAGGCCGCCGTTGGAAGTCTAGTCAGCCATTTTTTAAAGAAGATACGGCAGCAAGAGGGTCAGCGCCAGCAGCGGGCAGGAAAGACTGGGGATATTTCCTGCCCCGAAGACTCCACTAGACCACCAGGGTGGCTTCAGGTATGTGCTGGGAGGGCACCCTGAGGCTCGGGGGAGCAGGGAGCAGGTTTGGAATAGGTAGGTGGGTGGGAGGGAGGGGAGGATACAGTAAAAAAAAAAAAATCTAAATAATATCTGTGTCATTTGGAGGGGCTGATTTAAGGGACACCCTAATACTATTATATTCATGCAGAGATTCTTTTTTCTCCTGGTAAAGAGCCATTAAACAGACATCATGTTATGAGAATCAGGTGCTCAACATTAAGAGTTTCTATGTATTTATTTATTTATTTATTTACTTATTTATCGCATTTTATCTCACATTAAACATGAATTAGATTGAAACCTGGGAGTATTTAAAATAAAAAAAGAATTTTCCTGTGCCTACATCAAAAGAAAAAAAAGACGGCATGTGGGAACTTGCTCCTTTTGCTTTGTGGAATGCAGTGGTGTATTATAAAAATGCACTTGCCTTTTTTATTATTATTATTATTATTATTACTATGTCACAGAGAAGGTATTGATTGATGAGGGAAGGGTTTCCTTCATGCAGAACTGTCCAGAATCAGTCTAAATGTGCCAACATTGTCCAGTTCAGAACACTATTAGCAGCCAAGTTCATACAAAGTTAATTATGTTCAGTGGAAAATAAATCTGTTGGCTCAGGCTGCTTGCTATCTGAATATTCAATCACTTTCATTATTGTTACCAAGTATTATATAGTAAGGGTATTTGTTTTAATTCATTTATTCAGTCCTTACATGCACATGGTTTTGATTTTTAAACCCAAAGGTTTCCTATGATAGCATTGTGATTATTTGAATTAGTTTTTCTGTACAAGTTTTGCTTGATTTGTCTTTATCTGAAATTTTAAAAAAAGTTTAAAACTCATCTTATCAACAAGGGGGGGAGGCTAGGTAGGGGCAGGGGGGGCCCATCGAACTGGTCTGCAAAGGGCCACACAATTGCTAAGACCAGCCCTGCTGGGTCTAATAAGCATGCAAATACATGCTAAATGATGGCCTCCCGTATTCCTCCCCAATGCTTACTGGACAGCACACCAAACAAGGCTGCTCCAATTGTGGCAAACTCTACGCCAGCTCTGAGTTGGCATTAGGGTTCTGCCGTGCAGGCAGGGAGACCAACATTCACAGCCATAGTGGTCCAGTGGATCCCCTCCCACCCGAAGACATGAGGACCTGGTGGTCCGGTGAACCCCGGGACCCACCCCCTCCAAAGACTTAACCACCCCCAAAACATAAATAACACCCTGGAGGTCCAATGGGACCCTCAGCCCCCCCCCCCCCCGAGGGCTAGCTTTAGTGGTGGCCAACCAACCTTCACCTACCTTGGAAAGAGGATAAACAAGACTCCCTCCTCCTGCTGGGTGCATCCTCAAAATGGCAACACCCTGCCCAATGCATCCTGAGATGTACTGGGTGGGGCTTAACTAGGGAGTAGATAAGCCTCGCCAAGTGCATCCCAGGATGTACCGAGCAGGGCGCTGCCATTTAGAGGAGGCACCCAGGAGGAGGAGAGAGTTCTCCTTCACAGTGTTATTTATTTTTGGGGAGGGGGGGCTGGGGTCCACCAGACTACCAGGCCCTCACATCTTCGGCAGTGTGGAGGGATCTGGGGTCCACCATTCTGGCTTTTTGACAGGTCAGGACTTTGTCTGGGCATGGGCTCAAGAGCTATGCATAAAGCACAGCTCTTGAGCACATGCCCAGAACAATCCACCTGCAGTTGTCCCTCACACTCAACGCTATAACGCCGCCTAAATTTGCATGTCATTAATGTTGAGCAAGAGGGATATGCTCAGATGCTCTGATTGGGTGGTATTTCTCCAGCGCTGTTTGGAACATGCACCGGGGTTTTGAGCATCTGGGTACCTGTGCATAGGAGACTAAAGCCTGCTATAAAGATCCTCTACCTGTAAGCAGAAGCAACGTGGCTGCATACTCTGTTGGCACCACATTAAAGGTATTTAACCTATTTACTTCCTGGGTGAATGCATGAGAGTCTGTAGTTTTATGAATGCTGCATCCAAAAATACCCACAAAGTCCCTGCTGTTCTAAATCAGGTGGGGGGGGGGGGGGAGAGAATAGAAGGGAAAGGCCAAATCTGTGGTACATACGGGGGGGGGGGGGGGGAAGAGGTGTCTGCTTCAGGAAGGACTACTGTTGGGGAGGGGGAGTCAAAGCTCATAATTTATGCAGGGCGGGGGAGGGAAGAAGAGAACGCTGCATTGGAACGGTGGGGTTGAGAACACTATGGTGGAATGAGTGCATGGGGGGGGGGGGAGGGAACTGAGAGAACGCTATGGTGGAATGAGTGCCTTGAGGAGTGAGAGAGCTGTGTGTGTGTTTGTCCCAAGCAGAGTTTCTGAAAGCACTATGAGTATGTGTGCACATTGGGGGGGGGGGGGGGGGGGGGGGAGGACTGCAAGAGAAAGCTGGAGCAGGAAGAGGGAGAAAAAGAGCACTAGGACGTGAGAGCTATGGTTAAGTGCATATGGGGGGGGGGGGGGTTGAGAGCTTTAAGGATGTGTGAGCTTAGAGGGGGCTCTCCATCTTTGAGAGGGACTAGAGAAAACTGGGAGAAAGTAATCAAGGGTGGGTTTCAAATTAGGCTGGGGAATGAAATTTCGGGAGAAGAGTCTAGCCAGAATAGAAGAAAGTTGGGGTGGGGGGCAGACCTGCAGAAGGGAGGACCAGATCTCAAAAAAAATTTGTAAATAAAAAAATGCAGAATTCTCAAAAATGCTATACAGAATTTCCTCAGGAATATAATTTTAAATGCTTTTGAATATTGTCCTGCAAATGTTTAACTGCCGTAGCTGAATGTTTTTTCTGGCCCTATTTCTCCTCCACTAAGCAGCAGTTACCACTTTCCTTATCTCTCCAGAACACTGGTTACTCTACAGCCTGATGTCCGTCCAGGTTCCTGTCTATAAAATCCCCACCGCTCTTCTCACCAGTCCCCCCCCAAAAAAAAAAATTCTACTCAGCACAGCAGCAACTACAATAATTAGATTTACAGTCATATTACTGCATTTTATGAAAAGTAAAACACAAATATGTCCATATTGTTTCCTTATTTATATGCGAGCATATAGTTCCCAGCAGTCCTTGTCTATTTTTTCCAACAAGAAATTTTTTTCTTTTCCATGTCATTTCTAATCACTTTCCAAAGCAATCACTGATGGGGCTCATTTTCAAACCACTTAGCCTTACAAAGCTCCATAGTAACCTATGGAACTTTGTAAGGCTAAGTGCTTTGAAAATACGCCTCATATGTCTCCCAAGTTTATACTTATATGGAATTGAGGGAAAGGATCCACTAAACACTTGAACTGGACAACTAACCAACTCTGCATCAATATTTCTGTGCAAATTCACAGTAGCAAGTCTGCAGTTTAAAAACAACACACACAAACCTACTGTGAAGTAGACGTTAATCGCTTGTTAACTCTTTCCAAAAATATTAGTACTAGGGGGCATGCAATGAAGCTACAAAGTAGTAAATTTTAAACGAATTGGAGAAAATATTTCTTCTCGCAACATGTAATTAAACTGTGAAATTTGTTGCCAGAAAATATGGTAAAAGCAGTTAGCTTAGCAGGGTTTAAAAAAAGGTTTGGATAGCTTTCTAAAAGTCCATAAGCCATTATTAAAATGGACAGGGAAAATTCACTGCTTATTTCTAGGATAAGCAGCATAAAATGTAATGTACTGTTTTGGGATTTTGCCAGGTATTTGTGACCTGGACTGGCCACTGCTGGAAACAATGCTGGTCTTGGTGGATCTTTAGTCTGTCCCAGTATGGCAATACTTATGTACTTACATAAGGCAACACATTCACATCCTGAACTTTCCATTCTGTATCTCCTGTACAGGAACTAAGAGCAAAACAAAAATGACCACATCTAGGAAACTGAGACGGCGTGAATGTCTGGGGCCAGTCTGAATATCTGAGGCATAGAGAGAAAAAGTGATTTATCCAGGATCACTAAGTGGGAGGGAGGGAGGTCTAATTCAGAACTTTCCTCCACCATTTCTCTGACAACCAAATCAAGCACTCGCTCCTGGTTTTCCTCAAACAACATGGAGATTAAATGACAGAACAACTTGCTAAAATCCCCTTTTCAGGGTTCAGTGCGATTTACAGCAATTAGAAATTATACACAGCAATTATATCAGATCCATCTGACAAACTCAGTATCTAGGTCTTAGCCATATGGAGTTTAAGTCTGTTTGCCAACATCCAACTTTCTATAATTGAAAAAAAGAGACGCAAGCAATCAAATGGTGGGTTTCAAATTAGGCTGGGGAATTAAATTTTGGGAGAGGAGTCTAGCCAGAGTAGAAGAAAGTTGGGGTGGAGGGAAGCCCTGAATATCATCAGCATACAGCCGGTATGATACTCCCAAACTTTTCAAACGCTTGCACCAGGCATTCTCAAAGTCTTCAAAAGTCCATACGACAAGTAGAGGAGGAGTAGCCTAACGGTTTGTGCAGTAGCCCAAGAACCTGGGGAACTGGGTTCAATTCCCACTGCAACTCGTTCCCTCCATTGCTTCAGGTACAAAATTCAGTACCTATATATAATATATAAACTGCTTTGACTGTAATTACAGAAAAGCAGTAAATCAAATCCCATCCCCTTTCCTAGTAATACACAATATCAATTTAAAGAAATATTATAGGTTGGACGAGTGCACCTTCATGCGGAAGGTCCATACTCCACTGGTGGATGGAGGCGTTATGGTCATTGCTAAGGGTAACACCTAGTGGCCATATTCAGGCTCTATGACTGCAGGGCTGCAGGGTTGAGGAACAAGTTCCCGTGCAAGGTCCTGTGGTCTGAAAGAATCCTCAATCACCCTGAGTTCCAAACGCAAGGCCTCCTTCTTCACTTTGGTGCCAGGTAAAGCAAGTGGGTCTTAAAACCCCCCACTGCAGAGATCCTCTGATTACCGAGGGCTCCCTTTGTGCCTAAGGCTCAACCAGTCTCAGGGGCCCTCTTAACCGCCTACACCAGGATCTGCAATCAAGTGACCACCACTCCTCTCCCTCCCCCCCAGACAATAACCCACAAGTTTGGCTGTTTGGAGGAGGTCTTTCCCCACATCCATTTTGTGAGAATCTGCCCCTCTGGAGCACCCTTGCAGTAGGAAGATGGTGGCAACACGGCCGACGCTCCTGCCAAAATCAGCAGGGCCGTGGCAGAAACATTCACCCCTTGAGGGGGATCTGGTGTAAGTCAATCCCCTCTGTAGACTCCCCAGAGCCTGCCAAAAACACAGATGGGTCGAGCTCATCACAGATAGTACAAAAGATGCCAGCAGCAGAAGCACCAACTCTAATATGCCACACACTGATGGGCTGCTGGCATGCCTCTGCATGCGGCCTGACTTTGGGAATGCCCCCCTTCCCTGCGACTGGGACCAGAACACTAACCCACGATTCCATTCAGACTTGTCTACTCCTGCCCTGCTGAGATCTCCACCAAACGGTGTGTGGATTTGTGGCTCCTGCTTCCTTCTATAAAGCCTTTTTTTTTTTTTTTTTTAATAAAAACTTTATTCCCTTGGCAAGGCAGAGAAATAAAGAAAAGTCAAGTAGAATTAAAATTTTACTGTTTTTAAATCTGTTGCACAGGACAATAATAGATGTACTTTTCTGTTGTATCATCTTAAAATGGGGGGGGGGGGGGGGGGAGTGGACTAACAGGGGACCTGAGGGGTAAGAGGGAAGAGGATAAGTGGTTGGGAGGGATTACATGTTTGATTGACAGGATGCTTTGCTTCATTAGCGGTATATACCATGCCTGTTATGTTTGTTTGGTTTTTTTTGGTTCATTGTTTTATATGTTCCATTTGACCTACAATAAAGAGATTTGAATAAATCTGCTGCAGGGGAGGGCACCATACATCCACTGCCAGAATGGGCTCCAAGGGGACTGCTGTCAGAGCCTTACCAAGCATTGTGGGAAAAGGAGAAAAACACAAGAATGACACTGCTAAGTGAAATGTCATTACCAAGCAACTATTTTACGCTCTGCGTGGAGAAAAAGAGGATCATCAAGCATGAAATGATGGAACTGGAAACCCATACAACAGGGCAGAAAGAAACAGAAATCATCCAAACTGTACTGGGATCCACTGATTTAATGGCAAAGAATTTCCAAGCACACCTTGATATGTTTCCTGTACCTATGACATCCTGTGAGCTCCAAAAGGAAGCTCTCCTGGACACAATGAAAGTCTTAAGTAATAACCATGAAAGACACCTGGGTGGGGGAGGCACATCATAATTTCTGATGACCCCAAGGTAGCCAAGTCAATGTGGCAAAGTAACAGCTGGTTTGTTTTCTTACTTAGTCCAGTTGATCTAGGATTGGTACTGGTGATCTTCTACTTGTCAATGCAGACACTTCTCACTGCAGCTCACGTGGTTGGACGCATAAACAAAAGACATCCTTAATGGAAAAAGGAAGTAATATCCCCTCCGTACTATCTATGGCCAGACCCCACTTTGAATACTGCCTTCAGTTCTGGAGGCCACATTTGCAAAAAGGACATTGATAAGGTGAAGGAAATTCAAAGGCAGCCTACAGCAAAAGCCACACACAGAACAGTGGAACTGAAGATATACATTTGAGAAAGAAGGGGAAAGGAAGACTTGATAAACTATTCAAATATCCAGCAGGTTTCAATAAAAATTATCAAAAAGGAAGCATTCTCCACAGAATGCTAGAGACCAGGACACTCTTTTACTGAACTTTCCAGTTCTTAAGAGAATACGGTTTAAACGTCATCTTAGTGCTAGAGGTCACTATTTAGAATGAACTACATAAGTACATAAGTATTGCCATTCTGGGACAGACTGAAGGTCCATCAAGCCAAATATCCTGCTTCCAACAGTGGCCAATCCAGGTCACAAATACCTAGCAAGATCCCGAAAAAGTACCTGTTCATATCCACTCAGAATTAGACTATATGCAATTACGTAAGAAGCTAAAAACATTTTGATTTGATAAGTTTCAAATTTTGATCGTTTTAATATTTTTGACTTCATTTTCTTCTTATTGTTAGTTTTATTTACAGATTGTTATTCCTCACTTCATTTGTGGACTCTTATATTGTTAACCACCTAGAAACTCTTGCTGGGACCAGTGCACTCTGTAAACCATGAATTAGATTAGAATGAAAAGGTCAGGTATACACAGAGGCATATTTTCAAAGCAGACTTACAAAATTTAAGTCTATGTAACTTTGTAAGTCTAAGTGCTTTGAAAATGAGCCCGATGGTCTTCACAAGACTAGAAAGCAAGGGAGGTTTCTAATGGAATTTTAACAATTCCTTTTTCACTGAGGAGATGAAGGACATTTGCAGACTTCCTGTAGAGGTAACAGCACCAACACACTGGCAAAAACAAAAACTGTATGGGACAAACACAAAACATTCCAGTGGGACAGGGAGAACACCAGAAACAGCACATTAGGCAGACACAACATTCTCTTTGTCACCCCTTCATCCCAGATAAAGCTAGCAAGATTCCAGGCCAATCGGCAAAAAAAAAAAAAAGTGTTATATTGCGACTATAATTTCCTGGATCTCCACACTATCTGGTTTTTGTGATTATGTTCTGCTGTCTTAGTGTCGATGTTTCTGTTGTGTCCAGAATCATACCTTCAGGCATGCATCCACCTGAGGGTTCAACCCAGGGGAAGGTGACCACTTCAGGTAGAGATGTTTCACCTCCTTTATAATTACAGCTCAATCAAAACTTTCAACTTTATTTTTGATATACCGCAATTTTAACCCAATAACAGAGGAGGGCCTTGACAAAATCCTAAGAAATCTTCAATCAACTGACTACCTGCTCCCTCGACCCCTGCCCATCAAAGATAGTGCAGCAGGGGCCTCATAGAAGGTGCCACAAAAATTGGGAACTCCTCTCTAACGGGCAACTACCAACAGCATTAAAAAAGGCAGTTGTGCATCCTTTGCTAATGAAGAACAACCTTGACCAGAACAAACTTGAAAATTACTGGCCAATATCCAACATCCCATTTTTAGGGAAACTTTAAGAACAAACGATCTGTGATCAACTCAGTGATTGGCTAGAAGAGAGAAACTGGCTAGATCCATGTGAACCTGGATTCAGACCCTGTTATGAATACTGGCCCTACTGCCAGTTGTGCTAGCATACTGTCATGATCCACATTGTCAAAAGCTGCTGAAAAGTCTATCAGTACTAACACAGAGGCAAATCCCGTCTTGACAGTGCAGAGCATTTTATGGCCGAGCTTGAGGGCTGGCCCCATTGACATTCTAAACATAACAGTTATATTTGAAAATTAAAATTTGTACATTTCAGAAGCAAATCAAAAATATACAAAATTGAAAACAAAGAATCAGAATGAAAAGAAAAGAAATGGGAAGATATGACTTGGAGATAAAGTGACCGAACAATCTTAAAGCACCCTTGCTAGAATAATCTTATCCTCTGTCTCATCTCTGCATCTGAATTCCTAATATCCACTCGAGTCTCACCATTTTCTAGGGATAAGCAGCCAGAAAAATTGTGTGTCCCATCCTCCTGTTTTCTCTTTTTCATTTTGAAATGAATTTTGTTAGTAACGCACACTATGAACATACACCCTAACTCGATTTAACGCTGCTTATCCCTAGTAAATGGTAAGACTCAAGTGAATATTAGGAATTCAGATGCAGAAATGGGGCAGAGGATAAGATTATTCTGGCACATGCACCCTAACTCTCTATATAATGCGCCACAATTAAGGCGCCAATTTGGCTCTCAAACGGAAGCCAAGCACCAGAGCCAGGAGTAAATGGCAGTTACGTGTGTAGTGCTCCACTGCAAGAGGACAGATAAGGGAGGGTCGCACACTTACAGAGTTACGAAGTTGCATATGCAAGTGACAATATTCAGGTGCTACCATTTACATCTGCCTTTTAAATGGTATAAGCGATGGTGTCTAACTCAGGGCTGTGGAGTCAGTACACCAAACCTTTGACTGCAACACCTTTATTTTTCTCCCATCAGACTCCAACCCCTTCTGGAAATCCACTAGATCTGGCGCTTTTTACTTTACTTCACCGGCTCTCCGGAACACATTACCACAGCACCTTAGACTTGAAACATTTTATATATCCTTTTGTGCTCTAATAAAAACGCATTTATTTCATTAGGGTTTCTATGTTTAAGTCTGGGTCGACTCCGCAACAGGAGGTCAGGGATGGGTCTAGTTGCTTGAATTTGTGATTAAGTGTGGGGGGGGGGGGGGGGTTGTTTTGTATGGATATTTTTTGGCTACCTTTTTTGTATGATTGAAAGTGTTTGAATGGTAAAAGTAGTTAAGTCTGTCCTATTTACAAATGGCGTTCCTTTCTGCTTTTCTTGTTTTTAATTTGTAAACCGCTTTAATTTGCTCACAACAAAGCAGTATAGCAAGTTTCATAAACGATAATTAGTTTTTTGTTCTGGATCTAAAGCACTAGTAAAAATTATTTGGATTATGACTTCAGATCTAGGACAGCGATATATATATATACACACACACACACTAGGAAAACATGCCCGTTTCTGAAAGCAATGAAACGGGCGCTAGCAAGGTTTTTCCTCAGAGTGTGTATGTGTGAGACAGTGTGCGTCACAGTGACTGTATGAGAGAGAATGAATGTGCGAGTGTGGTGGGCTTGGAGGGGATTGAGCGTTGGTGGGGGGTAGGGCGATACAGAGATAAAGCGTGAGTGTGCATCTATCCATGTCCTGCATCAGAGTGTGTGTGTATGGGGGGGGGGGGGGGGGGGGAGACTGACAGAGGGGGGGAGGGGGCGGGTGTGTGACAAATCATGTGTGTCACATAGAGATCGTGTGTGTGTGTGAATGTGAGAGAGTGTGTTGCGAAGTGGTAGGTAGGGGGGAGTATCTGTGTGTGTGTGACTGCATCCTGCCAAGTAATTGCTGCTGTCCCCCGAATTGCCAATGTGGTTTACCATTCTGTACTTCCTGTGTGCAGAACCCTGGGTCCAGAAAGAGTGTTTGTGAAAGTGAGTTCAGTGTGTGTGTATGTTGTGTGTGGGTTTTGTTTTTTTTTGTGGTTTGCTTTACCTGTTGTGTAGCATCTGGTGTCCTTTTGTCTTCCCTCAGTACAATGTAGGGCCAGGTGTGACGTTGGTGTTTGCAGCTGCCCTTTCAGGCCCTCTGTGCCACAGCTGCAGTGTAGTGGTACTTGTGCTGGAACGTCCTACAGAGAAGGCTGCAGTTGGGAGTAGCGTCGGCCCCAGCCTGCTTGAGGCAGGCTGTTTGGGAGACGGTAGCTGTCGTGAGCAGGGGGATCGGGTTGCGTCAGTGCGAGTTGGTGGGGGAGGGGTGATAGAGGCTGGAGGTGCATTTGGGGAGCGAGAAGCAGCCTTGCCCTGGGGGGGGGGAGGGTGGAGATTGTTATATGTAAGTGAGAACACAGAGGTGTTGAACAGTAGGTGCTGTGTGGGTCCCTGCTCCCGATTCGCTGGCAGACACCGTTTGCCGGCCACAGCCATCACCCACCTCCTTTTCCCCGATGGACATTCGCAGGCGGCGGTCGCTGACGGTGGCAGCGCCGACGAACCTGTAACAATGTAAGCAGATCGGCCGCAAGGTCATCACGGTCGACGCGAGGGCGTGACCAAAAGACATGGTGAGTAGAGAGGCTTCACCACCATGAAGTTACGAACCCTTCACGGAAGTGGGTGGAGCTTGGGGGCTTCATTCAAACGTTGGGATTGCGAATTATGTCCTGATGGGGCGTGGCTGAGGGCGGGTGTATGAGTGAGAGTGAGAGGTGCTGACAGGCTACAACAGTACAGAGCTTCAGTGTTTCCCTGCCACACTGTGAGCTTCAGAATTGGAGGTGAGAATTATTTATATAAGATAGATATAGATATATATAAGTATAAATGATAAATTTACAACATATTATAATGTTTTATCATTTTGAAGTTGGAGTCCTAGTCAGTACATTTATACTGACTGACTCCATCCAAAACTGCTTCTGACACAGCCCTGATGCGAATGCCAACTTGTGCTATATTCTATAATGGAACGAGAGTGACGCATCAAGAGTAGAAACCAGCTAGTCAGCCACAGGTACCAGAACAGAAATAGCTTTGCACTGGAAGGAGGTGTACCCATGAGCAATTCACAGGGTAGTGCAGAAATTGACAAGTATTCACAGTATGTACAAGATAACTGCATATAAAATATCAAAATGTTTATATATATATATACCATAAGATTGGGAAACCTTTTAAGACCTGGGCTCCAGAAAGATAAGGAGGAGGATAACAGAAGTGAGAGTGTGGGGAGTAATTGGTATTGTGTAGGAGAGTTAATATATAACTTAAAACCATTGTTATTACGGAGTGTGGTGGAAGGGGGAAATACTGTAATAATCTACTCAACACAAATGTTAAAACATGTCTATAAGTTTGGATACATCTGAACTTTGCTGGATATACTTTGCATTTAAAAAAACCCAACATATCAGCTAATCACCTTAGAGCTCACAAAAGTAAATGAAACAACACACAAGGTGTGACATGACGTTGTGCAGTCACTGTTTGAGTGCCACTCAACTGCCATCTACCAGTGCCCTAATATGCAGACATATTTTGTAATCAACCATGCAAACTGGTTTCATAAAATCCAAAAGTAATGGTTACACAATAAACCATAATATTTATCAAAGAAGTCAGCAAATGACAATATTTAAACAAGAAGCCCAAAGGTCAAAGCCCAGCATCTGCACTTTCTGTTTGTTGACATTTCTCCTCATCTGGTTGATGTTTAGCAATGGCCAAGTGGAGAATGTTCTTCTTGAAACACAGGAATAAAATGATATGTCTAACAAAATGATATGTCTAGCCACACGTTGTATGGCATTTATCATCAATTCTATATGTGCCATACAGAGTAAACACCATGGGGGGTGGGGGAGGGAGATTATATATGGAAAAAGTTGTCCTAACAGCTTCTATTTATCTGGGCTTCCACCATCAGAATGAAGATCTTCCAGGGCTGTGGTGCTATGACTATCCATCTGCAACCACCCAATGTTTCCTACCCTTCTAACCTCCATCTAACCCACTCATCACAGTGATACTCTACTCAACCGACAGATGTATGAACCAGCTCTTTCTGGAGTCCTCGCTGTTGCATGATAGTAGAGACTCCATCCCCAGAGACTGAACACCATCTCCACAATATCACCCAGCAGAAGACAAATTCCAGCTCAAACAGTGATTTTAAGCTAGAAGCAAACTGACAGTCTGCTTCCTAGGTGGTTGTTTCAAGCTCAGACTTAGCATTTATGTCTTTCTTGTACCATCAAGTTCTGTGCTAGAACTGTCACTTGTGTCAGCCAGAAGTACCAGTAGCTTCCACTCCAAATGAAAATGCCTTTCAGATTTTAGATTACACAACAACAAGAAATTTGGAAAAAAAAAAACCAAAACAAAACAGAACTATCATGGTGGTGTCCCTCTCTCTCCATTCACCTCTGGAAGTTAATATATATTTCACCTGCAACAGAAGTGGCTATTTGTATGTTTCTCATGGGCTAGATTAAGCAATAAAAAACATACCTGGATCCTGGTTCAAATAAATGACCTACATCAAAACAAATGTATATTACCCACCTATAGCATAGAGAGATGTGGTAGCCATGTTAGTCCACTTTTAAAGGTAGTCAATTGAACAAAATAGAACATGGAAAAGAAAATAAGATGATACCTTTTTTATTGGACATAACTTAATACACTTCAGAACACAATGCACACTCCCTGGCAAGCACTGGCAGTTGGTTTATTCTTCCATCTCACTAGACTCACACAATTACTAAGAGCCTTCCTAACCAAACTCAAAGTATTGCTCCATGGTGAGACCTCACCTTGAATATTGTGTTCAATTCTGGTCAATGCATCTGAAAAAAAGATACAGTGGAACTAAAAAAGGTGCAGAGAAGGACGACGAAAATGATAAAGGGGATGGGACAACTTATCCAGTGACCTCAATTAAGTGTTAAATTAAGGTGTGGGGAAGTAGAATACTTGCATAGGTTGCTGATCAGCTTCAAAGAGCCTGTTTAAAAAAGCCCCCTTAGATTCAAAACTATATAAAGAGGAAAGGTCCCACTGAACTTTCTTTCTGAGAAGTTCTGAGAGAAGAGGACATTTCTCTGGTAAGTGAACGCTATTTTGCTTTGTGCTTTGGGAACTTAAAGATTGAGGTTTAAAGGAGGAATTGTAGGTTAGTGTTAGGCAAAATAAAAATATAAAAAGCAAATTTTATCAACTAATCTCCTTAGTCTTTCCACTTAGTTTTAAAACCTTGTACCACAGCATTAACAGATAGACACTAGCAGGCACTGTGGATTGAAATTCCACATGTAAAGGGGAAAAGGATAGTGATAGGAGTGTACTACCGTCCACCTGGCCAGGATGAGCAGACGGATGTAAAAATGTTAAGGGAAATTAGGGACGCAAACAAACTGGGCAACACAAGAATAATGGGTGATTTCAATTACCCCGATACTGACTGGGTAAATGTAACATTGGGGCACACTAGGGAGGAAACCTTCCTTGTTGAAATCAAGGACAGCTTTATGGAGCAGCTGGTACAGGAACCGACGAGAGAAGGAAATATTCTAGACCTAGTCCTTAGTGGAGCGCATGATCTGGTGCAGGAGGTAATAGTGCTGGGGCCGCTTGATAACAGTGATCATAATATGATCGGATTTGATATTAGCTTTGAAGTAAGTATACATAGGAAATCAAATACATTAGCGTTTAACTTTGAAAAAGGAGACTGATAAAATGAGAAGAACAGGGAAAAAGAAACTTAGAGGAGCAACTGCGAGGGTCAAAAATTTACATCAGGCATGGATGCTGTTCAAAAACACCATCCTGGAAGCCCAGGCCAAATATATTCCGTGTATTAAAAAATGAGGACAGAAGACCAAACGACAGCTGGCGTGGTTAAAAAGTGAGGTGAAGGAAGCTATTAGAGCTAAAAGAAAATCCTTCAGAAAATGGAAGAAGGAACCGACTGAAAAATAATAAGAAACAGCATAAGGAATGTCAAGTCAAATGCAAAGCGCTGATAAGGAAGGCTAAGATGGACTTCGAAAAAAAGATCGCGTTGGAGGCAAAAACACATAGTAAAATTTTTTTTAGGTATATTAAAAGCAGGAAGCCAGCAAAAGAATCGGTTGGACTGCTAGATGACTGAGGAGTAAAAGGGGCGATCAGGGAAGACAAAGCTGTAGCGGAGAGATTAAATTAATTCTTTGCTTCGGGTGGGATACCGGTGCCGGAAATGGTATTCGAAGCTGACGAGTCAGAGAAACTGAATGAATTCTCTGTAAACCTAGAGGATGTAATGAGGCAGCTCTACAAACTAAAGAGTAGCAAATCTCCTGGACTGGATGGTATTCATCCCAGAGTACTGACAGAACTGAAAAATGAGCTTGCAGAACTTGAGCTTGTTAGTAATATGTAATTTATCCTTAAAATCGAGCATGGTACCGAAAGACTGGAGGGTGGCCAATGTAACACCAATTTTTTAAAGAAGGTTCCAGAGGAGATTCGGGAAATTATAGACCGCTGAGTCTGACGTCAGTGCCAGGCAAAATGGTAGAGACTATTAAGAACAAAAATACAGAGCATATTCAAAAGCATGGATTAATGAGACAAAAAGATTGTCGGCGATCTATGTTGGCGGCGGCGCTACAGCTGGCCGTAACCGTATTATCGAAAAAGATGGTTTAGCCCGGCCAAATGCTGTGGAGTTCCCAGAGTTTGAGATGGCCGGGTTTGTTTTTCAACGATAATGGAAAGTTATGTCGGCCATCTCAAACCCCTGCCAAATTCAAGGCATTTGGCCGTGGGAGGAGCCAGCATTTTTAGTGCACTGGCCCCCCTGACATGCCAGGACACCAACCAGCCACCCTAGGGGTCACTGCGGTGGACTTCAGAAAAGCTCCCACATGCATAGCTCCCTTACTTTGGGAGCTGAGCACCCCCAACCCCCCCCCCCCCCCAAACCCACTACCCACAAATGTACTGCACCCACTAAAATTGCTCCAGGGACCTGCATACAGCCCCTCGGACTTATTGCTGCTGTATAACTTTGGCACACCAGTTCACACCTGAAGACTAATCTCTCTGAAAAAGTCCTTTCTTGAAATAACCACGTTTACTCACAGTTAACTGCAGATCAGAGTTTGTGCCCCACTGGCAAAGAGTCCCCTGGTACTAAGATTAGCAGTAGGTCAGAGCTGGCACAATGGTGTACAATGCCCTCTTTCAGCACCATTCAAGGTAAGAACTACGTTCTCTAACGTGGGTAACACAGGAAAGGGAACTAAAACTGGCTTACAAAAATGGCCACTACCGCATGGACTACAACAGGAAACAAAACAGGGCACCCTCTGACCCAGTTAGCAGGGGGGAAAAGCACCATGGGAGTACAGCCCAGTACCCTACACCCACCACAATGCATTGTTAATGTGACTCTGCAGGGCACCTAACAGAAAAGGTGTCACACTCACCCGAGAGCCACATCGCAACCAGGGAAAGGCTGTCGGAGGATACAACACATTCTGCTGTCATGGAGGTGGGTACAGCATTTGAGGCTGGCATACAGGCTGGCAAAAAAGGTTTTTAGTTTTATTTTTTTAGTATGGAAGGGGGTTGGCGACCACTGGGGGAGTATGGGGAGGTCATCCCCCATTCCCTCCAGTGGTCATCTGGTCAGTTGGGGCACCTTGAGGCTTGGTTGTGAAAATAAAAGAACCAAGTAAACCCGGCGAAATACTGCTTAACGCTGCTTTTTTTTTTCCATTATCGGCGAAAGCCGGTCATCTGGTAGCCACGCCCATGCCCGCCCTTGTCCCGCCTTCGCTAATCTACCGACACGCCTCCTTGAACTTTCGCCGGCGATGCTGTCAAAAATGCCGCTTTCGATTATACCGATTTGTGTCGGAAGATGGCCGGCGATCACTTTCGATTATAAGCTGGAAAGTCAACATGGATTTAGTGAAGGGAAATCTTGCCTCACCAATCTACTACATTTCTTTGACGAACAAACATGTGGATAAAGGTGAGCCGGTTGATATTGTGTATCTGGATTTTCAGAAGACGTTTGACAAAGTACCTCATGAAAAACACACAAATTCTTTACACTTTTAGCAGCATGCTTGGCCGCCTTTGATGAATATCCCTTAATCCTAGGAGGGGATTTTAACATCACTAGTGACCCACTGATAGACTGCAAGCCGCCCAAATAAACATCCAAAGACCATGAAGGGAAAGGGGTAAACTTCCTTATTCAAGAGTTGGGGGTGGTGGATTACTGGCGCTTGCATCACATAGATGAGTGTGATTATACGTTCTTTTCCCACCCTCATGGGGTCCACGCACGCCTGGATTATATCCTGCTTTCGCACTCTCTGGTTCAGGGGGCTGTTCAGGCAGGGATAGGGACACCCAATGTTTCTGACCATGCCCCAGTGTGGGTTGAGCTAAGTGGGGAGATAGGGTGGACACGTTTCGTTGGTGTATGAACCCTGCTCTTTACCAAGACCGGGAGATTCGTAAATATCTACACCAGGGGTGGTTGGACTACGTTGCTGAGAATGATGTTCAGTCAGTGGGGCCTCGCGCTTACTGGGAAGCAGCTACGGTGGTACTTCGAGGTAAAATCATAGCATATACTGCATCTTTGAATAGACACAGGGATCATAAGATTCGTGATCTTACGAAGCAACTGGGGGACGCTAGGAGAACTTTTATTCTCAGCCCATCTGTTGTATCCCACAAGGCCTATTTTGATGTTAAGAAACAGGTTCAGGTGGTGTTGGACGCCAGAGCACTCTACAGTATCAAGCTCTATAAATATCGCCTACACCAATGGGGTAATAAGACTGGTAAATTGCTGGCTTCTTTAGTAAAGCAGAGGTCAGCAAAAAGTTACATCGGCCGAATTAGGGATGCTGCAGGGCCACCCACACACGCAGGGAAGCCATACAGAAGGAGTTTATCCGGTTTTACACCAACCTCTATGGTAAAAAAACCATTTTCAGTTGAAAGTTGCGAGGAGTTCTTTACTAAAGTGAATCTTCCATCAGTGACGCCAGACCAATCAATGGGCACTACTCAATGTGCCTCTGCAAGGGATTGAGGTGCAGAGAGTCATTAGGCAGCTGAAGTTGGCTAAGGCGCCAGATCCGGATGGCCTCGGTACAGAATTCTACAAAATTTTGCAGGGTCTGGTGATCCCTTCCTTCATCCCAATGTGCGAAGATTTGAAAGACTCGCGCACTATGGGCCCCTCCCTGAATCATGTTTATATCACGGTCCTCCCCAAGCCAGGAAAGGATATTGATCTTGTGGGATCTTATAGACCTATCTCATTGCTAAATATTCTTGGAGATTAGTTTAGGGTTGTAGCCTTTCTGTTTGAAGGATGCAGTCAGGGTTTCAAAGTGTCTGTCTCTGTCTCCTGGGTCAGAGCAGATATGGTGGTATCTTGTGGCTTGGCTGTAAATAATGGATCCTTTTGTATGTGAAGGGTGGAAGCTGGAGTTGCGGAGGTAGCTGCATTTGTCTGTGGGTTTCTTGTATATGGATGTTTGTATATAGCCATCGGTGATTGAGATTGTGATGTGCAAAAAATTGACTTTGTCTGGGGAGTAGTCAATTTTGAATCTGATTGTAGGATGGTTATGTATTGAAGGAATTGTAAAATTGTTTCAGAGTTTCTTCCCCCCCCCCCCCCCCAGTCCAAATCATAAAAACGTCATCGATGTACCGGTAGTATTTCAGGGGTATGGTCTGGTATGTATTCAGAAATGTCTCTTCCAGCTCAGGCATAAAAAGGTTGGCATATTGGGGTGCTGTCCTGGTGCCCATCGCAGTGCCCATCATTTGTAGATGGATATCATTGTTCAAGCGGAAATAGTTGTGAGTTAAAATTAATTTGATTAGTTTTGTAATGGTTTCTGCTGAGTATTGATGGTCCAGTGTGGATGTTTTTAGGAGTTTCTCACATGCAGCTATTCGATCAGCATGGGGAAGCTGTATAGTGATTCTACATCCATCGCGACCAGAAGGGTGCTTGGTGGTAATTGCTTGATATTTTTCTATTTATTCAGAAAGTCTGTGGTGTCTTGTATGAAAGCTGTTTGTTTTGTGCACGAGAGGTTTCAGAATTCCCTCTATGAGTCCAGATATTTCCTCCGTGAGTGTGCCAATACCCGATATGATTGATCTTGCTAGGTATTTGTGACCTGGATTGGCCACTGTTGGAAACAGGAAGCTGGGCTTGATGGACCTTTGGTATTTCCCAGTATGGTAATACTTATGTACTTATGAAAAGGCTAAAGCGGCTAGGGCTCTTCAGCTTGGAGAAAAGACGGCTGAGGGGAGACTTGATAGAGCTATATAAAATAATGAGGAGTGGAAAGGGTAGTTGTGAAGCGTGTGTTTACTCTTTCAAAAAATACTAGGACTAGGGGTCAGTCAATGAAGTTACAAAGTAGTAAATTTAAAATGAATCGAAGAAAATGTTTCTTCACTCAACATGTAATTAAACTCAAATTCGTTGCCAGAGAATGTGTAAGGGCGGTTAGCTTAGCGGGGTTTAAAAAAGGTTTTGACGGCTTCCTAAAGGAAAGGTCCATAGACCATTATTAAAATGGACTTGGGGAAAATATACTGCTTATTTCTGGGATAAGCAGCATAAAATGTTTTGTACTTTTTTGGGATCTTGCCAGGTATTTGCGACCTGGATTGGCCACTGTTGGAAACAGGATACTGGGCTTGATGGACCTTTGGTCTGTCCCAGTATGGCAATACTTACGTAAGGTACACCTTAGTTCCATCCTTTTGGGGTCTCAGGATTCCTGTTCCTCTCACTCGGTACCGATTTCAAATGTTCAGTTGTGCCTCTATGCCTGGTCTACTTTCCTTCCCCTCTACATTCAGAAGCCTGGGATACTGGAGTTGTAAAATCTGGAGACTCACATTTTAATTCCTCCTCCCGGAGGTGACCAAAAAGCAAGACACATAACCCAAGCGGACAGTAAGCTCCTGGGAACATGGACTTTACACTATGTGAAACTTATCTTACAGAATGCCACCAACATTAGATTACTGCTAATTATTATTCAAATAAAATGCAGTTTCCGATAAGTTAACTCAAAAAGCAAGGGAATCATGACACTTAATGCACTGGCAGTAGCAAGAGTCCAGGTAAGAGACACAGGTTAATGGGAGTGTCCACAGAAAAGGCCGCTCTCACCTGCAGTCTGGGTGGAAGGGGTGGGGTCAGAAAGTTGCCTCTGATGGGTGGTTGAGCAAGCGATGTCCACAGCAGATAATGACATGGGTGTAGGGCAACTATTTGGCTCCAGGTCTTCAAGAACCGGCTGGGCAAGTCTTAATCTAGCTTCTGTCCCAATGCACTTCAGGATCAGAGTCCTGATCCTATTTTGAAACTGAGCACTGCAAAATACAGGTTCCCTGAAGAAAGGATCTGCAAGATCCTGAAGGCTCTTGGATTATTCTATGTTGGTTAATTAAAAAAAAAAAAAAGTACCACTGAACCTTTGAATGTATACACGTCTTTGGTTTTTTTTTTTTAATTCCTGCATTACCAAAAATTCAGGTAAGTGACAACATTTAATACTAAATTTCTGCATAGAATCCTCAAATAGGTAATAGCCCTTTAAGAAATCAATCACTAACGAAACATTCAATAACTCACTCCCCAATCTAGATATGAAAATATTCCCACATAAAGGGCAAGAGATGTGTAGGTACAAGGAAGCAGGCAATACTAACATCCCTCCTAAACCATGATCTGTCCACCTAAGCCACAGATTAGATACAGACCCAAATATCAAGTGGTAACAGCACAATCCTACAAAACACAAATACATTGCCAAGACCTGAAGGAAGGACATCAGGAATGCCCTGTGAAGTTCAACATGAGCAATGAAATGGGTTTTAGCAAAGCTTTTGTACGGTCCCTCACAGAAAACTCAAGAATAAGCTGAGAGGGCTGAACTTAGGACCCAAAGTGGTGAACTAGATAGGAAACTGGTTGACTGACAGACAGCAGATTGGTTGAAAATGGAATCAGCTCAGAGGAAATGAGGGTGAGTAGTGGAGTACCTCAGGGGTATGTGCTGGGGCCGATTCCAGTTAATGTATTTGTGCGAGACATTGCTGAAGGGTTAAGATGGAAAAGTTTGTCTTTTTGCGGATGACACAAATACAGACAACAGAGTGGATACCCTGGAGGGAGTAGAAACCATGAGAAGGGATCTCCAAACATTAGAAGAATGGCCGAGGGTCTGGCAGTTAAAATTTAACTCTACAACCAAAACACTGGGTTAACCTATTAAGCGGTTTCTAATTATACAAAATGTAATGCCAAGACATGCAGAGTGATGCACTTGGGGTGCAGAAATACAAAAGAGATGTACCGGATAGGTTGGGAGAGATTGGAAAGCTCAGCTCAGAAGAAGAACTGGGGTGATGGTATCTGAAGATCTCAAGGTGATGAAACAGTGCGAAAAGGCAGTGGTCACAGCCAGAAGGATGCTAGGCTGCCTAGAGGGGGGATATATAACAAGCAGAAGGAGGTGTACAAGTCATTGGTGAGGTCCCACATTCGTATAGTGTTCAGTTTTGGAGGCCTTATCTCGCTAAAGATGTAAAAAGACTTGAAACAGTTCAGAGAAAAGTGAAAAAAATGATAGGAGGTTTAGGCAGCAAGACGTACATGGTGAAACTTGCTGACCTAAACATGTATATGCTGGAGGAAAGGAGAAACAGGGGTAATATGATACAGATGTTCAAATAATTTGCAAACAAACCTTTTCCAGAGATGGGAATGTAGTAAAACTAGAGGGCACAAATTGAAAGGGGATAGACTCAGGAATACAGTCAGGAAGTATTTTTTAAGCGAGAGGATAGTAGATATCTGGAGTGCCCTCCCGCGGGAGGTGGTGGAAAAATGGTAACAGAATTCAAAAACGCGTAGGACAAACACAAAGGAATCCTGTTTAGAAGGATCAGATCCAAAGAAGCTTAGGGGAGATTAGGTAGGAAAATCGGTGCTGGGCCGACTTCTATAGTCTGTGCCCTGTAGATTCGGATGAGCCAGAGTGGAGCTTTTCGGGTGCTTCGATGACAACTTCAGAAATTTTAGAACAAGGCCAGTGCCGGGCAGACTTCCACAGTCAATGCCCTAAAAATGGCAAGGATAAATCAATATCAGGTATACATATGATGTAACACTTCATACCATATGCAATGAGTTTATATTGTTGGACAGACTGGATTGACCGTACAGGTCTTTATCTGTTGCAATCTACTATGTTATGTTATGTTAGTATGTTATATTAAAACCAGAAACCATGCATGGCTCTAATTTTTAAAATATAATATTGAAAGGCAGAAGAATGCAAAGAAAGTTTGTGGTTTCAGGTACCGTGCAGTATACAAGAAACACAACAGTGCAGACACTCAGCTGGCTGCTGTGGGTGGGTAAGGACCACTGCCTCTGCAAAATTCCTGGCCAGCACCCATGGCTTGAGATAGCTAGACTGCAGTGCTTAACTGGGGCCAATGCAGAAAGCTACCGCCAGCTCAGCCATGAGATTAGCATGAAGTATATGCGCACGGGCAATGCAACAATGGGGGTACGCATGGGTTTACATATATAGAAGTCTGGCCTTGCTTGATGCACCTCAGGATGCACCACACAGGGCACAGTGCTGCCATTTTGAAGATGACTGCACCAGAGGCAGCAGCCAAGTGAGCATCGCTCCTGCCTCACTGAAGGAACAGATATGGAGGGGGCCTGAACAAGGGGTTGGGGACTTAAGGGTGGGCCTGTCCCCCACTAAACCTTAGGGCAGTGGTTCCCAAACCTGATCCTGGAGGCACCCCAGTCAGTCAGGCTTTCAGGATACCCACAATTAGTATTTATGAAAGAGATTTGCATGCAGTGGAGGTACATAAGTACATAAGTATTGCAATACCGGGACAGACTGAAGGTCCATCAACAGTGGCCAATCCAAGTCACAAGTACCTGGCAACATCCCAAAACAGTACAATACATTTTATGCTGCTTATCCCAGAAATAAAGCAGCGGATTTTCCCAAGTCCATTTTAATAATAGCTTATGGACTTTTCTTTTAGGAAGCTATCAAAACCAAATTTTTAACCCCCCTCTCTTAACTGCTTTTACCACATTCTCTGACAATGAATTCCAGAGTTTAATTACACACTGAGTGAAGAAATATTTTCTCCGATTCGTTTTAAATTTACTACTTTAGTAGTAAGTGTGTGCCCTCCTACTATTTTCGGAAAGAGTAAACAAGCGATTCACATCTACACGTTCCACTCCACCCATCATAGACCTCTATCATATCTCCCCTCAGCTGTCTTCTCTCCAAGCTGAAAAGCAGCCCTAACCGCTTTAGCCTTTCCTCATAGGAAAGTCGTCCCATTTCTTTTATCATTGTGGATATCCCCTAAACTGGGGTGCCTCCAGGACCAGGTTTGGGAACCACTGCCTTTAAAAAAAAGAAACGTTCCTAAGTCAGGTTAGGTTGTGGAGGGGGAGGAAGGGTGCCACTATACACCAGGGCAATTTTGAAATTGGAAGAGAAGGAGGTGTTTTGTTTTTGTTTTTTTTAATAATCGGGGGAGGGAGGGAGAAGCAGGGTCAGGTCTGGTTGAGTCAGGTGGGAGGGGAGAGAGAGATCCGGCCAAAGCAGACTGCCGGCAACTTTTATTATTTATTTTTAAAATGTAATCCGTCTTGTTAGTGCCGGAGCCAACTGCTGCTCAGGCACTGACAGAAAGTTTGACATTTCACAATGAACTGCTGATTAATTTGTATGCTCACTGCTTATAGAATGCCTAGGTTTGGCGAAATAATTTCGCAATAGAGCTGCAGCTCCTCCATGGGACTCTCTCCATCAACCCCCCCCCCCCCCCCCCCCCCCAGTGACAGAGGAGAATAAAAAACACATTTGCCTCTGTCCTGTGATGTTTAGTTCTGTGCAGGACTTCTTCCAAGCCTTTGAAATTTTACATTGTGGTGTGAGGGAGACCCTTTGCTTCCTAATAACTGGAATCACCCAAGCTCTATCCCTGGGAAAGAGGAGAGCTACCTCGAGAAATGCCAGCGTTCTCTGGAACAACTGAAAAATGTTTCACATGGGAAGGAAAGGAGCGAGTTTCAGCCACTCCATTCAGTAGCATCTATCAGGATAGACAGACACCTGACCTAACACAGCAGCATTCCACACTAGAAAATAACAGAGCGAGGCCATAACACAATTTTCAGAAACATCACAGTATAATTTTTCAGAGCAAGCCAATCTTTTAGTACCATTTTTGTTTGAAAGAGATAAAGTGAAAGTTTTGAGGTCTTATTTTGGGGAGACATGGCTCATGTCACACAATTAAGTAGGAAATTTCTTTGGTTGAAATCTCAGGCATTTGCAATTGGGGCAACTTTTTTTTATTTTTTATTTTTTAAGTTCTCCTGCAAGTGTCTGATAAAATTTTCTGATGTGAATTATACTTTGTTGATCCTTCTCAATTAGGATTTCCTGTTTATGCTTAATTGCTTCGAGGTCTTATTATGGGAAGAAGAAATCAGATTTTCTAACATGGCTCATGCCATGCAATTACATAAGAAACAATTTCTTTGGTTGAAATCTCCGGCACTTGCAATAGGGGCAAATTTTCATTAGTTCCCCTTCAAGTGTTTGATAAAAATTTCTGATGTGAATTATACCTTCTTGATCGTTCTCAATTAGAAAGATTTTTGATAGATAAAGAAGTAAAATGATTTCCTGTTTATGCTTAATTATCAGTTAGGTGAGATTTAGGTCTTAGGGCCCAGTTTACTAAACTGCGCTACTGTTTTAGCGCATGCTAACCATGTAGACGCCCTTCTGATTATTATGGGCAATTACACGGTTACAGCACGCTTAAAATGCTAGAGCACCTCTAGCACGGATTAGTAAACAGGGCAGTGCGACTGTTAATGGGACTTTCCAGTTCCGAGCATATTTCTCCTTGTTTGAAGCGCCTGAAGTGGCTGCCGGTACAGTTAGGGTTACCATACATCCAGATTTACCCAGACATGTCCTCTTTTTTAGGACATGTCCAGGCGTCCGGACGGGTTTTGCCAGTCCGTTCGTGTGTCAGGATTTCTGGACAAACGGGCGGGAGGCAGGCCTATCCTAGCCTCCCCTTACTTACTATCTACTGCCCTGGTGGTCTAGTGGCCTCTTCGGGGGCAGGAAAGAGCCCCCCTCTTTCCTGTCCAGAGTGCTGCCTTGCCCTGCATTCAGTTGCTGTGACTGTCTCGGGATTCAAAATGGCCACCGAGAGTTGAAGCGCCTCGCGAGACTTCAACTCTCGGCGGCCATTTTGAATCCTGAAACCGTCACAGCAACAGGATGCAGGGCAAGGACAGAGCTCCGGGCAGGAAAGAGGGAGCTCTTTCCTGCCCTGAAGAGGTCACTAGACCACCAGGGCAGTAGATAGTAAGTAAGGGGAGAGGAGGTGACCCGGGGGTGGGGAGGTGATGGGGGGGGGGGGAATATGTGACAGGGGGCAGGGCATGGGTGGGGTGTGGGCAGGGCAGGGGGCAGGACGTGGTCTTTTTTTCAGAGGACAAAATATGGTAACCCTAGGTAGTGGAGGATATTGTCTACATTACTGCTCTTGGAATTATCAGTTAACATCTTTGAAATTGACCAGTGGATCCTTTATTAAAGACGATATATTTCTACATTTAAAATTAGAAGCACTGGAAAATCAAAGTAGAAATAAGAATTTAAGGGCTTCTTTAACAAAGCCGTGCTACCGATTCTCTGTGTGGCAAATAAGAGGAAGTCCATTCAATTCCTATGGGCTTCCTCTCATTTGCCGCGCAGGAATCGGTAGTGCAACTTTGTAAAAGAAGCCCCAAGATTGCTAAATTTCCCCAAGATAAGGATTTTATTTCTCCATGGGAATTCTGGAATATGTATCTAAAAGACTCCTTTAAAATTCTGAAACCTGGGTGGGGTGGGTTATCTAGGATGACTTTGTAATGCACGTTATAGATCTGTATAAGTTGTTGCTTGGAAGACACTCGTACGTTCTTGGTCTTTAATAAAGATATTTATTTAAAAACAATAAATTCTGACACCTGAAGAAATTGGGTTTAATGAATTTTATTATTTACCATCTGGGAAGAAAAAAAAATCTGGAAGAAGGTGGTTTGGATTCAATAATGTCTGCGTTGTCTGCGTACAGTTTGGATATTTCAGAGTTCCTGGAATCATCTGACAATCCTGTGACAGCTAAGGAAGACAAATCTTTGATATTTGAACAGTTTTTCCTGCTATATCAGAAGCATACAGATGTTTGGCTTTAGGATCCATCTTTTTCCTCCAATTTCTATGTAAACGTCTTCTAAATTATCAGAGGAGTAGATATACTTTTGTGCAGCCACTATACAGTGGGGGAAATAAGTATTTGATCCCTTGCTGATTTTGTAAGTTTGCCCACTGACAAAGACATGAGCAGCCCATAATTGAAGGGTAGGTTATTGGTAACAGTGAGAGATAGCACATCACAAATTAAATCCGGAAAATCACATTGTGGAAAGTATATGAATTTATTTGCATTCTGCAGAGGGAAATAAGTATTTGATCCCCCACCAACCAGTAAGAGATCTGGCCCCTACAGACCAGGTAGATGCTCCAAATCAACTCGTTACCTGCATGACAGACAGCTGTCGGCAATGGTCACCTGTATGAAAGACACCTGTCCACAGACTCAGTGAATCAGTCAGACTCTAACCTCTACAAAATGGCCAAGAGCAAGGAGCTGTCTAAGGATGTCAGGGACAAGATCATACACCTGCACAAGGCTGGAATGGGCTACAAAACCATCAGTAAGACGCTGGGCGAGAAGGAGACAACTGTTGGTGCCATAGTAAGAAAATGGAAGAAGTACAAAATGACTGTCAATCGACAAAGATCTGGGGCTCCACGCAAAATCTCACCTCGTGGGGTATCCTTGATCATGAGGAAGGTTAGAAATCAGCCTACAACTACAAGGGGGGAACTTGTCAATGATCTCAAGGCAGCTGGGACCACTGTCACCACGAAAACCATTGGTAACACATTACGACATAACGGATTGCAATCCTGCAGTGCCCGCAAGGTCCCCCTGCTCCGGAAGGCACATGTGACGGCCCGTCTGAAGTTTGCCAGTGAACACCTGGATGATGCCGAGAGTGATTGGGAGAAGGTGCTGTGGTCAGATGAGACAAAAATTGAGCTCTTTGGCATGAACTCAACTCGCCGTGTTTGGAGGAAGAGAAATGCTGCCTATGACCCAAAGAACACCGTCCCCACTGTCAAGCATGGAGGTGGAAATGTTATGTTTTGGGGGTGTTTCTCTGCTAAGGGCACAGGACTACTTCACCGCATCAATGGGAGAATGGATGGGGCCATGTACCGTACAATTCTGAGTGACAACCTCCTTCCCTCCGCCAGGGCCTTAAAAATGGGTCGTGGCTGGGTCTTCCAGCACGACAATGACCCAAAACATACAGCCAAGGCAACAAAGGAGTGGCTCAGGAAGAAGCACATTAGGGTCATGGAGTGGCCTAGCCAGTCACCAGACCTTAATCCCATTGAAAACTTATGGAGGGAGCTGAAGCTGCGAGTTGCCAAGCGACAGCCCAGAACTCTTAATGATTTAGAGATGATCTGCAAAGAGGAGTGGACCAAAATTCCTCCTGACATGTGTGCAAACCTCATCATCAACTACAGAAGACGTCTGACCGCTGTGCTTGCCAACAAGGGTTTTGCCACCAAGTATTAGGTCTTGTTTGCCAGAGGGATTAAATACTTATTTCCCTCTGCAGAATGCAAATAAATTCATATACTTTCCACAATGTGATTTTCCGGATTTAATTTGTGATGTGCTATCTCTCACTGTTACCAATAACCTACCCTTCAATTATGGGCTGCTCATGTCTTTGTCAGTGGGCAAACTTACAAAATCAGCAAGGGATCAAATACTTATTTCCCCCACTGTATTAGAAACCTTTGAAGCAAGAAATGTTTTAAGAAGAATTATTTCTTGTTTCTTCTTATGGAACCAGATAACTTGAGTAATTAGTTACTGATACTAATTTCCCTTTATGTTACTTTAACTCAATCTTTCTTTTCTTTAATGTCTTTGAAATATTATATTTGAAATTTCAATAAAAAAATAATTCTTACATCTTGATTGAAAGAAAAGATGCTCCTTTCTCAATTAATCACAGCTACAGCCAGGCCATAACAAATTTTATTTTCATTTTCCCTCCACCCCACTTGTTTCCACTGAAGCTAAGGAGGTGTTTTTTTTTTGGGGGGGGGGGGAGGGAAGGGAAATCACTTCTAAGATCTACAGTAGCTTCTAGCTGTTTTTCTAGTCCATATATGTATTTATTTGTTGCATTTGTATCCCACATTTTCCCACCTATTTGCAGGCTCAATGTGGCTTACATAGTACCGTTAGGCATTTGCCCAGTCAGTTGATGATAAATACAAGGTTGTATAGTGATTGAATGAGGTATATGTGAAGGGTCGGAAGAGATGAAGGTTGTATGTTGTCCAGTACGATCATTAGGCATGCTGTGTTTTGGGTGAAGAGGTTTACGTAGGGTCGTTGGGGTAGGCCTTTTTGAAGAGGTTGGTTTTTAGTGATTTCCTGAAGTTCAGGTGGTCATGGATTGTTTTCACAGCTTTTGGGAAAAGAAAAGCTTGGTAAGTCAGGCCCTCCTTAATACAACTTGCAGGCCAGTGGCAGAAATGCACAGCCAGTATCTCCTCTCCCCACCCAGTTTCTTCCCTCCCTTATCCCCACCCAGTTTCTCCCCCCCCCCCCCCCCATCCATACCCAGTATCACTCTTATCCCAGCATCTCCTTAAATCAGCTATCCCACAGCCTAAACACCAAGAAAGCCAGTCGGCCTCCTTACCCCTTCCCTCTGCAGGCCAGTCTGCCACTCCCAGCCCCTACCCAGTAAGTTAGTCAGCCACCCCAGGGCTAGTATTAGACACATTGGGGCCAAGGCAGAAATTAGTAAAGGGGCCCCCAAAACCTGCAACACTCAGTTTTGGACAGGCCTAGAGCTCTCTATGGCATGGCAGTCTAGAGTTCTCTCTCTCTCTCTCTCTCTCCGACATAGTGGCCTGGGGCTCTCTGGGGCTCAAGGCAATTACCCTATTTGCACCCCTTCTAATACCAGCTCTGGCCTACCCCGGTGCCTAAACCCCCCGCAATCCCTAGCCCCATCCCAGCCAGACAACTCCAATCCTTAACCTCTTCCAAAGATAGCCAGTCAGTGCTGCAGTCCCTACCACCATCAACCCCGGAAGTCAGTCACCCCCCTGCAACTCCTCAGAGCCACCAAATCTTATCTTGCCAGATGTGGTCACTGAGGGAGCAGGAGCTGTGTCTCTGCTACATGTGGCTCTCTGCAAAGTCTGAACCGCATGCGCAGAACACATGCTGGTGTCATGAGACACGGATGGGAGGCCAATGTGAGAGTTCCCAACCCATTCAGAAGAGAGCAGGTGCTGCCATGGGAGAAGTAGCTCCTTCTCCCATGGCAGCACCAGGCAAAAAAAAAAAAAAAATAGAGGTGGGGGAGGGGAATCTCAGGCACCTGAAAGAAAATTCTAGGTGCAATGCAACCTGGCACCTGAGATTTCCAAGCCCTGGCTTTCAGTTTTCCCATTCATGGCCTTGTTATCTTACCTCAGAGCCTTTTGTTTCTTCTAGGTCTTGTCTTGTGTTGACTAAACTGCTAACTCCGAGGAGCAGGGGACCATGAGGTCTGTGTGTTTGTAATTACTATGCACAAATAAAAATATTAATAGAAATGTCCCAGGCAGCCAAAGGTAGGAAAAAGACAAATATAAAGACACTCACAAGAGCCCGGGGAGGGTGGGGAGGGGAATGAAACTAAAGGACTTGCACCTTAGTACCTTTCTCTAAAGCCACCAGAAAGATAATTAGAGCACCAAGTATTATCTGGGAGACCACTCAGTGAGAGAATTTTTTGTATCCATCAAGTTAGAAACAGTAGAGCGCATTATTTTGAATTTTATGCTATTACAATTACAATCAGATTTATATTCCACTACAGGCCATTTTCAGGGTCAGTGCGGATCACAATAAATAAGAAGCTAGTGTACTGTTTGAGCCAGTAGGTGCTGGGTCTCAAAACCAACAACCCGGCAACTTTCCCATACAAATTCCCTCAACTGGTTTCTTAGACCCTCCTGCTTGATAAGTATCAAAAACAACTATACAAGAGAAGCTTCTCACATTACCAACATTTTATTCTTACCCAAGAACATGAAAAATAAGAAACAATAGAAAGTTAGGAGTAGCACATAAGAAACAGGGTATTGAGGGAACATAAAAAGGGAGGAGACATGGAAATGGTCGCATATTCCATAATCTATTGAGATAGACTGAGGAAGATTTTCATCGACTCCCTTTGTCTTCCAGACCAGGCAGTTATATAGGCTGTAGTACAAACTGGTTCTCAGGAACACATCATGCAGGATATGCCATTTGTTTCTTACAATTGCCCAAAAAGGCACCTAACAAAATATATATTGCATTTCCTTAAAGTTACATCCTTGGCAATCTGTATCTCACTTCAAAGGATTCAGGACTCAGTTCCCAAGACCCCCCCCCCCCCCTGCAATTAGCATTTTCCTATCCAGTCCTGACTGCAGGATTTCTGTCTCTTCTCCTCTGTCAGCCCCTGCCCTCTTGTCACCTGGAACTATAGTTGTGCATCCTAAAAGTCTCCAAAAGGCTAATAAACACACTCATGTAAACAGTGAATGGCAAGGGGCTCACTGTCTTTCACTTGCTTGGTCAGAGGAAGGTGGAGAGGAGGTGGGGGTACTTGCTCCACCTGGCCTTCTAGCTTAATATCATTGTAATTTACAGAAAAAAAAAAAAAGAAACCTTTCCTTCTTATTGTCTATAGACTACTTCTTAGAAATTAGATATTTAGCAGTACTGAAACTGCTTGGTTCAGGCCTTCATAAGTACAAAGTACACCTCCACCAACAGTACCACTAGGAAATCCAACATAAAACATAAAATACATACAAAAGTAAATGTGAACCACAAAAAATAATAATCCACTATCCCAGGTACCTGGGGGGAAAAAAAGATGTTCTTTCAGTAATTTGCAAAACCTCTAACAAGAGGTCAATCTGAGAACCAATTAAAGTAGATTCCAACACTGCACAGCTCGATAAGCAAGCACAATGAATAAATGGACTTAAATTTCACCCCACCCCCCCTTTGTGAACTAAGGTGTAAAGTTTAAACCAATAACGAACCACCATCAGAAGCCAGTGAAGGCCTGGTCAGATCTTCATTTACTGAAAATTAGCTTCGCTGCAGCATTTTGTAAAATCTGTAACCTCCTCATACATGCCTTGAAACAACACATATATGAAGACAGAATGTAAGAAATGTAAAAACAGCAACCTATACTACTTTTAGATGGTTGACTGTGTCCTCTTATCTCACTGGCAAAAAAGGAACCTTTTTGCACTATTTCAGAAAAAAGTCCAGTATCAGTGTTACTGCTGGGGAGCTCCTGCTTGGCTCTTTGCCCAGGGAGACAATGAGGAGCTCCCCTATTGGGTAAGTCCCCCCACCCCCAGCGAGGACTTTCTTCTTCCTGGGTACTCCTCCTCCACCCCACCCCCATGAGGTCCGGTTTCTCCCCGTGCCCTCCTCCTCCTTCACCCCCCCACAAGATCTTTCTTCACAGTTCCCCCTCACTCCCCCCCCCCACAAGGTCCATCTTCTTCCTAGTCCCCCCTTTCCCTCCTGCAAGGTCCATCTTCTTCCTGTGTCCCCCTCCCATGAAGTCTGGGTCTCATCAACATCCCCACAAAGCTTCCTGCCTGCATGCCTGATATGTGAGAAAGATCAAGGAAGCGGACAGTCTGGAGAAGGGAGGGGGGGAGAGATGTAGTCACACAGGCTGTGACCGACTCTCTTACCCCGCCCCCCCCCCCCAGCCCGTGTGCTGCCTTCCTGCCTGATGAATGACAGAATCAGGCAGGAAGCACACAGTCTGGGGGGGAAGGCAGGGCAGAAGGGAAGAGAGGTGCAGTCAGTCATTGCACCTCTCTTCCTTCCTGACCTCATCCCCCCCCCCCCCCCCACCATGCTACCTGCTGCATGCCTTACCTGTGATTCTTCACATTCACACCATATTTGTATTCTCGTTTCCATTTTTTTGGGGGGGGGGGGATGACTTCATTTTTTGCTGTTCACAATATTGCTTTAAAACGATTTTGTTAATATCACTTAATGTATTCACGTGCTTTTATATGTACAGGTGTAACTAAATGTATTGGTCTGTATACCTTTTTTGGGTGCTATGTTTTTCTATTAGGACTTTTATTATCTTATCTGTTTTTATATTATTCTCGTATTGTTTTTATATTGTTCTTATAAGGTTTGCTGACCTCTGAGGCAGGCTCACATGCTGAAACATGGCCATGTCGGGTCCTAGATGGGTTGAATCTGTGTCCACATTAAAAGTCCTATATTTTTCAAACTTTGGATGTCTTCATCTTCTTTGCTGCACTTCCTTGCTGTTGACCTTTTATCTACACATCTCCAATCCTTTGGGGGGGGGGAAACCCCATTCTGTACCCCGAAACAAGTGTAAGCAGCCTGCTCCCCTCTTGGATCAGAGAGCCCTACGTCCCTTCACTCTTTGGTACTCTTGCTTGGATTACTATAATTCTTGTATCAAGGACTGAAAAAAAAAAACCCTCCCATATTTAAAAGATTATAACTAATACAACATACTTTAGTGAAATTACTCTGTGATGCCAGGAAATAAGGTTGAATTATTCCCCTTCTAATGGAAGAATACTAGCTCCCAATCTCTTTTCAGATCCCTTTTAAATCTTTATTTTTGCTCATCAATCGGTCCCCTGTCCCCTCTTCTGTTTAATCTGATTATCCTGTACACATCATAATATCCTCGTTATTCAGTCCAATCTTCATATTCACCTAGACTGTACAACAAATTCCTGTGCATTATCTCCTTCCCTCTGGAATGGTTTATCTTTGGATACTAACATTTTAAAATAGTAGCTTTTAATTCACACTCCAGATACCTGGAAACCTATTTTGTTCAGGTCTATCCTGAAAACTACTTTTTGTCTTTATGTCTGGCAGCTTGGCCCTGTTTGCTGTACTCTGTGACATGTCGTGCCTGAGCCACTGTCCTCCTCCCTTTGTCTCTTATTGAATGGATGATTTTTCATTGTTTATTAATTCAAATTGTATTATACACATTACTTGTAACCTAGGCTTCCTTATGTAAAGACTCCTTTGTTTATTCCTTCCCCCCCCCCCCTTTAATTTACTGAGACTGATGGTATATAAAAGAAAGGTGATGTACACATTTTAATGCTGTTTAAAGTTTGAGAATATTTTAGAATTTTAGTATTAAATGTTATTTGATGTATTTATTATTTTTACTGTAAACCACTGTGTGGGATTGGGCTGTGGCCATTTTTTGGGAGGGCAGAGATGGTGAGAGCCACAAAGAGGCACCTGCCAAGCTTTAGGCAGAATAAAGTAAATCTGAGTCTAAAAAGGTTGTTGGGAAACACTGCCAGTTCATTTTACTACCTGGATGCTGTAAACCAGAGAGAGTAAAACAGTATACACAAATAGCAAACAAAGAAAAAGCACAGCTGGGCCTTCAAGACTCAGACAACAGGAGTCCTTTATTAAGATCAGAACCGACCTGGGCTGTGTTTCGGCGTAAACAATGCCTGCCTCAGGGGTCCAAATCTAATATAATAATTCGCACCTCCAGCGTTCTGAAGCTGATCCGTGGCAGCTTGGAAGTGAAGCCATGAAGCCCTGAATGCGGCTTACATATTGTATACAGGTACTTATTTGTACCTGGGGCAATGGAGGGTTAAGTGACTTGCCCAGAGTCACAAGGAGCTGCCTGTGCCTGAAGTGGGAATCGAACTCAGTTCCCCAGGACCAAAGTCCACCACCCTAACCACTAGGCCACTCCTCCACTGATCTTAATAAAGAACTCGTGTTGTCTCAGTCTTGAAGGCCCAGCTGTGCTTTTTCTTTGTTTACTACCTGGATGCTGCCATGCTGACCCCAAAACAAGCAAAATCCATGACAACATGATCAGAGCTGGACACAAAACGTTCTGTATTTAGTAACCTCATGTAGCCTGCAATGAACAACGGATGAGTGCATATCTTGTGACTGAAAGTAATATTAACTTCCCCTTTACCATATGTCATATTTTTTTTTCCTGAGGGAGAGGAGAGCGAAAGAGATATTCTCTTGTTACTTTTGAAAGTATGAAAACTCATTTTGTGTTAGCTATCCTCCCCCCCCCCCCCCCCCCCCCCCCCACACACACACACACACACAAAAACCCCTACACTTTCAGAATAGCAGAAACATATGCTCATGGCAAGGCTGGAGATCACCAAGGCACAATGAACAAGACAGCAAATAAAGATCTAACACAGGCTTTACTCAATCTCTGGTTTTACCTTCATTTTCTCACAGCTAAGCACTCTTGAGTTTAATCACCTGACCTCACTTGTTATGCCACCAAAAGCAAAACAAATAAGGCACGAGTTAGAAAAGGCCAAGGATATAGGAAATGGCCACAAAGCAAACCACCTATTGCCCATAATTATATAAGATGTTAACAAAAAATACGTATTTTCATTATAAATTCATTTTAAAAAGTTGAAAAAAAGTGAAAAAAAGGTTTTAAAAGGATGTGAGATATTTACAGTCATTCAAAATGTAGACTGACTTTTTAAAGTACTTTTGTTTTTAATGTCATAACAGAATATTGATAAATAAATCATAAATCTAAATGTGAAGTAATCACTCCTGAGATGACAGTCCTAGGCATGTCACAGCAAAAACAGTCAAAATAATAAAATTTAGGAGCCTTTCTACTAAAGGGTGTTAGGCACTTTTCCCCGGATTCTATAACAAGCAGTATCCGTGCTTAACAAGCAATAAAGAGCACTAATTGGCACTGATTATAATTTAGGTGCACAACTCGCTAAGCATCAATATATAAAGGATGTGCGCTGAACTTCTAACACATGCATGCAAAAAGAGGCATGTTATGGCGGGGAAATGGGCGATACGTGGGCATTCTGAAATTTCTGCACCTAGTTACAGAATATGGCCCAATGCGCCTAAATCTATGTGCTGGGATTTTACGCCACATTTTCCCTGGTGTAAATGGATGCACGTAGATTTAGGCACTGAAATATCAACTAGCCATATTCTATAATCTGCGCCTAAATTTAGGTGCCGATTATAGCATGTACTTTGCACCGATTTCAGCGCCGATTATTTAGGCACCATAGATAGAACGTCCCCCTTAATACATAGTTAATAAACAGGCTACCGCGCGAATACATGATAGACCTCATAGACCTACCAACCAAAAACACAAAAGGATCAACACGAACATACCTAAATCTCCACTACCCAAGCTGCAAAGGACTCAAATACAAATCAACCTATGCATCTAGCTTCTCCTATATATATAAGCACACAACTATGGAACGCATTACCAAAAGCCGTGAAAACAACTTATGATCACCTAAACTTCCGGAAATCATTAAAAACTAACCTGTTCAAAAAGGCATACCCTACCGACCCAACTTAAATGCCTGCACCTTGCAACACAACGAAACCAAAGCTCGTAATGGACATATAACAACTCTTCCTTTCTACGATTCCCTAATGTGTCTGTACACACGAACCTTATTCTACCACATCATTACTGTATTTGTTCATACCGGAATTGGCGAACGCCTTTACGGTACTATGCAAGCCACATTGAGACTGCAAATAGGTGGGAAAATGTGGGATACAAATGTAACAAATAAATAAATAAATATGTTGAGGGTTTTCACAGCAGTTTTCCTGTTTCCACGCATTAAAACCATGTGCTACTGAATTTTTCAGAATTTTTCTGTCAGGGAGCGTGGCAAGGTAGAAGAGTGGGTATGAAATCGTTAGCCAGCTAGCATTCATGGACTAACTGGTCAACACAGACTTAACAAAGGACCACATACCATCAAACATATAAAAGGCGAGTGTCGTACTCACTGGCAAATGCGCAGTAGAGACTTCCCTCTCTGCCCCACCCCTGCATCAATACGTGATGAGGGGGCGGGACAGAGCGGGAAGTCTCTACTGCGCATGCCACAGACGTACTCGCAACCGCTCCGGCCTCCTCCCCCCCCCCCCCCGAGGTCACTGCTACTGCTCCCCCCACCCGGATTCGCCGCCCCTCCACCCGGCCCGAGCACTGTCTTTCTTATTGAACTTACATCGCAACACGCAGATGCAGCAGGCACATCAGCAAAGCTGCCGTCGGGACAGGCTTCCTTCTCTGCCTGTGTCCCGCCCTCGCCGCGTTAAGTCACACAAGGGCGGGACACAGGCAGAGAAGGAAGCCCGTCCCGATGGCAGCTTTGCTGATGTGCCTGCTGCATCTGCGTGTTGCGATGTAAGTTCAATATCAGACAGTGCTCGGGCCAGGGGGGGGGGCCTCGGACCCCCCCCCCCCCATTCCAAAACTAGCCCGTTTACATGGGCTCAACGGCTAGTCTCCTAAACAAAAGGGGCCAAGTGTTTCTGCCTTAACTGGAAGCAGATACCACACATTAATCTGAATGTTAATGCCCGACCTGCAATACAAAATAATGGGAATGCCCCCTTTGATGCAATGTTAGTTTTGGGCTTGCCGCATGCTAAAATCCTGCATTATAGAACGTTAAGCCAAAAACTTAATGCATTTTAGTACAAGGCTCCTTAAGTCTCTACAACCCAATGCAATAAAAGCAAATCATCCCAAATCCACTCTAATATGATAAATAAAATACAGTTCTCCCCAGTCCCATATCCCCAGCCTCACTTCATATATTACAATGCCCTCTGCGCCAAAAGGCAGGATAAAATCTCTCCAATTGGACATCCAATTGCAGTACATTTCACAAATAAGGTCCCTGAACGGCAAAAGTACATTGCTGCATGCAACGCGATTTAACGCCACTGGAGACCAGGGGCGTAGCTGCTATGGGGCCACGGGGCCTGGGCCCCCGTAAATTCGGCCCTGGACCCCCCCCCCCCCCGCCGACGCCCCTCTCAACCCCCCAGCCAATGCCGTCTGTACCTTTGCTGGCGGGGGACCCCAACCCCCGCCAGCCGAAGTCTTCTTCCTGCGTTTGGTTTCTTCTGAGTCTGACGTTCTGCTGCACGTACAACGTGCAGGATGTCAGACTCACAGAAACAGAACAAAGCCCTGCAGATCGCAAGGCTTTGTTCTGTTTCTGTGAGTCTGACATCCTGCAGATCGCAAGGCTTTGTTCTGTTTCTGTGAGTCTGACGTCCTGCAGATTGCAAGGCTTTGTTCTGTTTCTGTGAGTCTGACGTCCTGCAGATCGCAAGGCTTTGTTCTGTTTCTGTGAGTCTGACGTCCTGCAGATCGCAAGGCTTTGTTCTGTTTCTGTGAGTCTGATGTCCTGCACGTTGTACGTGCAGCAGGACGTCAGACTCAGAAGAAACCAAACACAGGAAGAAGACTTCAGCTGGCGGGGGTTGGGTCCCCCGCCAGCAAAGGTATAGACGGCGACGGATGGCGGGCAGGTCAAACTTGTTGGAGGTGGTGCTGGCAGCGGCAGGGGGTGGTGGTGATGGCGGCGGGGGGATCGGCGGCGCCGGGGGGGGGGGGCTAAAATGTGCCCCCTCACCTCGGCTCTGGCCCCCCCTAACGCTGAAGTCCAGATACGCCCCTGCTGGAGACCAACAACAACTGTGAAGGAATCATCAAACTTTTGGCTGATCCATACAGCTGCCACAAACTTAGAGGCAGTTTTGCTAAAGCTTAGCATATGCTACGTTTTAGTAAAAGGACCCCTTATTGACGCTGAGAAGAGTGCAATGATTACATTTTGATAATCTGATGTGCTTAGTTACATCTATCGCAGAACATGTATTCTCTATGGTAGAGTGTGACGTTTCAGCATGACTACACTTTCACCACAATTTTTCACTGTGATGTATTTATTACAGGTAATGGTAAATCGGTTTTCTATCCCGCTATTACCTCGCAGTTCTAAGTGGGTTACAATTTTTAAGAAGCCAGTTTCATTTAACTGGGAAGAAAGACCTTAGTAATAACTTCAATAATTGAAAAAAAAAATACTAAAGTAAGAATATATACTGATGTCAATAATTAGAACAAGATAAATATTTCTGATACAAGAGGGTTTTAAAATTTTTCCTAACAATAATATGACTGATCAGATTTGAAAATAGATGTAATCATAGCCCATAATTTTGCCACTTAAAATGCCAACCCTAATTCAAAGAGATATAATCTCTTTTTCCCTTTTGGTGATGGGAAAGAATAACCTACAGCACCAGTGCATCTTGTTCTCAAAGCATAAATAAATATAAAATGTATAGATTTTTGTGGTTAAAATTAATATAAATTGTGAACCATGCATTGTTGCTTTGTGGGTTCTTATGTCACCATCACTCTGGGCCCCAGTAGCCACCAACGACAGAGTAGGACAAAGAGGGGGGCTGCACAGCACAGTTTTGGTTCAAATATACCAACATTTTTGGCCAAAACTGAAACAAGGCCAAACACGAACTTCGGGCCAGTTGTTGGCGCTAAAGACAAAAACAAAATTCACTCTATTTCCTACAACAGTGGTGTCCAAGTTTTTTTCAAATGGGCCACATGATCAGAAATCCACGTTGTGTGTGGGCCACATGAACATTTTAGCCTGTTGTAACATGATTTATACTCATCAAAATCTGTGAACCTCTAATACAATGTGACTTTAAATCCACCAAATACTTCTGCAGTGCAAAAAAATTTTTCGGTTATAAATCTTGAGTGAGACATGTCAAGGCAATGCAGGTGGACACCCCTGTCCTACAGGGAAACAGTACAGTTTAAATTTCTAGTCATGGTAGATTACGACCCCACCAAACTTTCCGGAAACTGCCCTGCCGCTGGTTTATCTGTGGTACCCAGCTGACTCCATTTCTTCTCTAGTTTCCTACCGGTAAAACAATGCTCTACTTATTTGCAAAGAAATCTGTAAAATGAAAATATTATAGCCAGGCACAAATTTCTGCACTGAATACAAATGGTTAAGAAATATCTTGTTGAAATACTGGGTATATCAGATAACTCACTACCACCAATAACTAGAGCTTATTATTTGCAAACTGAATCAAAGTTTCCTCAAGGTGGAGAAGCGATGAACCTGACAACCTTTTTGGAGTCCTCTTTGGAGGTTATTACCAAAAGAGCAACTTTATTAGTCACTTTTGCATTAGAGATGGATAGGGATGCAGTTTTGAGACTTTCTTTGAGACATTTAGATTCCATGTTTTTGGGGTCAAAAATAAGGATTTACCCGGACTTATCAAGAGAGACTCAAAAGAGGCGCAAGGCCTTTTTGACCCTGCGCCCAAGAACTGTGGCGATAGGAGCTAGCTTCCTATTGAAATTCCCCTGTGTTTGTAGAATTGTATTTCAATCTAAACAATTTCAGTTTTTTGACCCCAAACAACTGGAGGAATTTCTGCTTAGTAGAGAAGGAGTCCAGGTGGTGGTATAGTCCCATATCTACACTGTTTAACAGCTTTTGAGTGAAGAATCCAGGGCATGTGCTTCATGGGTAAAGTTATTAATACACAATTATTTCCTTTAGATTATTTAACTAATTTTACATCTTGATCTGATTTCTTAATATTGAGGTCGATAATTTGTTGAAACTTACTAGTTTATTATATGTTTGATTAAGTGTGATTTCCAATTTGTGTATTATCATTCATAAAGGTGAAATTATGTTTGTTAAAAAGCTTAATAAAAATAAAAATTAAAAAAAAAAAATTTCTGCACTGAAGAAAACTAGCCCAGTGTTTCCCAAGCAGCGCGACGTCAAAGTTGAGCACATGTGCCACAGAAATAAAGCCACCACTGCCTACTGTTCAGGTCCAAACCAGTACATAGGCATTGCTTTCAGTACTGTGCAGAAACAAGAGGGACAACAGAAGAGACTAAAAAGCAGGAGCTCTTTTCTGAGCCTATCTGTATATATGTATTTATATTCCGCACGATCTGTCATTCTCAGCAGCTCACAATAATTCGTACATCATCAAAAACAAAAAACAACAGTACACACAGAAAAATATATCAAACAATTTAAAAGTCATCATGTCATTACTTCAGGCAATACCTCAAAGCATACTGAAATAAGTCTTCAAATATTCTTTTTAAGTTGGTCCAAATTCCTCTCACAGGCAGGGCAGATTGTTCCAAAGCTTCGGTCCTATAATGCCTTTCCTTCCTAGATACATCATTAGACCCGTAACACAGGAATTAACAAGTAGCACACACGACACATATGTCTGAGCCCTGCTCTGTGCAGCATATATATTACACATAGCACCTCTTTCTACCCCCTCCAAGCCTCCTATGCGTCTTCCCAGCCCCTGGTGAGGCTTTCAGTATTTCCCTAGCTCTTCTTTTGGTCAAGTAAGTCCTCTCTGTGTCGACATTAATCTCCATGAAACAGGCAATAAGCCACTAATTCACAAATGAAATCAAACACAGCCTCCAAATAATGAACTCATGGGCAGACGCATTCCAACTAAAGCTAAACGCAGAAAAGACACAGTGTCTCATTCTATCCTCACAATATAACACAAACAAACACAACACCATAAACACCCCAGATTCCCCCCTCCCATGACAGTCTGAAAATTCTGGGAGTCACAATTGACCGTAATCTCACACTCGAAGACCATGCGAAAAATACAGCAAAGAAAATGTTCTACTCAATGTGGAAACTTAAAAGGATCAAACCTTTCTTCCCAAGGGAAGTATTCCGTAACCTAGTACAATCGATGGTGCTAAGTCAACTAGACTACTGCAATGCCATTTATGCCGGATGCAAAGAACAAATCATTAAGAAGCTCCAAACCGCTCAAAACACAGCAGCCAGACTCATATTTGGGAAAGCGAAATACAAAAGCGCCAGACCCCTAAGAGAAAAACTACACTGACTCCCATTAAAAGAACGAATTGCGTTCAAAGTTTACACCCTGGTCCACAAAAGTATACACGGGGAAGCCCCGACCTATATGTCAGACCTTATAAACCTACCTAATAGGAACGCAACAAGATCAGCACGCACATTCTTCAATCTCCACTACCCCAGCTGTAAAGGACTAAAATATAAATCTACATACGCAACCAGCTTCTCCTTTATTTGCACGCAAGTATGGAACGCATTACTGAAGGCCATAAAAACAACGCAAGACCTATCTTCCGAAGACTATTGAAAACTGACCTGTTCAAAAAAGGCATACCACAAACAACCATCCTAATTACTAAATAAAACTGATCATGAACTAGACAAACCCGAACTTTTATCACCTTTTATCAGTTGACTGACCTACCTCACTGATATTAACGAACAAGCACTTCCACTCTAATCCTATGACGAAAATGATTTCTCTATAATTGATGGCCTAACATATGATAAAATCCAATCTATTACTCAGGAACCTATACACAATAACATAACGTATTCTTCTTTACCATGTTTGTATGCACCTTAATGCAATACCATTGTAACTCTGCTAACCGGAAATGGCAATCGCCACTACGGCAAATGTAAGCCACATTGAGCCTGCAAATTGGTGGGAAAATGTGGGATACAAATGCTACAAACAAATAAATAAATAAATAAATAATTTGGAAACTTCCTTCCTCAGGATCAAGGAAGTACTAAAAACCTACTCCTCCCCATAGGGAAACTTTCTTTTCTTTTTCCTCTCTCTATTCTTTTCTGCCTATCACTCTTTTCTTTCAGCTCTGAATCTCTCTCCTTTATTTTGATTTACTAAATATTGATTTATAAAATTACACTGGCGGGAAGGGGGGTTCTGTTTGGGGTATTTAGCACTTAAGGTTGTACCTTTGTTATGATTCTATATGCACTTTTTTTGTGAGCTTGAAGTTATACTTCTGTAATTTGCATTGAAAATATTGAAACCACACCCCTTTTTCTTCAATAAAAATGTTTTTGAAAAAAAAAAAATTACACTGATGCCCTGCAAAAAAGCAGTATAAAAAGTTGTT
Organism: Microcaecilia unicolor; assembly: GCF_901765095.1. Classification (NCBI taxonomy): domain Eukaryota; kingdom Metazoa; phylum Chordata; class Amphibia; order Gymnophiona; family Siphonopidae; genus Microcaecilia; species Microcaecilia unicolor. Next base: position 95,966,501 of record NC_044042.1, read on the forward strand.
AATGAAAACACACCACATTGTGATTAACATGGGTGTGTCTTCTGCTTAAAAAGGTTGTTGGGAAACAATGCATTAAGCAACATGAAATGTTCATTTACCTCTTTCATGTAATGCAGACATTTAATTGCAAGGCAGGGAATGTGGCAGGAGAGGTAGGGAACCTGATCCCTGTTCTAGTGTGGGATAAAACACTCATTTCTTTGAGCCCGTACAAGCACATTTTAATGACACAAAATCCCCTATAAATATCCTACAGTTTCTAGAAATAGAAAATGACAACAGATAAAGATTATATGGCCTCTATCCAGTCTGCTCCTGTATAATAGCTTCTAAATCTCTTTTATCATAGCTCCTCTCTCACACCTTTCTTCCACAGCATACATATTGAGATCTTTAAGTCTACCCCTATATGATGAAGCATTTAGCGATATTGAGCATTTTAGTAGCTGCACTCTGGACCAACTCCATTCTGTTTATATCATGCTGAAGTTGATGTACCTAGAATTGTATGCAGTACTGCAAGACTAACTTTTTGCTAGATTATATTTTTCCAGAAGAGGATTTTCCATACGTATAGGCAGGTCTCATCAATGCAAAGTTGCATCTGTCCATTCTGTCTATACAGATGTTTCAGAAAATTGATAGAAATTTAATAATACATTTTTAAAGCCTATGCATTAGGGAAGACGTGCATACTTAAGCACTGGATGCAAGAGGAGCACCCCCTCTTTTTGCTATTGGAGAAACAGAGTACATGCTCTTATGTTGTGGGAGGCAAGGGCTGTTACAAATTATCCAAAGGGCAGAAAGGCTTTTATGACTATCTGGAGATGGTACTTGCAAAACAATTCCCATAAAGCAAGAAGTACAATATTGAATAGATTTCAGAGCGTTTCTTAAATTGGCATTGCCATGCTGGGGGTTATTTTAGAGGTTCTCTGCTTGATTAGGGGAGGATGGACTGGGAATATTTAACATTACACTATCAAAGATGACCTGGGATCATAACAGTTCAGATACTGGGTCATCTTAGTGTTCATTTACACTTAGGGTGGTGGAGTCGGAGGGGGGAGAGGGGTGATTTTGAATGCACATTGTTGCTTTGACCAAGAACTAGGGTTATGAAGGGGAAGGGAGGGGGCGCATTTTCAGAAAAGAAAAATGGGATCAAATGTTATCCAGTTCTTTGTTGTTTGTTGTCTGATTATTGTTCTGCTATGTTTGATTGAAGATCTTGTCTAGACTTGATATTTTGCTGTTAGATGTTGGATATACTTGATCCTGAATAAAAATCGTTTAAATTAAAAAAAGATTTTATTTTTAATTTAAAAAATAATTTAAAAAATCCCTTATCTAAGGTTCAGCTCATTTAACAAATAATTTTATTCCGTTCCATCCACATGCAGTACTCTCCCCCCACCCCAACAGATGTACCAGGAGAAGAAAGCAAGTCATGCCTCACTTTACCACCATAGAAAAGTACAATTGTACTATTCTCCAAGCCTGCACTTCCAACAGGGCTCTCAACCCAGGCCTTGGGATATTATGAAGCCAGTTGGGTTTCTAGGATATCCACAAGCGTTACATAAATCTGCATGAACTGAATGCAATTTTCTCATGCATACTCACGGACAACATTCTAAAAATTTGACTGGTTCGGTGTATCTGAAGACCAAAACTACGGTTTAAAAGAGATGCAATTTCTATCCTTGTAGATAACCATAAAAAGTTATCTAGTTGCTAAAAACAATACTTACTTAACAAGAAAAATCAAATAAAATGAGACTTAGTTCGAATATATTACCAATTAACATAACCGAGAAGGCAATACTACTACTAATCATTTCTATAGAACTACTAGATGTACACAGCACTGTACACATTATATGCAGGTACTTTCTCTGTTCCTAGAGGGCTCAAAATCTAAGTTTTTTTTGTACCTAGGGAAATGGAGGGTTAATAGGCTCATTTTCGAAAGCGGACGTCCATCTTTTGACATAAATCAGAAGATGGACGTCCATCTCCCAGAGATGGCCAAATCGGTATAATCGAAACCCGATTTTGGACGTCTCCAACTGCAGTCAGTCGCAAGGACGTCCAAATTTCAAGGGGGCGTGTCGGAGGCGTAGCGAAGGCAGGACTTGGGTGTGCTTAACACTTGGACGTCTTTGACCCATAATTGAAAAAAACAAGGACGTCCCTGACAAACACTTGGACGCTTTCACCTGGACGTGTTTTTTTTTTTTTTTTTTACAAATAAGGCACAAAAAGGTGCCCAAAATGACAAGATGACCACTGGTGGGAATCAGGGATGACCTCCCGTTACTCCCCCAGTCCCTAACCCCCTCCCACCCTTAAAAAACATCTTCAAAAATATTTCGTGCCAGAGTCAGATGTCATACTCAGGTCCATGACAGCACATGAAGGTCCCAGGAGCAGTTTTAGTGGGTACTGCAGTGCACTTCAGACAGGCAGACCCAGGCCCATCCCCCCCCCCCACCTGTTACATTTGTGGAGGAAACAGTGAGCTCTCCAAAACCCACTGTAACCATATACAGGTGCCGCCCTTCAGCCGTAAGGGCTATGGTAGTGGTGTACAGTTGTGGGTAGTGGGTTTGGGGGGCTCAGCACACAAGGTAAAGGAGCTATGTTCCTGGAAGCATTTTATGAAATCCACTGCAGTGCCCCCTAGGGTGCCCGGTTGGTGTCCTGGCATGTCAGGGGGACCAGTACACTACAAATGCTGGCTCCTCCCACATTAAAGGTTTGGACGTTTTTGACATGGACGTCTTTGGTTTCGAAAATCGCCTCAAGTCAGAAACGTTCAAATCCAAGGACATGCAAATTTAAGGATTTGGATGTCTCTGACGGTAATTTCAAAACGAAAGATGGACATCCATCTTTTTTCAAAAATACAGTTTTCTCCGCCCCTGGATTTCGACATTTTGCAAAGACGTCCAAATTGGAACTTGGACGTTTCTTTCGAAAATGCCCTTCCACATGACTTGCCCAAGGTCACAATGAGCTGCAGTGGGAATCAAACCTAGCTTGCCAGAATCAAAGCCCACTGAACTAACCATTAGGCCACTCCTCCAACAAAACTGTGGCAACCAAAGATGGTTCTCTGGTGAAATGTATTAACTGGGGTAATGGAAATAAGGGAAGAAGAGGAGTCACCTTTTTATCACAAGTGTTTGTCAGATCACATGTGAAGAATGCTATGATTTGAGTACTACGACCAGAACTGCCTCTGTGATCACAAAACCAGGAGAAGGGGCAGATAGAGTATTTGAATGGAATACAAGAAACAGGGACTGCGGGGTTAGTGCCTGGAAAAGAGCAAAGGCGAAAAAAAAAAAAACTAAATGAAAATGTAGACAAAAAAAATAATGCATAAGCTGTTTAAAAAAAAAAAAAAAAAAAAAGCAAGGAGGGATAAAAAATCTCAAGCTCCTAAAAATATTTATCTGGAGCCTAAGAGAGTTTTTCTAAGCCTTTTCTCACACATGTTCTGTGGCCCCCGAGAACAGCTGCTGCAGAACTTGCTGGGGGTCAAGCTTGAGGAAGGGAGGGAGACAGCAGAGTGCATGCGTCAGATGGCGAACAGAGAACATGCGGAAAAGTGTGTCATGGGTGGTGATTGCTTGCTGAAAGATGGCACTGTGAAAATAATTTTCTCCCCATGTGACATTTATCCTAGAAGCAGCTCCAAGCAGGCCTTTATACACAAAGGTACGATAAGCTGTTAAAACTCATCCATTGAAGACTGTATACACACTCTATCACTCTACCAGAAAAGCACTGGGATCAGGAGACTGATATTCTTGTGCTGAGAAAACTTGGCTACATGGACAGCAAAAAAGCCGAAGACCACATTGGGTCACTCCTCTTGCCGATATCAAAGTCTTTCGCTCACGTCCTCCCTGGTTCCCTGCTCCATGGCCTCCTGCCAGCAGGGAGAGCCGGGGATCAGAGCTGCCTTCTGTTGCACTCCTCTCCACCTTTCCTTGTAAACCTTGGGATGGGTAGATCTCCCAAGACTGCAGGGCCCCATGAAGTTCTGATCTCAGATGAAAGCCAACGGCCGATATGGAGCATTGTTTGGCCAATTCTTTTTTTGGCAGCTGAAACCAATGCTCAGGAGTGAAAGAGAAGGGAAGGTGGTGCCATGATAACAGTTCAGAACCACTGTTGCGTCGAATGAAGAACATGTGATTACCAGGGATATTTCCATTTCAGAGAAAGAAAACAAATAGTGGTAAAAGAGAAAAAAGAAAGAAAGAAAAAGAATGGCATTGCTAAAAGATGTGCCAGTTCTAAGCAACCCACTGACTTGACCTGCAGATCCCTAAGTCTCTTCTCTTACTACACACCACCTTGTCCATACCATCTCCACCACAACTGCTCTCCTTCCCTTTAGGATTGTGCCGTTCTCAATGAATTTGAGTTATACAGCATACAAATTCCCATGTTATTCTTGCATGACTGAGAACAGTGAAGAAGATTAGACATCGCACAAATCAAATTGACAAGAGAGCCATATGATGCTGGAAGAAAACAAAACCATTATACCAGAGGCAGTGCCTGCAGCAAGACTCTGATGCACATCAGAGACATTAACACCACAGGAGAACACCCAGCTTGAGAGAAGACAACAGCAACCAACTAGGAAGAGAGTTGGTGGGAACTGAAAATGACTGGGAAAGAACTGGAGGAAAGTGTACATTGGGGGAAAATCTGGGTGGGGGAGAAGAAACAAGATGAGCCAAGACACAGAAACGATCTGGAGAATCAAACTTCATTTTGATTATACATATTGCTCCCAAGAGGTGTTGAATAAAAGCATAAAAATGTTGAATAAAAGCATAAAAGGATAGAAGTGGAAAGCTTCAAAGATCATGCAGAACAAGCTGTTCCAACACTAAACTAAATCTCCTGAGACATGAGGCCCACATCAGCCAAAGGCAGGCTCCAGAAAGTCTGTGGGATAATGGGAACCAGATGCAGCATATGTTCTGCTGTAGGATTTATGGTATGGTACAGCCTGCAAGCACGTGATATCAGGAGAAGATTATAAGGAGAGTGGAACAAAGAAATAAGCAAGCATTTTGAATTTTTCTTTGTCTGTATATAGATTTCTCTCTCTGTATATAGCATTCTGATTTCTTTGCTTTACATTGCTTTGTTTTGATCATTCATTCTGACTTGTATATTGCTTATCAAGAAATGCTTCCTGCAATAGCCCATTGAGCTATTCAGAACAATTGTAAATAAACTGTTTATATTAAATATGAAATTCGTCTAGCCGTCTCTTCAAGTGGCGAGCCAGCCAGGAGTAGGCCGCACACGGAAAAGAGAAGGCGAGACGAAGGACAAATTAAGTGTTTGTTGTTAATGAAGTTTTTTACAGGATTTTGAGAGAGAGCAAGCGTTGTTTAAACCTGATTTCTGTGCACCACGTAAGTGGACGTGATCAACCTACTGACGTGGACATACAGGTGACGACTCCTGGGCTTGCTAAAAAGAGAAATAAGAAGACGCGTGAGTAAGCTTACACTGTGGCCTTATTACTGGTATATTTGTTTAGCTTTGTAGTTTTCTTTTTTGTATATTTTCTTTGTTTAAGTGCATTAGTATATTTTTGTAGGTTGTGGCTCTATAGGAGAAATTGTAATAGTCAGAATAAAATGAAAGGGAAAGGGGCAGATAAGAAAGAAAAGCCTCCTGTATATGCTATGTATTTAGATTTAGATAGTTCAAAAAAATGCTCCCCTTTGCAGCATGTCATAGAATTATTCCCATTAGAAAAAAAACAGATTGAAAAAATACATGACAAATGGGTCAAATATGATGCAAAAGATTCTGTTTTGAGCTGGTCTCAGGATGGATCGTTTGATCGTCCAAAATTATTATCTCTCCTGAGCTACTTACAAGAAAATAAAAATAAAACTAGGCAGAAGAAAAGTTTAGAGACATCTTACAATTTGGAATTTATTTTCTGTAGCAGCAGATCTTTTTCATGCAGATGTAGAAAAAAAAAGCAGCCTTTGGTTCAGCCTGAAGGTTGAGGAATGTCATCTGTTTTTGATTTCTCGGTGTCTGGCTGTTGCTAAGCTAAAGGTTAGAAAGGTCAGGAAGAACTGAAATTTTCTTTGTTCCTTTTAAAAGATTGTTTTAGATTAGATTTAAATAAGTTTGATTTTGTCTTATAAGGTGATCTCTGTTTATTTTAAAATATGTGTTATTCTGTTTCTAGTTCTCTATGTGGAATGTCTTTGCAATTTAACTTTGTTTGACTCTTTTTTAAGTGAGATTCCTGCAGTTTTAAGAGATCATCTGGTTTGAATTAGGCACAGTTCTAGCTAGTTTTGTGTGTAGGGCTAATAGGGAAAGAGGTGATTTAAAATCTCTAATAACCTCTGAACAATATGATTTGTCAGCAATTTGGTCACTATGCCTCAGAATGTTATCAGAATGCAGGAATGCCCCAAGTACAAATGCAGACGCAGCAAGGATTAATGCCACAAGTAGTAGGGATACCTGCGAGTGCCCCGCAGACTGCAATACAGCAGCCGGCGATGCAATCACAGGGACCAGGGGCTGCAGTACAGAGACAGGGTACTGTAAATGCCTTTCCAACTTGGCAGAATATTCCAGACCAATGCTATTGACTGGAAGCAAACCCGTGTCAGGAAGAGGGAATGATTTTCAGGTTAGACACAAGGGAGCCCTTTATTACATTGACAATTGGCAAATATGGAACTCCTGTGAGATTTTTGATAGATACAGGGGCGAGTACCTCTGTGTTGTGTGCAAAACCACAGGGAGTTAAACTTTCAAATCAGTATAGAACAACAGTGGGATTTACGGGGATAGAACAAAGAAAAGGCTAACAGAACCGACTCTGGTGCGATTGGAATGCCAACCGCACGGTTCAAGGGAGGCTGTGGTACCCTTCTTAGTGGCACCTGATTGCCCAGTAAATTTGTGTGGTAGAGACTTATTGTCTCAATTAGGATTGTGTTTAGATTTTGGAAATAAAGAAATACCAAGTTTGCTCACCATGGTTCAACAGTTGAATAATGAAAATAAAGTAAGGGTTATGGAAGAATTACCACAACATATTTGGAGTACAAGTGATTCACCATATGGACTAGCCATAAATGCAAAACCCCATAAGATAGAATTAATAGAAGGGGCAAAGGGGCCGAAGCAAGACCCTTACCCCATACGACCTAAATTAGTATCCAAAACCCTGGAACACATTGGTAAATTATTGAAATGTGGTATTATTGAACCTTCAGTATCCCCGTATAATACCCCATTGTTTCCGGTCCCGAAAGGGGAAAACAATGTAAGGATAGTACATGATTTAAGAGAGCTAAATGAAGTTACAAGAAATCAATTTCCGATTTGTGCAAATCCTGCTACACTTTTGCATACCCAGAATATATATGCATATAACACTGTTATTGACTTGTCTAATGCATTCTTTTCAATACCTCTTCATCCAGAGTCTAGGGATTTGACGTCATTTATAGTACAGAATGAGGCATACAGGTGGACTAGGATGCCTCAAGGCTTTACTGATAGTCCATCGGTATTCTCAAAACAACTAATGATGGATTTAAAGGATTTCAGGAGTCAATTGCCTGACACGGTGTCATTGTTTGTCTATGTAGATGATATTCTACTGTCTGCTGAGACTGAAACAGAATGTCTAGAATGGACTAGAAAATTATTTTTGTTATTAGGAGAGTTAGGATATAAATGTAACAGGGAAAAATGTGTTATAGCTCAGTCTACTGTCACCTTTTTAGGACAAAATGTTTCAGCAGAACATAAGGTCATTATACCGGAAGTTATATCTATTTTAAATGAAACTCCGGTACCGCAAACAGTTACCCAGTTACGTGCTGTTTTGGGAATGTTAAATTACTGCAGACAATGGATACCAAATTATACACAAAAAGTAATGAGACTTTATAAACATTTGAAACTGCCCGCAGCCACACCAAAGAATACATTAATTGTATTGGAAGAGCAGGATAAGATAATATTGGCTAAGATTGTGAGGGATTTGTTATCTCCAGGACCTTTAGCAGTAATAGATATCCAATCACCTGTGCATTTGTGGGTAAAAGACATGGGAAATAGTTGGGCAGCTATGATTAATCAAAATAATGAAGTAAATACACCAGTAGCTTTTTTGTCAGGCTCTTTTAATCATGTGGAAAAAGGACTGAAAGAAATACCAAAGTTACTGACAGCTATAGTGGCTGCAGTAGGTAAATGGAGAGCACAAATGCCTTTTGTTCCTATTGTAATACATACCAACCACACGATTAAAACGCTGTTGAGCCCTAGCCAGACGGCATTGACAGCCACTAGATTTGGAAAATATCAAGCAGTACTTTTAGGACAAGATATAAGAATAATACCATTAACTAAAGAACAGAGAAATAAGATAGATCTGCTTTTCCTGTTGATCAAGAGATTGAGATTGATACTATAGAAATCCCTACATTTCACTGTCTTACTTTTGAACCCTTATCTGATGGGTTAATATGGTTTACAGATGGAGCTTGTGAAAGGACTGTTGCAGGCTTTGCCTGCGTGCAGGTAGATGAGAATCTAAGAAAGATAATGCAAGTACAATATAAAACCCCTCCTGACCAGACTGCACAGCATGCTGAACTTTTAGCCGTTATTACGGCCTTACAACACACTGATATGACTCAAAATGTCACTATATATACTGATAGTGGTTACGTTGCAAGTTCACTACAGTATCATATATTAAAATGGCAGCGTAGGGGGATGATAACCAGTGCAGGTAAAAATCTACAACATTACACATATTGGAAATTGCTGTTTGAAATATTGGCAAGAAGGGAACGTGAAGGTAGAAAAACTGCAGTTGTGTGGACCCCGGCCCACACTGAAAAGCCAACTTTTGAGGCACTAGGTAATGCAATGGCTGATGCAGCAGCAACGGAGGTGGTTAAGCAAAGTGAAAAGATTTTGTATAATACTAGACAGACACAGGAAGGGCCACTTACGAATGTAGATAAGATTGAAATGTGGCAGCCAGAGGGACAGGAAAGTGAAAAATGGTTGAAGAGAGGATGTATGAAATTGGGAAGTGAATGGTTTAATGCAGAAGAAGGATTACCTTGTATGCCAATGAGCCAGGCGATTAAGGTATTGGCTGAGTGGCATGCAACCATGCATTGGAATAAGGAAACAATGAGGCAACAATTTGAGCAAAGATTTTGGACTTTAAAAATTGATAACCTGATTCAACAGGTTGTGCGTCTTATTAAAATCTCTCAATAAAGAAATGGTGGGAAAATTATATACATGGCTTGATGTATTGCCATTAGCATTAATGACAATACGGGCCCAACCTAATGGGCGTACTAAATTGTCCCCATTCCAAATTCAGACAGGACGTCATTTCTTCCCGATGCAGACAGCAAGTACTGATAGCACAACTCAGTACTGGCAAAAGCTACAACCGATGTTGAACCTGACAAGTGATATGATCCGAACAAATGTAGCATCACAGGCAGGGACTACTAATGATGTTTGTGCTTTTAAAGTAGGTGATTTAGTACTACGAAAGAACTTTACACATAAAACATGGAAGGATCCTGTGTATGTAGGACCTTTTGCTATCACGGCCCTTACTCAGACCGCTGCCCGTCTGGAAGGTCATACTTCTTGGATACATTTAGCAGATATTCGACGAATTAATAACATTGAAATGGACAAAGAATAAACATGATGGTATTGGACTGTTGTTGTTTGTTAATGGACAATGAACACATATGAGAATAGACTTGTTACAGTGGCCAAAATGTTGAATTTGACTGATTGTATCATATGTGCCCACTGATTGACATCATCCTTGTCCTTGCCAGCTATGATGAATGGGACTACAATGATAAAATTGAGTGGGCACCATGACTGTGATCCCAATAATACCTGTGTAAGGGATGATGAAAACCTTCATTGGACAAATGAGACTATTTATATTGCTTATGGACAAGTGCCCACAGACATCATGTTGGTGTCTGATTAATAGTATGACAACTAAACACATTCCCCCGATAAAGTGCACTTACATACAGAATGTTGTAACAACTGATTCAATGAATGTTATGCTTTTAATTTGTGTAATTTTTAATGCCACATTAACTAATGCAATTGGGCATTATCCTTATAATTGTTCTTATATGAAACATAAGAATGACAGTGTACTTCCCTTTGATGAAACTCACTGTCTGTATTCAAAAGAAATATAAATTTTGTACCCTAGTACAATTGAATCTGTTTAATGCAACATGTATTAGCATGTTTGCAAAGGTGTGCCAGGATGCTTTTAAAATGATAATGATAACTGAAATCAAGAATGAATAGAACTTTAAAATGTCAGCAGAAATATTGAAAGATGTATGATAAAGATGATGAAAAGGCAGAGCTTGCAGGCACAGCATATCATAAATAACAAGGGGGAGGAGATTTAGAAGGGAGGTAAGGAAACAGATTGGAGCTGAAACAGATGTGTTGAGGCCTGGAATATCAGTCCTCAAAGGGAGGATGTTGAATAAAAGCATAAAAATGTTGAATAAAAGCATAAAAGGATAGAAGTGGAAAGCTTCAAAGATCATGCAGAACAAGCTGTTCCAACACTAAACTAAATCTCCTGAGACATGAGGCCCACATCAGCCAAAGGCAGGCTCCAGAAAGTCTGTGGGATAATGGGAACCAGATGCAGCATATGTTCTGCTGTAGGATTTATGGTATGGTACAGCCTGCAAGCACGTGATATCAGGAGAAGATTATAAGGAGAGTGGAACAAAGAAATAAGCAAGCATTTTGAATTTTTCTTTGTCTGTATATAGATTTCTCTCTCTGTATATAGCATTCTGATTTCTTTGCTTTACATTGCTTTGTTTTGATCATTCATTCTGACTTGTATATTGCTTATCAAGAAATGCTTCCTGCAATAGCCCATTGAGCTATTCAGAACAATTGTAAATAAACTGTTTATATTAAATATGAAATTCGTCTAGCCGTCTCTTCAGAGGCCAATGCAGAAAACTACTCCATTGCTAACTGCCCAGTTACTTTGGGTTGTACATGCATTTCACAGGTTGGGTAATGCAGAGAGGGGCTGAGCTCAGGTGTTAACATGCACAGGGAATGGTAATGAGGCCATTAAATATTCTGCTGAAATGCACAGATGGAAACAGTGGCTTCGGATGCACGGCCAACACAAGAAATCTTTTGCCAAGTCCAGGGCAGCACAGAATGGCTGGTTGGATTTCATGCCCTTTCAAATGCTTCATTTTTCCTTTCTCCTTCAGCCAGAACAGCATCTGCGCCTTTAAAAACACAGTCAGGGAGGTAACAGCAACAATGAGCATGTTTCAGAATAAAAATGGAAGAGTTAGCACACATCTGTGGCTATTGCCTTGCAAAGTTTTGCAAATATTTGTGCAGTTTAGCCAATCAGGCTTTCAAACATGGCATAGGACAGAAACAGTTATGTCCATTTATGGCACTGCTCGGTGCATACTATGTCAAAATGGTAAGGGTTTAATCCTACAGTTCCATCTATCGTCAGCTTTTGAGCTGGTGGATTATGATATTTTGCTTTCCAAAATTAATCTTCTAGGTATTGATGGTAATGTATTGAAGTGGTTTAGAGGATTTTTGGTTTCAAGGTCATATAAAGAAAAACATAATGGAAAGTTATCGGATAGTTGAGAAATCCTTGTGGAGTCCCGTAGGGATCTTCTTTGTCACCTACGATGTTTAATATCTTTTTACATTCTTTGGGTGTGGAACTTACAGTTATGCCAATGATATTATAGTATTAAATAACAACATAGTAGGTGACAGCAGAAAAAGACCTGTATGAACCAACCAGTCTGCCCAACAAGATAAACTCATATGTGCTACTTTATATGTATACCTGACCTTGATTTGTATCTACCATTTTAAGGGCACAGAGAGAAGTCTGCCCAGTACTAGCCCCGCCTCCCAACCACCGGTGCTGCCACCCAATCTCCGCTAAGTTTCTGAGGATCCATTCCTTCTGAACAGGATTCCTTTATGTTTACCCCATGCATTTTTGAATTCCGTTACCGTTTTCATCTCCACCACCTCCCACGGGAAGGCATTTCAAGTATCCACCACTCTCTCCGTGTAAAAATACTTCCTGATGTTTTTCTTGAGTCTTCAACCTCTTCACATCACTCATACCTTTACTCACAGAAATATGTATACCATATGTTTTTATGCCTTATTATTGCCCTCTAAGCTCCCATCGTCTCCTTCCAATGTTTCAATGTTTGTGTTCCATTGTTAAATTCCTTAACCACACTTCGATTGTCTCGCATAACTCTGCACAATGTAATCCATAACCAATTTGTAACAAATTGTATTTCCATCATTCATTTCATATTGTAAGCCACACTGAGCCCGCAAAAAGGTGGGAAAATGTGGGATACAAATGCAATAAATAAATAAAAAAAAATAAATTTCATATCCTCTAGTTCTACCACCTTCCCGTCTCCGGAACGGGTTCATCTGCGGATTAATACCTTTCAAATATCTGAACGTCTGTATCATATCACCCCTGTTTCTCCTTTCCTCCAGGGTATACATTAATTATTAATTCCAATTTACTCATTTATAAATTCAGTATCATCAGTTTAAACACTGATTAGGACCTCGATGTTACTCTATCAACTCAAGTTAAACACCAAAAAGACCAAATTTTTACTTTTCGATAACAATCCTGACCCTTTAGTGGACCATATAATGATGAATCAAACTAAGTATTCATTTTCTTCTGTTATAAAGATACTGGGGGTTTATGTTGACCAGAATTTATCCCTCGACTCTCAACTCAATGCTCGAAGAGCTCTTTCTTTCTTTTGAGGTATTTAAGGCGCATAAGAACAATAATGTGAGTTCATATTATTGGTACAGGCGTTGCTTTTATCCAAGTTGGACTATTCTCATCTTAAACTGGGTGCACCTAGACTACTTATCCAGTGACTGCACACAATCCAGAACACTACAATCCGATTAATTTTTTTCATTACAGAAGCTGGATAAAATTTCTTTGTATTCTGCTGAATTACAGTGGATGCCTATAGAGTGAGGATTACGTTCAAATTCTTTTGCTTTCTATGTAAGATCCAATAGAAATCAAACAAAATAAAACATGGAAAAGAAAATAAGATGATACCTTTTTTTATTAGACATAACTTAATACATTTCTTGATTAGCTTTCGAAGGTTGCCCTTCTTCCTCAGATCGGAAATAAGCAAATGTGCTAGCTGGCAACCTTCGAAAGCTAATCAAGAAATGTATTAAGTTATGTCCAATAAAAAAGGTATCATCTTATTTTCTTTTCCATGTTTTATTTTGTTTGATTTCTATTGATAACCTTAAGAGTGGACTAACACGGCTACCACACTCCTCTATGTAAGATCCTAAATGGTGAATGCCCAATTTACATAATGCATCATATGGAATTTATTTCCAATAATAGGGATAGACGATCATTTCACAATTCATTTTTTGTCCTTCCATCTATTAAGGGAGTAAAGAAATTTAAAGTGTTTGATAGACCTCTTACAGTTCAAACATTGAGGTCCTGGAGTGATTTTAATATTTGTTTTGCTGCTCAATTATATATTTTTCTTATTCAAGAAAAATGTAAAAACCTATCTTTTAAATTCATTCTTGAATAAGATTCTCTGTTTTTTTGCTTCCCAAGACACTGTTTTGGTTTTTTAATTATTGTAAACCACTAAGAATCTGACGTTATCAGCAGTATAGAAGTATATTGTAATGTAATGTAAGCTGGTATTTTTGCATTCTTTGGACATGTATATAAGAAGCCATGCTTACCACTGAACTCATATGCATGTGTCCGCAAGGCATCCCCCAATTAGTGTGCAACTTCTGCAAGCATAAAGTTTGCATACAATCAGCTTTCTGCATGATGTGGTTTAAAGCTCACAGTACAAACCGCTCGCTCAGCAATCTGCATCCTCCTCCGAGCGTGCCCAAGCAGCTGGACCGGCTACATCAGAGAGGGACCCTTCTCCTTTACTGCCCAGGGATACAGGCACCATCCACTCTAATCCAAGCTCTTCAAGTCTTTTTGCCAATGTGGCCCCTGCTTCAAACATAGCGAAAACCACTTGAACTATTCTGTACTACAAACAGAGAAAAAGAAGATCCTCAACTACTAAGAACAATAATAAGGACCAAGAGAAAGTGGAAAAAAGAGGCAAGAACTGTCCCTATTGGGACATCAGCTAAAACTTCCAAATACACCTAAATATTTGGCCTGTACATACTGTATGTTATGAATTCCTTGAGGTGGCTCTTTATGGCACAATGGATGCCTAGAGAAGAGCCTAGCAGTAAACTGAAGAGATTAAGATCATATCCAAGGTAACTTTAGCCTACACAAGTGAGATTAATTACTGTCACTCATATTGAGCTACTACCTCACCTGCGATCCATTTGCCCTAACAGCATAAAGCAGTGGCATAGCCAAGGGTGGGCTTGGGTGGGCCCAGGCCCATCCACTTTGAGCTCAGGCCCACCAGTAGCAGCACACCTATGATGTGACTGGCAGAGATTCCCAAGCTGAAAACTCCCAACAACGGTCCCTCCTGCATACCTTATAAATAGCAGATCTTTGCCTGCAGGAAGCAGCGACTGATACATACTGCTCACACCGGCCCCAAAGCCTTCCCCTGTGACTTATTCCCGCCTATGCAGAAACAGGAAGCTGTATCAGTGGGAAGGATGTGGGCTCAAGATGAGTACTGTGTATTAGTTGCTGCTTACTGCCGGTGAAAATCTGCTATTTAAAAGGTGTGAAGGAGAGGAGGGATATTTGAAAGACCATATGGCATGCAGGCGAGAGAAGGAGAGACCAAATCACCTGTAGGATGGTGTGGGGTTCTTCTGCCCACCCATCTTGGGCCCAGGCCCATCCAAGATTGAGTGTCTGGCTACGCCCCTGGCATAAAGCAAAATGGGGAGCGTGTGGAGGGGATGAGGAACCTGAAATATGTCATCATCTTCAGAGTATCCTTACTTGCTGTGTTAGTCCACAAGGATATATAGAAATGCAATGACATGATGCAGGTAAAACTTTTTTATTTAACTAAATTTGTGTCATGTTTTAATTGCATTTAATGCCGCAAGCAATGTATTATTCACTAACCGTGGTTTAAAAAATTAATCGCAATTAGCTGAATTAATCACAGTGTTCCCCTGCCCACACGCCCTGAATATCATTCCTTTCCCTCCTCCCCAACAGCATTTACTTGCTGTGACTCTGGGTCCAACCTCAGCGGTCCAAGCACCGTGTCATCTACATGTTGATGAAGAGCCTCTGGGATTGGCTGTTTGCCCGGAGGTTACCAGGAAGCCAATTGGCTGCAATGGGTCAGGCTGCTAGATCGGGACCGCCAATGCCACTTAGCTGTGCCCTTGCAAAGGACATTAAGGTCCTCCCAAGGACTTTCACTAACCACACCCTCTCCAAAAGACATTACACGATGTGATACCTGCAAGCCCCCACACTCTGGAATGCACTGCCTGAAAGGCTCCGCTTAGCACAAGACTCTCTCTACTTCAGGAAGAAGGTGAAAGCTTGGCTCTTCAACCAGGCCTTTAATGGAAGAAGTAACTAACGTGTTAGCCTCACTCACACACACAAGGATTGAGTCGTGCTGCACATACTGCGGCGGGACATATTTATCCACTCCTACCCTAGCGGAGATAATATTTAACCATCTCTCTGACTTCATGACTACCTTTCTTTAAATTAGTCGGCTTATTTTCTAACTCTTACTCTTTTACCTATCTATATGTTAACCATCTCTCTAACCTCATGTGCAACTTTCTTTAAATTAGACACCTTGTTTTCTAACTCCTCTTACTTATCTATATGTTCCATCTTTGCTTATAACCTACGCTATCAATTAAAATGTTCTATTACATATTGTGTTGACATTATAAGTAGTCTACTATGCCATACTTCGTATTATTTGAATATTTTTACTGCTGTACTTACCTATTCCTCATGTTTGATCTATTCTTACTGTACACCACCTTGAGTGAATTCCTTCAAAAAAAGGTGGTAAATAAATCCTAATAAATAAATATGCAGCCGCCAACACCATAATTAGCTCTACCCTCACCTGCCACCACAGAGCACGTGCTGTCACCGATGCCACTGCCGGTGAGTGACCCAAGGCGTAGTCATGGGTGGGCCCAGGCTCACCCAGAAATGATGCACCCTAACCACCCAGGATCCAGCATCCCTCGTTCCCTTCTCTTCCCTCTTCCACGGGTCCGGCACATCTCTCCTTCTCTCCATCCCCACCCCCATCCCACAGTACGGCATCTCATCCCCGCCTTGGTGCATGTTTCCACCTTATATTATCAGGCCACCTGGCAGCAAATCACACAGGCCTGCTCCAGGACCTTTCCTCTGCCAAATCCCGCCCACACTGATGCAACTTCTTGTTTATGCGAGGGGATAAGGCGGTAGAGGGAAAGCTCTGTGTGAATCATTGATAGGTGGCCTGATCATGTAAGGTGGAAGTGCTGGAGCCATTAGAGCAGGGGTGGCTGGAGGGAACGGAGAGAGATGCTGAACTCATGGTCAATAAACAAAATAGTATTAGGTTTCCCTGCTCGTTTGTTATCCTTCAGTCATGTGATTAATCACAATTAAATTTTTTTGATCGAACTGTATCCCTAGTAATAAGTGATGTGCATCGCCATGTGGGTAGCAGGCAAGTTGGGTATTTTGCTTCCCAGGTTCAAAGTGTACAAACCTGGGGGAAGGGGGCATGGACTCATGGTCACTGCTTAAATGGTGACACCTCGTGGCCAAATCCAGGGCCCTGGCTTGCTGGGTGTCAAGGTGACCGCTACTGTATCACCCCCATCTGATGACTTTCATTGCAGGGACTGTTGGGAGAAAATATAAAAATGGAAAAATCCTCAGGTAGCTGGAGATGAAGGCTCATGGCCAACAGATATCAGCACTGGTTCCAAAAAAGCTGGAAACCCAAAAGGGTCAACAGGAAATTGCTGGGTCAAAAGAAAAACAGAAAAACAGCTGTACTCCTTTCATGACGTTGTATTGACCCAATGAACAAAGCGTAGCTCTCAAAACCTAGTCAAGAAGTGTGTTTAAATCAGCCTAAACCTTTGACTCAACAATGGTGGTGAAATTATGACACACTAGTACAAAAGGCCCGTTTCCGACAGAAATGAAACGGGCGCTAGCAAGGTTTTCCGCGCTGGTCCTGGCAGGTAATGTTCAGGGCAGGCTAGAGAATTCGTGCCCTTTGACTGAGGGATCAGTCCTCGCTATGGGCTGGCTCGGTGCGACGGCGACGTCATAGGGCTCAGATGTTGTCGGCCGTTTTGTTGCTGTATGAGCGCCGAACGCAGGCAAGAGAAAAATAGAAAGGGGGGTGGGGGAGCGTGAGTTCTCACAGCACCCAATCTCACCTGGTCCTCCAGATAGTTGCAGTTTCCGTTTAACGGCCGTCCGCCAGAGGAAGGAAAACAACCCCCTCCCCATGTTTGTTGAAAAACAAAACAGCTGACGTCGGACGGAGGGAGAGTGGCGGTGATCTGTGCTGGAGGGTTGAGTAGTGGGTGCGGCGATGCGATTCGCTGAGTGTCATAGCCCCGCCCTCGACGTCATCACGTTGTGACGCGAGGGTGGGGCACACTCATGGAGAAAAATTCCGATCTATGCCACCTCGGAAGTTGCAGCTTCATTAGAACGTTGGGGTTGCGAATTATGTGCGGAAGGGGCGTGGCTGAGGGCGGGTCTATGAGTGACAGTGAGTGGTGCTGACAGCCTAGCCTACCAACAGTGCAGGGCTTCAGTGTTTCCCTGCCACAGACTGAGCTTCAGAATATTTGAGGTGAGAATTATTTATGTAGATACTGCCACTAGTTACTACCCCCATCAGAGCGTACCAAAGTTTAAGAACTGGGAGGCTATTTTTCAGCAGGCACCCAGGTACCCTGCAAACTACCTTTCTAAGGAAAATCTCATATCAGCTGATGCAAGTATAGAATTTCAAATAAAATCCTTGTATTTGCTTTTCAGCCCATCCAGCCAGACCCCTGCACACTCCTTCTCCCTACCAGATGATGTATGTGTGCTGTCAGAAGTGTAGGCAGACAGCCCAATTTTAAAGGAGGTATTTCTTGTGGGTAAACACCCAAACTAAACAGATACAACAGTGTCTCATTATATCTGGCAAAACTGCACTGGCTACCTGTAACTGACAGAATCAGGTTTAAAGCCGCTTGCATCATTTTTCAAATTCTATATGGCATCACATCCGGCCTGCCGATTAAAATATCATCGCTATATCTGGCCCAATCTAGACCAGCCGTTCCTATCCTCTCAGTCTTACAAGGGTACTAGATCTCAGGAGACCTTCAGCTCGCTTTTCTCTGTGTCTGGAACTTCCCTATGGAACCTCCTGCCCATTGTTATTAGAACAGATAATAACTACCTTACCTTTAAGGAAGAAGTTAAAAATCTTTCTTTCCCCAAAAACGTCTGCATGAACTACTATCACCAGACAGTACTCATGAGGCCTTAGGCCTATATTTTCTCTCCTTCCTGGTTATGTCCCTTTCTCCTTTTATGGTCTTCTGCTTGAGTTCTTCATGCAATGTTCTAACTAACGTAACCTAATTGTTATAAACCTCACTGAACCCTGAAAGGGGAATTTTAGCGGTATATAAGACCTAATTTGAAATGAACTGAATGTACCTCAGAAATCCCTTCAAAACTTGCCCCTAAGAAAAGTGGAGTTTTAGGCTGGATTTGAATATGGTTGATTATAACCATTTAGGGCCTTGTTTACTAAGCAGTGCTAAGGGTGCAATAGCATTTTTACTGCATGCTAAATGCTAAAGACGTCCACAGGAATATATGGGTGTCTCTATCGTTTAGCGAACGCTATAAATGCTAGCTTATCTTAGTAACAGAGCCCTAAGTAACTTAAAAAATAATAAAGATTAAGCCAAAAAAGGTTAAGCAGAACAAAAGTTTTGCAAAACAAATAAAATTAATTAATGAAAAGATAGAGAACATTGACTTTAGAATGACTGCCATATTTGGGTTCAGGAAAAAAAAACCTCTCTCTCGTTTTTGCATGTTGTGATGATAAAGCCCAGCCAGTCCTCTCTCAGCACTATGTCCCTGAAAGAAAAACCTCAAATCACAGGTACAACAGGTTTAACACCCCTGCAGTAAAGGAAAACCTGTCCTGTTATAGTCAGCCGCCTCACCCCGCCAGTCTGAGAACAAGCAAAAATCAGTGATAAGCAGGGGGAGGAGTCAGGATGATGCTGGGTTCTCCTGGTGAACCAACAGTACAGGCTGGAATCAAAGAGGGGCAGGAGCAGAAGCTCCACCCTATAACATCTGAGAAAGATGTTACTGAAACAGGGGAAAGAGGAAACTTGGGGGCCCAGAGCTTCCAGGGGAAGAGGAACGCATGGATACCAGAGCCAAGATAATTAAATGGGTAATGCCAACCCTAAGACACAATGGTAAGCCCTTTACTTGCTTTAAGAACTTATACGCAAACAAGCAGCTGTGGGTGGTCAACATTTATATGGGAAACTACGGAAAGGAAGGTGGGCTGCTGGCCCAACTTGTTTGAGTACGTGTCAAGTGAAAAGAAAAGTGGAATTCCTATATTGGCTGATTAAGCAAGACTCTGTTAGACAAACTATATATAAATTAATTGGGAAAACCGAGAATGAAAACCTTTTGTGCCCATACAGGCAAAATTGTTCAGGCTGACGGCCTCCCAAGGAGTATAGCCCCAGTTCCAAAAACTGAGCAAAGTAATGAAGCCTTAGAGAGCTGAACATATGTATTGCCTTCAGTTCCTGATAACTGTAATGAATGATTTTGCTGTCTTTTGGGATTACAAATATTTGGACATTTTTAATTTTTGTTGTTGGAAAAGAAAAGCTGGACTGGAATAACTTCCAGCTCTGGATTCAACTACACAAGATTGGGAACACTTCTAATCCTGGAGACCTCTGAAGTGAACCCTCCTCACTCCATCAGTTGTTTTTTAGATTCTCCTATGTTATACAGAGTTATTAGGTGAGTAGAAGTAGGTTTGTTTATTTATTTGTAGCATTTGTATCCCACATTTTCCCACCAATTTGCAGGCTCAATGTGGCTTACATTTGCCGTAGTGGCGATTGCCATTTCCGGTCAGTAGAATTACAAATGGTATTGCATTCAAGTGCGTACATACATGAAACAGGAATACATTATGGTAATGCAAATAGGTTCCTAAGTAATAGACTGGATTGTAACATATGTTGGGTCATCATTTATAAATGAACGACCGCCCTGTGGTCTTCTTTCAACCAATTATATCACTGTACACTGAACATAAGATCAAGATATCTACAGATACAAGAAAACTCAGCCACATGAAAAAGGCTAGTTCCTTTTCACAGCAAAAGAAAATATGAACCCACTCCAAAAACAGCAGAGAGTGAAAGCCTAAACCATGGTTTCCTAACCAACGTGTCATTGGGGAAAAGTTACCACCACCGGATGCTCGAGTCCAGACCAAGCTCCAGGCTCTGCTCTCTCTCAGCACAAAAAGATAAGCAGCGTCTCTTAAACACCCAGGGCTCTTTTCTGAGTCAGACATACCTCTCTCCTTCTTAGATACAGTATGAGCCCCATAGTGTGGACATTAGCAACTGCATAGAGAGCCAGGCCCTGATCTCAGCAGGGTATATCACACAGCATCGCCTCCTCTCTCCCCCCCCCCCCCCCCCCCCAAAGCCTGTGGCAGGTTTTCAGTGCTTCCCTTTATTCGTTCGGCCATTATTTATTTGGATTCAACTCACACTTTGTTCAGTAGCAGATCAAGGCAAGTCACATTCAGATAAACTAGGTATTTCCCTGTCCCTAGAGGGCTCACAATCTAAGTTTATACCTGAAACAACAGAAGATTAAGCAACTTGCCCAAGCAGATCACAAGGAGCAGCAGTAGGATTTGAGCCTGGCTTCCCGGGTTGTAAGTGTGGTGCTTTAACCGCTAGGTTACTCCTATCTAAGTTGATACTCGGTGCAGGACGGTGCGGCACACAACATTTTGTTAATGTGGGATGTGCCTTGGGCTTGAAAAGGTTGGGTAACGTTGACCTAGATATGTGCAGATGGGAAACTCTGCAAGTGAAGTCTGTATTAAGACGAGACCTGGTTGCTTGGTGGACATACAGAAGGAATGAGTATCTAGATTTAGGATCATGGCTGCAGAATTTAAGCAGGAGCCCTGGTTGATGGCCATCAACCAAGAATGGATGGTCCAAAAAAAATGGGCAAAGGCAGTGGTTTCCAAACCCGGCCCTGGAGCACCTTAGTCAGGTTTTCAGGCTATCCACAATGAATATTCATGAGAACGATTTGCATGCAGTGGAGGCAGTGCATGCAAATCTCTCATGAATATTCATTGTGGGTATTCTCAAAATCTTACTGGCTGGTGTGTTCCTAGGGCCAGGTTTGGGAACCACTGGGCTAAGGGGCCCTTTTACTTAAAGCTTAGCATATGCTAATGGACATTAGTGGAGTGGAGGAGTGGCCTAGTGGTTAGAGCACCGGTCTTGCAATCCAGAGGTGGCCGGTTCAAACCCCGCTGCTGCTCCTTGTGATCTTGGGCAAGTCACTTAACCCTCCATTGCCTCAGGTACAAACTTAGATTGTCAACCCTCCTGGGACAGAGAAATATCCAGAGTAGTAACTCACCTTGAGTTACTACTGAAAAAGGTGTGAGCAAAATATAAATAAATGCTAAATACCCTGCATCTTATATCTATAGACCACGTGGCCTATACGTATACGTTAATGTCTGTTAGCACGCACTAAGCTTTAGTAAAAGTGCCCTTAAGTGAGGAGGAAGATGTCCTCAAATATTGCAAATTAAGCCTGACAGCATCAGATACCAACCCTGCTTCCAATCACACTGGAAGCCCAGAATGCATGGGGTCAACAAAACAGAAAAGCTCAAGCAGCCGTTATATTTCTCTGCAACTTGAACAGCACAACTTTTAGCAAATGCAGTAAATAATCACTTATCAGACCCCAGTTGTTCAGCTGCTTATGAAAGAGAAGCAAAACATCTTTGTTTGCATACAACAAAATGGCACTGGCTTTTGTAATTCTTCCATTCTGATAGGAATAGCAGTGTCATACAGTGCCAAACCTGTCCTGCTGACCTCACAGCCAGAGCTGTTTGAAGATACTCACAAGGCGCATGCATGAGAAAATCTGCATGTCCTGGCTCTCCAGTATATGGATTTATCTTCTGCACACTAAGGGCTTCTTTGACAAAGCCTTGCTAACGATTTCCACGCAGAAAGCGAGAGGCGGTCTGTAGGAACTGAATGGTCTTATTCTCATTTGCCACACAGGAATCGCTAGAACGGCTTTGTAAAAGAAGCCCTAATTGTGGATAGATAGCCTGAAAACTTGACCGACTGTGGGGGTCCTTAGGAAAGTTTTGGGAAGCCCCGCCATAATGCACGGGCTATGTCGATTAACAAAAAAAGTCTTAAACAGTACAAGTATTTGCATTTTCAGAAAGTACCCGTAGGCCAGGTCTCCATAAGGCTAAACTATATTCCTATGATAGCAATTTCCAGAGTTTAGTAGAAAAAAAAAAAGAGCAGTGAGCCCTGAAGGGAAATCATTGGGTTTTCTCACAGACAATGGTTAATTGTGACTAACTGAATATTCGATGGTAAAACATTTAGTTTCAGCCTACTCCTATTTTAGAAGCTACTGCCTGCAACATTATAAATGTTCAGTTGCTTTTGAGCAATAACACATACCAAGGTGTTTTTTTTTTTTTGTTACATTTGTACCCTGCGCTTTCCCACTCATGGCAGGCTCAATGCGGCTTACATGGGGCAATGGAGGGTTAAGTGACTTGCCCAGAGTCACAAGGAGCTGCCTGTGCCTGAAGTGGGAATTGAACTCAGTTCCTCAGGACCAAAGTCCACCACCCTAACCACTAGGCCACTCCTCCACTGTTGCTACTATTTGAGATTCTACATGGAATGTTGCTACTATTGGAGATTCTAAATGGAATGTTGCTATTCCACTAGCAACATTCCATGTAGAAGTCGGCCCTTGCAGATCACCATTGTGGCCATGCACGCTTCTACATGGAATGTTGCTAGTGGAATAGCAACATTCCATTTAGAATCTCCAATAGTAGCAACATTCCATGTAGAATCTCCAATAGTATCTATTTTATTTTTGTTACATTTGTACCCTGCGCTTTCCCACTCATGGCAGGCTCAATGCAGCTTACATGGGGCAATGGAGGGTTAAATGACTTGCCCAGAGTCACAAGGAGCTGCCTGTGCCTGAAGTGGGAATCAAACTCAGTTCCTCAGTTCCCCAGGACCAAAGTCAACCACCCTAACCACTGTAAAAATCTGCATATCACACTAAGGCCTGCAACCCACTAAGGAGCTTCAGAACAGCTGGGCCATGCGGTTATTGCAACAACTTCCACAAACTGTGTCTTCCTAAATTTTACCAACAATCTGAACAAGGAGGGTTTAGAAAAAAAAAAGTTTCATTTCTTTAACAATGTATTGCCACCATGTTTTATCCTGCTGGCAACCTGGCACACATTGTGAATTCACAACCCCAAACAAACATACAAGGATGGAAGCCCATAGGAGGGCTACCAAAATAATGCAGTCTTACCACGCAAGATCTATGCTTTATATGAATATCATGCTTTATCACCATCATGTAACCAAGATCCTTATGCAATACTAAATGTCTATTTTCTTATGTATTTCCACTACTCATGATGTAATGTAAGTCACATTGAGCCTGCAAAGAGGTGGGAAAATGTGGGATACAAATGCAATAAATAAATAAATAAATAAAATCCATCTGCGGCTGATGATCAAAGGTTAGCACAGAAAAACTGTTGCAGCATGCTCAAAGTAATACGCATGCAAGTTCATGTCATGTTAAAATTGCGGCAGTAATCTGCTGCTCAGTACAAAATATCAACTTCCCTGTTAGTGCCTGAGCAGTGATTGGCTCAGGCATTAACAGGAAGCGGACATTAAAAAAAAAGAGGGAGAGAAACATGCCACAGCAAAATCTTTACCCCTAACCCATCACCTCTTCCTGCTCGACCCCACCCCACCTACAAACATACCCCTGGTGTCTAGCAGCACCCACCCCAACCCCCCCTTCCCCAAACCTTTAAAAAATGCCCTGTGCCCTGCCCCGCCAAAACTTTCCTGTGGTTTAGTGCTAGGCCATGCCAGCCCCCCCCTCCCCCCTCCCAGTCACTTGGCATGGTGGTCTAATAGAACCTGTCCACCTTGTAAGAGGCAGGAACAATGTCCACTTGTTCTTGCTTCTCCAGGTGCCACCTTCAAAGTGGCAGCTCCCTACCCCAGATGCATTCTGGGATGCACGGGAGGGCCTTTGTACTATATAAGGGAATGGGAGCCAGGAGTAGCCTAGTGGTTAGTGCAGAGGACTTTGATCCTGGGGAACTGGGTTCAATTCCCACTGCAGCTTCTTTTGACTCTGGGCAAGTCACTTAACCCTCCATTGCCCTTTGAATGTTTTGCAAAAACCACAGAAAGGCGGTATATCAAGTCCCCTTCCCTTTAGGGTCCTACTTTGCAGTCCTATTCGTCTCCTAGAATCATCTTATCCTCCACTGCCTCAGGAGCAATTTAAAATTATAAGTCCTCTTGAGCAGGGAAATAACTTCTGTGCTGACTGTAACTCGCCTCGAGGTCCGATCTGAAAAGGGCCAATATTTAACTCTAAAATAATCCAATCAAAGGCAAAGCGAAAAGCTGCAAGTGCTCTGCTTGGGGGTTTGTTTTCCACAAGGATAAATAAATAAACCCCACGTGATCCCGGACTATTGTACCAACACTTTAAAGTCTGCACACGCTGTCATCGGCCATTCCCTCCGCCTCCCCATGTTTGTCCACTTGCGGGGGCAAATCCTTTATCTCAGGACAACATAACGAGCGCATTTCACTTCGTCATGCCCCACCCCCCACGGAAGTGAACAGCAACACTGCCCCGACGGTTCTCCATTCGCTCCATAGTAGACACTGACATTTATAGCCAACACT
The DNA here is from genome assembly GCF_901765095.1 of Microcaecilia unicolor. Lineage (NCBI taxonomy): Eukaryota > Metazoa > Chordata > Amphibia > Gymnophiona > Siphonopidae > Microcaecilia > Microcaecilia unicolor. The sequence continues at coordinate 95,991,782 of NC_044042.1, forward strand.
TGAAAAAAATCCAAAATAAGCCCGGAAGAGCAAGAAAACTAAAAAAACAACTGCGATTCAAGCCGCTGATTTCAAGCGGAAATTAAAAACAAAAAAAAGTGAGCGCTCTGCATCCGCATGTATACGTTTCGCATGCGGTTAAAGCCAACACAGCCTTGGTAAACACGAGTTGCAGCAAATATATAAACATTTCAAAATGCATATGGCACACTCCTCCTCCTCCTCCCACCAGCCACGTTTGCCTCATGCTTTTTCGACACTCCCTCACCTTCAGCAAATTTTATATATACTAGAGTAATAAACATTATGCAGTACAGCGCGTTCTGCAATTCAACAGCGATCCCTTACCGGGATCCGCAACGCCGAACTGGAATAAAAGCGAGTCATTTCAAAAGTCGAGTGGGCAGGGCAATGACATTTCTTTGGCTCGTAGCATCTGCGAATGTTTCGATGCCCTGCGGGGGGGGGGGGGGGTGACAGGTCTGTGCCTCCTCCGATGGGCGACTTCCAGTAGTTCTAGTTGGCTTACGTTGGCACAGATCCTCTCACCCCCACCCAGCTCGCGCAGAACTCCCCGGGAACAAGGTTTCTGCAGCCACTGTCACCTTCTGCCTGTTTACTCAGACGCCTTTCCGTTTATTTCGCAGTGAACTGCTGCGACGGGCTTTTTCGACAAGCCCCGGATCCCGAAAACAAGCAGCAAGCAACCTTCCTCTTTCTCCTCCCCACCCCCCAGGGTAGGGAAGATAATAAACAGGGGGAACTACCTACCTTTCGCTCGGAGAGAAGCTGCTCCTTTTGCACGCTTCGCCGCGCCTGCCCCCAGGGGCGAGGGATGGGGGGGCAGGGTCGGGGGGGGGGGAAGAAACCCGAAGGAAGGTGCCCGCCCCCCCAACACTTGGAGCTACCGTTTGTCTGCAGTCTGCTTGCGCACTCTCCTCCCTCTCTCTCGCCAGCTCGCTCGCTTCTGACGGGAGACGGAGCCCGACCCCTCCCCCCCTTCCGAACCCAGCACAGACAGCAGCTGGAGCGGGCGCGCGAGCTGCGCTGTAGCGCCGCCTCGCGCTCGCCGCGAGGGACAAACATAGGAGGAGGAGCCTCGCGCGCTGTCATTCCTCCTGAGTCCTACCCCCGTCACCACCACCGCCCCTCACACCCCACAAGTGGTTGGCCCGGATGCAGAGACACTGATGTCTTTCTCGCACTTGTTCGCACGGTGCCCAGGGGGGCGGAGTCGGCTTTGCTTGCGTCCCGCGCGCGGCTTGGGGGACTGCACTGCAAGGGGCAGCGCAGTGGGCTACCTGGAAAGATTAGAAAGAGTTGTCGCGGCTGAAGTAAAGTTAGGTTCCATTTTCCTTTGGGATTAATAATAACGTGAATTGCGTGGTAAAGTTAGAGCAAAGTAGGGTGGACAACAGGTAAAGAAGCAGTGGCAACCACTGTAGTAAAGGGCCACTCCATGAAACTAACAAGTAGCAGATTTAAAACAAATTAGAAACCTTTTTTTTTTTTTTTTGCACACGGTGCAGAATCAAGCTGTGGAATTTGTTGCTAGAGGATGTGGTCAAAAAGTATCTGGTAGAGCTGGCTTTAAAAGGGAGGTTGAGCAACTTCCTGGAGGAAAAGTTCAGACTATTCGCAGCTACCTTACTTGAGGGGGGGGGGGGGGGGATCACCATTTATCCGCAGGGACTTCATTTATCTTTAGGATACTTTTGATCCGAATTGGTAAGGTTGATGGGTTTAATTTAACCATTGGTCTGGCCCACCTAGGACAGATCTTTTGTTCTTCTGGTCTTAACTCCTGTCCTTTAGGAGAAAGGTGAGTGTTCCATAAAAGTGGAACAGAGAGAAGCTTGGAAACTACAAGATGGTTACTTTGACTTGGTGCTAGAAAAAAATGGGAAACCGGGAGGGCACACAAAGGTAAAAAAGAGATTAAAGGAGCTAGACACAACAAAGGAAAGAAGATGCACGATTATCCTTGAAATAACTGCAAAACTGGCTCCGAGAGCTTCTTTGTTCCTAATCATAGAATATATGATTTCATTGAACTATTTACTGCAAGTTTTACATTTGTTTCAGGGAAATGGGGGGTGGAGGAGATTCATCCCTATATGCACAACACTCCATTCTGTGAGCTGCTCTTTTTTGCACTTCACTCAATTCTCACTACAGGAAAACCAGATGGGAAAAAGTAAATATAACATTTGAAATTTCCCTCTCATTTCTTTGTATTGTAAAGAAGGTACTGAATTAAAAAGATTTGCAGGAACTGGTTTGCCCAGCATTTGCTAAGCATTCTGGCCACTGGATTACTGTTTGGAGTACAACTCTGGGAAAGGCCTGGGATGTTAACCAATCTCACTCAGGCATCATCAGCATCTCGTCAAATAGGAGTACAATCTGGCTGGTTATTAATGTTAATTTCTTTTTTTAGCAATTAAACAGATTAAGGTTTAATGGTTTTTATTCATGATCAAACAAATCCAACAGCTAACAACTAAACAAGTCTAGACAATAACATCAAGCGAACACACGACTAATCAAGCATAACATAATAATGATCAAAAACATCATACAGCAAGAAGCAGGATAACTCATGATCCCATTTTTGTTTTGTGAGTAGAGAGATGTGGTAGCCGTGTTTTGTCCACTTTTAAAGGTAATCAATAGAAAAATAAAACACGGAAAAGAAAATAAGATGATACCTTTTTTATTGGACTAAATACATTTTTTTTAGCTTTCAAAGGTAGCCCTTAGGAACCAACTTAGGAAAACACTCTGAAATCTGTTCAATACAGCACTAATTGCTTTATGGGAGATAGTTTTTCAAGTAACAATTCCAAATAGACATAAAGGCCCTTCTTCCCTTTGGGGAATTCCTAACAGCCCTTGCAATCTATTTCTCCAGTACCAAAAAGAAGGAGTCTTCTCCTGCAGCCAATGCTTAAGTATGCACTTCTTCCCCAATGCACATAAGCACCGCCATACTGGGAAAAGACCAAGGGTCCATCAAGCCCAGCATCCTATCTCCGACAGCAGCCAATCCAGGCTTCAAGAACCAAGCAACCCTCCCCCCCCCCCCAAATAAAAATAACTTTTTTCCCTTTTCCCCCCTTTTTTTTAATAATGTTCAATGGACTTTTCCTTCAGGAATCTGTCCAAACCCCCCTTAAACTCCGTAAGGCCAGCTGCTGTCACTACATTCTCCGGCAACGAGTTCCAGAGTCCAACTACACGCTGAGTAAAGAAAAAAACTTTCTCCTATTTGTTTTAAATCTACCATATTCTAGCTTCATCTTGTGTCCCTGGTTCTATTATTGTTTGAAAGTGTAAACAAACGCTTCACATCTGTCCGTTCTCTGCTCATTATCTTGTAGACTTCTATCATATCACCTCTCAGCCGCCTTTTCTCCAAGCTGAAGAGCCCTAACCTTCTTAGCCTTTCTTCATAGGGAAGTCATTTTCGTTGCCCTTCTCTGCACCTTTTCCAATTCCTTTATATCTTTTTTGAGACATGGCGACCAGAATTGGACACAATATTCGAGGTGCGGTCGCACCATGGAGCTTTACACAGTAATAAGCACAAATTTTTGTCCAAAATCCCATATGCCTCCCATTTATTCAGCAGGACTCCTTTCCAGGAGAAGACTACACGAAGACCAAAAAGAATCCCCTAAGTATCAATGAAGCGACCTCCAAAATGCTTGAATACCTTCATCGCCAAAAGACATGAAACAAGGTATCGTTCCCCCCCCCCCCCTGACATTTGGGGCATTGACCAGCAGGCACCCAACCGGCTTTAGCAGCCTGATATTGTGATATATATGCCCCGTGGACTATTCAGAATTGACTCTCTTGAAATTCAGCATTTCCAACCTGCTTTGGAATAGCTTTAATCAATTTTAGAAAATCCACCCCCTTCAGTTCATATCCAAGGTCCCTACTCCAAGTCTCCTTAAGAGGACCATACTCCCGGGGAGGGAGACAAGAAATCAAAGCTCTATGTAAACCTGATATAGAAACCTGACCAAAAACATCTCCCTGCAAAAAATCTCGACTTTTCTGACCCATCCTCGTATGCACAGTCCCGTGATCTAAGCTAGTGTAATAGTGGTGCAGCTGCCGATAAGCAAAATAATTTGTGTGGGTTAGGGAAAGTCTCTGCTGTAAATCCTGAAAAGAATAGAAAATACCTTCCTCATTGAGAAAATGCTCGATCAAAACAATGCCCATCTCTGACCATCTCTTAAACTGTCCGTACTCCAGCCCTGGTGGAAAATCAGCATCACCCCTACATGGCAATAGATCACTAACATTCGGGTTCTGATTCCAACAATTCAAAAGAGCCTGCCAAATGCCTCTCAGGGGCTGTAGCAATACCCTCCTACAACAAGAGCGAGGCAAATTTTTTGTCTGGGCATGCAAAAGAAAATTCAAATGGCAAGGTGCAATCAATTCCCTTTCCCATCGCGTAGGAGTAAACTGTTCAGTTCCAAACAACCAATCCCTAAGGTGCCGTAGAAGACAAGCCTAATTATAGCGCCTAAAGCAAGGTAAACCTAAACCTCCTTGCGGCCAGGAATCATAAAGGTATTCTAGACGCATTTTTTATTTCTTCCCCCCCCCCCCCCCACACACGCACACAAATTTCCTACACGTCCTGCTGGAGATCTTTCCGCAAAAGGCACAGTGGTAAAACTTGCAAAACACAGAGCCAGTGAGGAAAAATAATCATCTTAAAGAGATTTAAAGATAAAGGTAAATGATTCCATTTCTTGAACTGAATCTTGGTATGTTTTAACAACCTATCAACGTTCAAACGATATACTCTCAAAGTCTCCATAGCCAACAACACCCCCAAATAGCGAAAAGGTTAACCCACCCATTTCAATGGATAAGGTCCCCGCCAAGCCCCACCTTGGTCCCTTACCCTTTTCAATATCTCTGATTTATCTAGATTTAACTTAGAGTCAGAAAAAATCTCCAAATTCAGTCATGCATTCTAACAAAGCCCCTATTGATACTTTGGGATTATTCACATGAACCAGCAAATCATCGGCAAATGCTATTTTAAAGGTATCTGTACCTAATTGAAAGCCGTGTATATCTGGATTCCTTTGAGTGTCACGTAAGAGGGGATCCAGAGTAAGGACAAACAAAAGTGGTGAGAGCGGGCAACCCTGTCTGGTACCATTATATATTGAAAATGGGGAGGAAAGCAGTCCATTCACCCACACAAGCTTGAGGAAGAAAATACAAAGCCCGAATCGCTTCGTAAAAAAAACCCTGTATTCCATAAGCATCCAATACCCTAAACAAAAAGTCTCACACCACCCTGTCAAAGGCCTTTTCAGCATCGAAACTGATCATCACTGAGGGAACATCTTGTCCGGCTGCCAACTCTAGAGTAGTAAGGATCTTTCTCACATTCTTAGTAATTGTTAAGACTCGGGTAGTGAGCCCTTGTGCCCCGACTGAGCATGGTAGAAGGGCAGCGCCGTACTTGGTCAGGCAGCCAGACAACCCCTAGCTTCACCTGGGAAGCGACCACCATTCCCTGGGAGTTGAGCCCCCAGGTGCGGGTGTCCACCAGGACTTCGGGATACGGACAGGGTTGGACAGCCACTGACCTGGCTGGCGGGTAGTCGAGAACAGTCCTAGGGTCTAGGCAGGCAGCAACACAGCGGGTAATCGGGTTCAGTCCAAGGGTCTGGGCAGGCAGAAACACAGCAGGTAGTCAATGTTCAGTCCAAGGGTCTATCCGGAAAGCAAGTAGCACATAGCAAAGCACGCAATATCAAGCACCAAACCTCTATAGCAATAGAAGCCGAAGCGAAGACTGAAGGCAACTGCAGTTCTTAAATAGTCCCTCCATCAGCAGTAACTGAGCAGCTGGAGGGAACGATCCAGATTGGTGGCCGCTGGAAAAGGTGGAGCAGCGGTGAAAGGCGGCCAATCCCGCACCATCAGGCGCGGCGAGGGAACTGCGCCGGAAGCAAGCCCCACTTCCGTAGCGCCAACAGTCCACGTGGCCGGCCACCATGGCCATTACAATATGGCTGGCCAACGCCAGCATGGCCAGCCTGTCAAGACCTGTCACCACGATCGGCCTGGCATGGCCGGCCATCACGACTGGACAGAGCAAGACCGCCGCCGACAGCCCGCATGGCCAACCAACGTTACCGCTCGGATAGCGCTCGGAGGTGAACCAGCTGTGCGGGCCGCACTGCAGGTGAGGGATGTAACAGTAATGTTATGGCTTTGCACAAAACCCACTTGAGTCCTCAATCATATCAAGAATTATTTATTTATTTTATTTATTGCATTTGTATCCCACATTTTCCCACCTCTTTGCGGGCTCAGTGTGGCTTACAATAAGATATGAATAATGGAAATACATTTGTTACAACTTGGTTATGGGTTACATTGTACAAGTTATGCGAGATCATCGAAGTATCGTTAGGAATATAACAATGGGACATCAACATTGATACATTGGAAGGAGACAATGGGAAGCATAAAGGGCAGTATTAAGACACAAAGACATATTGAGGCATATTTTCAAAGCACTTAGCCTTACAAAGTTCCATAGAAACCTATGGAACTTTGGAAGGCTAAGTGCTTTGAAAATATGCCTCATGGTGTACATATTTCTGTGAGTAAATGTATGAGTGATGTGGAATTACGGGGGTTGAGAGATCAGAAGTGGATGTATGATGCATTGATGAACAGTGAGTGTGGACTCTATGTGTTTTGGCTCTTTCCGTAAATTGTTTCAAACAGATGGGTCTTCAATAATTTGCGGAAGGAAGCTTGTTCGTAAATCGTTCTTAAGTTGCGCGGCAGTGTATTCCAAAGCTGCGTGCTCACGTGAGAAAAGGTTGACGCGTGTAGCGTCTTGTATTTCACGCCCTTGCAATTAGGGAAGTGGAGGTTGAGGTATGTTCGGGATGATCTTTTAGCATTTCTGGGTGGTAGGTCTATCAACTCGGACATGTAGGCTGGGGCTTCGCCATGAATGATCTTGTGGACTAATGTGCATACTTTAAAAGTGACGCGTTCCTTAAGTGGAAGCCAGTGTAATTTCTCTCGTAGTGGTGTTGCCTTTCATATTTTGGTTTTCCGAAGATGAGTCTGGCTGAGTCCTCAATCATATCAAGAATTATACGAGATAGATGGTTTGCCAAAAGTTTTGCAAATAATTTGGCTTCATAACTGAGCAATGAGATGGGTCAGTATGATTCCGGTTTCTGTGGATCTCGACCTGATTTCGGCAAAATGACTATCTGAGCTAGCCGTAGGTATTCAGGCAGCCATCCCTCTCCTACTATAGTATTCAACATAGAAGTCAGTGGGGGTACAGCCTCCTCTCTCAGCATCTTATTCTCCTCTATAGCCATCAGGTCCAGGAGCCTTATTGAAGGGTCCCCTTTATATAGCCCAGAATACCTCCTCCGCCACAAAAGGAGCATTTAGTATAGCCAAACTGTCTGGATCCAACCATGAAAGATCCAAACCAGAAAGATACATAGAGCTTTCCAACGGAGGAGTATATTTATTTATTTTCATTTATTTATTTGTTGCATTTGTATCCCACATTTTCACACCAATTTGCAGGCTCAATGTGGCTTACATTATACCGTAATGGCGATCGCCATTTCCGGATAGAAATTACAAGTATTATTGCAGTGAGGAAGTTGACATACATAGTGGTGTTACATAGAAATTCATGAGTGATAGAGTCAGTAATAACAATAAGTTAATTAACTAAAGTGAGTTCACTTCCGTTATGAGAGATAAAGTGATAGTGCATGGATTGCTTGCTTTCATTCGTATCGATGGTATCAGTTTAGTGTAAGCATTCAGGTTTGTCCAGTTCATGTAGAGTCTAAATGTCTAGTGTTTAGGATGAATCCTTATGGTATGCCTTCTTGAACAAGTTGGTTTTCAGTAGTTTACAGAAGATTGTCAGGTTGTGCATTGTTTTTATGACCTTTAGTAATGTGTTCCATAATTGCTTGCTTATGTAGGAGAAGCTAGATGCATACATGGATTTATATTTAAGTCCTCTGCAATTGGGTTAGTGAAGATTCATGAATGTGTGTACTGATCAGGGGGCGAGTACAGTTGGGCATAGTAATCTTTCATAATGCGGTTAATTTGAACATCTTTATTTTCTAAAACCCCAGTGGAGGAGTACAGAGCATCAATATTAAATGGGCCCTGATGGGGATGAGCCAAGTAGGCTAGCAATCTGCCACTCTTATTTGCATGCTTGTATAATTGTTATTGAAACTATCTGTGCGATTTTTGGGTATGGTGATGAATTAATTCATTTAGAGTATGTTGCAACTCTAAAAGCTGAGTTTTAATCTGTACAGTGTGGTGGATCCCATAAAGGCGTCTCAGACGTGTAGCCTCCCTTTCCAACCGGAGCAGCTCCCTGTCTCTAACCTTCTTTTGATGACTAACATAGGCTATAATCTCTCCCCTAAGCACTGCCTTAGCAGTATCCCAATATAAGATAGGATTATCCACATGGGCAGCATTTGTTTCCTTAAATATCTGATATTTCAATGAAATAAAGTCCAGAAATCTCCCGTCCCCATAAAGTTGAACTGGGAACTTCCACTGATAGTGTTGTGGAGACGCCCGGGGGAACTCCAAGAAGGTGGATACTATATCATGATCCAAGATTTTAATTGGTTCAATCTCTGCTGCCTGCATTATTGTAAATATACAGCAAGAAATTAAAATATAATCAATCCTGGACCTGGTGGCATGCGCCCAAGACAATTGACTATAGTCACGTTCTACCGGGTGCAAGGTGCGCCAAACATCCACCAAGTCCAGGATTTCACTCAGCATTGGAATACCCCAAGAGTCGTAGTAGGATCCACTCACTGTCTCATGAGATTTATCTAGCCTCGGATCCCCCACTTCATTAAAATCCCCTCCTACTAAAAAATGAATCCCATCATAGCTTTGTGATGGTGAAGAATCTGCTTGTAGAAGGCTTTTCTGTAAGTGTTTGGTGTATAAACGTTACAAAGGAATAGTGGTTTGCGTTCAATAGTTACATGAACCAACAAGAATCGCCCAGCCTCATCATGAATAAGTTTGTGAGTGACGAGCTGAATGCCTTTCTGAACTAATATAATGATACCCACCATCTACAAAGCTTTTGATGTTCTCTGGCATCTAGATACGTTTTTTGAAGGAAGGCAATGGACACCTTGTGTTGATTTAGCGCTTTAAGTATTTTCTGACACTTAACTGAGGAAGAAATACCTCCCACATTCCAGTTCATTACGTGATGGCATTATACAAATGGTACAGAAAGTGGATAGCCACTCCAATAGAGTGATAAGGGCAGCCCAGCCAGTGCCCCCCACCACCCCAACCATACTGTCTTCTGTTGCGAATACTCCCAGTGAACAGTCCATGATTCCCTGCCTATTTCTCATCTCCCAACCTTTACAAGAAAAACCCAACCCGTCCTCCCTCCCCTCCCCTCCCCTCTCCTAAGAAGCACCATCAGGTGTGTGACTTCTGTACCCCTGACTGCAGACCACATCCAGGTCCCTGGGGAGGGAGGTATGTGTGTGTCAGTGAAGGCATAACGAGGGCATGGACGTCCTTCTTTCAAACATTTTGGACGTCCTCAACTGCCCCCCCCCCCACAGGGATGGACATAATTCAAGGGAGAGAAGTGGAGGAGTGGCCTAGTGGTTAGAGCACTGGTCTTGCAATCCAGAGGTGGGCGGTTCAAATCCCACTGTTGCTTCTTGTGATCCAAAATCCAAATAAATCAAAAGGCATGTCAGAGGCATAGCAGGCATGGACATCCTTCTCACAGAAACATCCAGGCATGGACGTCCTTCTCACAAACATCCACATTTTGGACATCCTCAACTGCCATAGCAAAGGATGTCTTCAACTGCCTTCGCAGGGACAGAGGCATATCAAGGGACATCCTCAACTGCTGTTGCAGGGATGGAGGCATAGAAATATCCAGTGTACCTGAATGTAACTCACCTTGAGCTACTACTGAAAAAGGTGTGAGCAACATCTAAATAAATAAATAGTGATGGACGTCCTCAACTGCCATCGCAGAGGCATAGCAAAGGACATCCTTCACCCATACTCTAAAAAAAAAAAAAGCCAAAAAGTTTTTAAAGTAGTTTTTTTGGGGTGGGAGGTGGTTAGTGACCACTGCATGCTTTTTTCCATTCAGTTAGTGCATCAGTTAGTCCACTGCAGTGCCCCCTAGGGTGCCTGGTTGGTGTCCTGGCATGTCAGGGGGACCAGTGCACTACGAATGCTGGCTCCTCCCAAGACCAAATGACTTGGATTTGGTCATTTTTGAGATGGGTGTCCTCGGTTTCCATTATCGCTGAAAACCGGGGATGACCATCTCTAAGGTCGACCTAAATGTTGAGATTTGGGCGTCCCCGACCGTATTATCGAAACGAAAGATGGACACCCATCTTGTTTCGACAATACGGGTTTTCATGCCCCTTCACCGGGACGTCCTTAGAGATGGGCGCCTTTAGAAATGGTCGTCCCCGTTTGATTATGCCCCTCCATGTTACTATGTAAAGGACAATATTTATTAGAGAGATGGGGGTCTGTAAAACCCAGAACAGGTGGGATCCTTACCAGGTTTGCTTAAGATAGTAATGCCCACTGTGTTCATTGCAAGGGGCATGCTTGAATAGGTAGGCATTGCATTAAAGACCCTGGTTAAGAGCCACCAGTTGGTATTTGAATGTCTTGTAAAAAGCACTGGTAAGTCTGTCAAAGCCTGGTGATTTCTCTTGGGGTAATTCCTTAATAACGGATAGTATCTTCTTACCCGTAATTGGGACATCTAGTTGGTCAAGGATGCCCCCAAATAGGGAGTGCAGCTGGACCCCTTGAAGATATTGATTTATGCATTGGGGGGTAATTTCTGGGTCTGCAGTGTAAAGCTGTTTATAGAATTCCAAAAACCTGTTTTGAATACCCTGCTCTCTAGCGAGTGCATCTCCTTTAGCACCCTGAATTTCGTGATACTCATATTCAGTTGTTTGTTCTTAAGCTTATGGGCCAGCAGTCTCCCCACCTTATTGGCATGCTCATAATGACATTGTTGTTTAAGCTGTCTAAGCTGAAACTATTCCAACTGCAATTGATGTAGTTCCCCACCCCAACTTGTCTGGAGAGAGCGTAAGGGCTTAAGGTAGGACTGTTCTAAAGAGGCCAACTGCTGATGTAATGCCTGTTCTTTAACCTGCTTTTCTTTTTTCTTCCTGGCTCCCCCATTTAATGAAGAGACCCCTCAATAGTACCAGATATCTTTACAATGGCTGACGTGAGACCTTTACTGAAGAATAAGTAATGGAGAGATTGGTGTATGAACAATTTGGACCCTCCATGGTTTCTATTCATTTCATGATAATGAGACTTTGCTGTTGTCTTTTTATTTATTTATTATGCTTTTAAAAATATTACAACTCACAAAAGAGATGATAAGAAACACACAGAAAATTATTAATTACTGAAACAAACAATAATGTCTTAATTAGACAAAAGGAAAAAAAATAATTACAATACTTCGACCAAGAAATTTTTGTATAACACGATCCAAAAATTAGTAAAAGGAAACTAAATAGAAAAATAAAATGTGTATACTGCTCTCCAATACTTCTTCTCTAGCCTACCTTATGCAGTGTGTGTCTGGGAGTCAACTAATACCACTGGTTCCTCTCTACTTAACAGAAATTCCTCTAATTGTTTTGGTTCAAAAAATTGAAATTGTTTAGATTGATATAATATACAACAAATACAGGGAAATTTCAAAACAAAATTAGCACCAAGAGCCAGGGTCCTCGCTCTAAAAGCCAGGAAAGCCCTACGTCTCTTCTGGGTTTCCCTAGAAAGATCAGGATAAACTCTAATTTTAGAACCAAAAAATAGGGAGTCCAAATGTCTAAAGGAAAGTTTTAGAACAGCATTCCTGTCCATTTCAAAGGCATAGTGTTTTTTTGAGTTATAACTTCCAACTATGACTCTAAGAACGCTGTCAAGTTCATGCCTTCTCCTGTTTGTGATTACAAAATTTCTCCATCTCTCTTTTTGTTAAATTGTAAATATTGTGCCCGCACAATAGGGGGAAGTGATTCACTTGGCATTCCCAAAGTATCCACTAAGTATTTCTTCACCATTTCAATCGATGGTATTAATGGGGAACGTGGAAAATTTGTTAGTCTCAAATTTAATTTTCTTGCTTGGTTTTCCAAATATTCCAAACGACGGAACATATAGTTCCGATCTCTAATTGTAGCCTGACCCAAAGTTTCTAAAGTTTGTAGCTTTGTCCCCATTTGATTTAATTGGGAAGCTTGTTTGGTGGTAGTCTGAGTCTGTGAAAGAACTGCTTCAGAAAGAACTTTTATTTCAAGCACATTTTTTTCAATCACTTTTGAGAGAGAGGAATAAAGTGAGTAGGAGAAGGGTAGTTAGTGGGGTTCCTCAGGGGTCCTTGCTAGGACCGCTGCTTTTTAATATATTTATAAATGATTTAGAGATGGGAGTAACTAGCGAGGTAATTAAATTTGCTGATGACACAAAGTTATTCAAAAATCACGACAGGATTGTGAAAAATTACAAGAAGACCTTACGAGACTGGGAGACTGGGCGGCTAAATGGCAGATGATGTTTAATGTGAGCAAGTGCAAGGTGATGCATGTGGGGAAAAAGAACCCGAATTATAGCTACGTCATGCAAGGTTCCACGTTAGGAGTTACGGACCAAGAAAGGGATCTGGGTGTCGTCGTCGATAACACACTGAAACCTTCTGCTCAGTGTGCTGCTGCGGCTAAGAAAGCGAATAGAATGTTGGGTATTATTAGGAAAGGTATGGAAAACAGGTGTGAGGATGTTATAATGCCGTTGTATCGCTCCATGGTGCGACCGCACCTTGAGTATTGTGTTCAATTCTGGTCGCCGCATCTCAAGAAAGATATAGTAGAATTGGAAAAGGTGCAGCGAAGGGCGACTAAAATGATAGCGGGGATGGGACGACTTCCCTATGAAGAAAGACTAAGGAGGCTAGGGCTATACAGCTTGGAGAAGAGACGGCTGAGGGGAGACATGATAGAGGTATATAAAATAATGAGTGGAGTGGAACAGGTGGATGTGAAGCTTCTGTTCACGCTTTCCAAAAATACTAGGACTAGGGGGCATGCGATGAAACTACAGTGTAGTAAATTTAAAACAAATCGGAGAAAATTTTTCTTCACCCAACGTGTAATTAAACTCTGGAATTCGTTGCCGGAGAAAGTGGTGAAGGCGGTTAGCTTAGCAGAGTTTAAAAAGGGGTTGGATGGTTTCCTAAAGGACAAGTCCATAAACCGCTACTAAACGGACTTGGAAAAATCCAAAATTCCAGGAATAACATGTATAGAATGTTTGTACGTTTGGGAAGCTTGCTAGGTGCCCTTGGCCTGGATTGGCCGCTGTCGTGGACAGGATGCTGGGCTCGATGGACCCTTGGTCTTTTCCCAGTATGGCATTACTTATGTACTTATGTAAGTTAAGTCCCAAAGTGACTTCATCGTCACCACAGCCGTTTTTTCCATAGTTCCCAACATAAAGACAGGAGGTAGAGCACTCAGAATTTGAGTCAAAGTACTCACAGTTTGTGAAGGCAAATTAAGCAGATCGTCTCCTACTGGGCGAATCCAACGGAGCGGGCTGGCTCCCTCCCTGTAACTCTGCACTGCCACTTGGGCTCCGTGTTATAGGGCCAAGCTCCGCTCTACTTCCTCCTGGCTGAGGGGGGGCTGTGCGCTGCACGGGGCTTAAAGAAACCCCGTTTACACTGCCGTCGGACGCCATCGCGGCCGCTCCGGTAGAAGGAGAAGAAGTTTGTCTGGGGATGGTCGTCCACCCAAATTGCTCCACCTTCAGCTGCAATTGAGGATTAGGTCCGGTGCTGGCTGAGGGAGTCTCCCGCACTTTACCTCCCCATATTCGTGGGACCTGCAGAGAACCTTGCAGCCTAGGATTGAGGAGAAACTTGAGGTGCGTCCTTAGCAGTTAACGTTTACGCGGTCATCTTGGCGAGACTTTGCTGTTGTCATTGTTTGATGTAATATGCAGTGCCTGTTTCCTAGCAAAAACGGTGCCAATACTCAAATGCTAGGCCATCCTTCAGGGGTGGGGTGACCACTGAGGGACCCACCCCACAATAGCCAGGCCCCCTGCAACCAGTCACAGAATCTATGAAAAGGCAGAATTGGTGTGTAGAGCCTGAGCTCTTTTACTGTAACTTTGGGACCATGAGTCAATTTTAGCAGACAATGAAAAAGGTGCCGGTACTCAGTACCCCCTCAAAAAAGCCCAGGTAATATGTACGGGTTTTAGTAATGGGCAATGCTTTCTATTAGTAATTTTGGATGTTTCATCTGCATTTGACACCGTTATTTTGATAAAGAGCAATTGGAATTTGCGGTACAGCCAATCATTTCTGGAACAGAGATGTTTTTGTGTTATACAGGGTAATGACGTGTCAGAGTGCAAGTCATTACTAACAGGTGTCCCACAAGGATCATGTCTTTCTGCTGTTCTTTTTAATAATTTTTAATACCTCTTTGTCGGTTGCTTAATTGTTTTGTGTACAGACTATATGCAGACAACATGCAATTTGTAATTCCATTGGAGGAAGATGTTAGAGATACATTTCTACACTGAGGTTGATAATGCATTCTATTAACTGTTGGATGTCTGCAAATAGTCTGAAATTAAATATTAATAAGACTCAGATTTTGCTTTTGACAACATATCATTCACCTGATAATCCTAGTGTTTCAGTATGAAAATTAATCTATTCCTATTGTTAAAAGTTGAGAAATGTAGATGTGATGCTTGATGATGGTTGATGATGAAAGTACAAGTACTTAAGATCATCAGTGCTGTCTGGACCTAATTTTAAGGTCCTCTACATGCTCCCAAAACACTTTCGTGTTGGCACACTGTGAATCATGGTAGAAACATAAAAACATGATGGCCCATCCAGTCTGCCCATCCTCAGTAACCCCTACTTCTCCTTTTCCTAAGGGATCTCACATGCCAGTCCCATGTTTTTTAACATTCTGACAGTCTTTGTCTCCACAACCTCTACCGGGAGGCCATTCCATGCATCCACCACCCTTTCCATGAAAGTGTATTTTCTTAGATTCCTCCTAAGCTTATTTCCTCTTAACTTCATCCTATGCTGTCTCATTCCAGAGTTTTCCTTCATTTGAAAAGGCTCTCTTCATGTACATTAATGCCACTGAGGTATTTAAACATCTCCTATATTTGGAGTATGACTTTTGCCTTTGGGTGGTCCCAAAACAAAGATTAAAATTTGCTGACAATATAAGGAAAGATGCCAAGCTCTGGGGATATATGTGTACATATAACAATTTATTTGTTATATATATGGAAAAGCAAGTGCTAATTCTTCTCAGCAAAATATTTTCACAAGGCAATCACAGTCAGATCAGTAGCATTTAGCAGCACAACTATAATTGTTCATAAAACAACCTGAAAAGCACATCCAAGCCTGTTTTCCCCTATGTGTAGGCTCAAGGAGCATCAGATCAGCCAGTGCCTTGAAGGAAAGAGTGGAGAAATCAATCCTGCTCCAAACATCCTTTCTGCTATGCGGAATGGGATGGATAGGAGGTGAAAAAACAGAGCCATTGGACAATTCTCCAGGGTGGTGCAACCCTTTCTGTATCTCGCTGTAGCAGAGAGGGAAGACTGAAAGGTGCTTTCTGGACATTAAAGGGCGTTATTGAATGTATTAAAACTAAAGGCCTAGTAATGAATGCATTTAAGTATAGGCCCTTTAAACATGAACATGAAGGGGACAACTTAACAGAACTCCAGGAAACCTGTCCATGGTGGAACACACAAATATGTGCACTTCTTGATTTGGAAGATTCAGAGGAGGAAAAAGAAAAAAAAGGATTGTGAAGAGCAGCCTCTAGTTCCTCTGTTCCGCCTCTCTTCAGCATACACATGTTGAGGTTCATAAGCCTGGCCTTATATGTTTTATGAAGGAAACCGCTTACCAGTTTTGTAGCCACCCTTAGGACAGATTCCATCATGTTTATATCTTTCTGCAGGTGTGGTCTTCAGAATTGCACACAGTACTCTAAGTGGGGCCTCACCTGTCACGTTCTCAAAGCTGGAACTAGGTTTGTGAGCCCTTGGGCCACTGCCAAGGAGCGGCAGTGGCAGGCAAAAGCACCCCACACTGGAGACTAGGCAGAACAGGACTGGAACTCCGGACTGGAGTTGCAGCTGAGGCAAACTGGCAGGACTAAAGCAGATCAGGTACCCTGAAACTTCATCTGCACTTGGCCACTTTTCACCAGGAGTTGAGCTCCTGGCTCCAGGTGGCCGGCAGGACTTACTGGGCAAGGCAGGACTGGATACCCACTAGGCTTAACCAGGACTGAGGGTCAGAGGGGAAAGGAACATAGAGGGGCAGCAGGGCAAGGAAGGGAAAGCTAAAGGGCAGGACTGAAAGCTGCAAGCAGCCACTAAAACAGGGAACAAAACACTGATAACAAGACACAGAACTGAAAGCTGCAGAACAGCCACTAAAGACACAAACAGACAAGGACTAGACACAAAACAGAATAGTAAACCAAAGGACAAGCCGGGACTGGGCAGACAGAAGAGAAAACCAGGAGACTAGCCGGGTCAGGGCAGACAGCAAGCAGTAGAAAAAACCAGGAAACAAGCCGGGTCTGGGCAGACAACAGAATCAGGCAATAAACTAAAATAAGAAACTAGAGTAGGCAGAAGTGCACAGAGCACCAACATACCAGGGACCTTAGATGATGCAAAGGCAGAGAGTTTCCAAATGGCTAATAAGCCCAGCAGCAACTGAGGCTCAGCTGCAGCAATCACCAAGCAACTACGGAAACTGTGCAGGTTCAAACAAGACAGAGAAATCCGGCAGCCTTGAATATCCAGACTGGACTGGGCTAAAGTATGGAACGGGTGATAGTCCATAGCAGCCACTGGCTCTGGCCACCAGAGGGCGAGGTGAGCACAGATGTAACATCACCAGAGAATTATACAAGGGCACTATCAGCTCTTTCTTTTTTCTTGCTGATCATCACTCTCCTTATGCACCCAAGCATCCTTCTGGCTTTGACAGTCACCTTTTCTACCTGTTTGACCACTTTAAGGTCATCAGACACAAACGCCTCCAAGTCCCATTCTTCTTCCGTACACAGAAGTACTTCACCCCCTATATTGTACCGTTCCCTTGGATTCTTGTAACCCAAGTGCATGACCCTGCATTTTTTAGCATTAAATCTTAGTTGCCAATTTTTGGACCATTCTTCCAAGCTTCGCTAGATCCTTCCTCATGCCAACCACACCTTACCAGACAGCCCTTCCGCAATATCGCTCACAAAGATGTTAAAGAGAGCTGGCCCGAGGACTGATCCCTGCGGCACACCACCGATAACATCCCTTTCCTCGGAGCAAGATCCATTTAACATCCCTTTCCTCGGAGCAAGATCCATTTACCACTATCCTCTGTCTCCTCCTACTTAACCAGTTTTTGACCCAGTCACTTTAGGTCTCATATCGAGGGCATTCATTTTATCAGTCCCCTGTGCAGAACCGTGTGAAAGTCTTTGCTAGAATCCAAGTATGTCCTTCATATGCTCTTTGTATTGTGCAACTCTCTTCTTCAACTCTTCCTGCTTGGTTTGGGAGAACCCCAACATCACTCTTAGAGAATGCTTAATGCGCTCAAATATGAATGCACCAGGAAAGATATACTATACATATTGTTTTTTTAAAACATGGTGGTAAAGTGGGTCAAAAGTTTGTTATATTAGCTGTTCTTAAAATCCAAACATTATTCATAAATCATATACTTTGAGGACTTTCATAAATAAGACGGGAAACCAGTACAGTTCAATTTACAAGTTTTCCCACATCGTCTTTTCATACTGTCATATTTGAGCACAAAATTTGGAATTTTAAAACATCAAATATATAATTAAGTTATTTATCTTTTACCATTATTGCAGTATTTATCCATCAAAAAGAAACAGCCAACCAACACCATCACATTTCAAGCAATGAGCTCTGCATCAGAGCTTGCAGTCTTTTTAAAATATACCTAAAACATATAAAGTTAAATTATTTAAAAAAAACAAAACTGTTAAATATCTGTCATCCAAATAAACTAATTTACTCATTTACCCCAGTGATTTCTGTAGGGAGTAAAGGGATAAAGATGGCGCCCAATATTTTATACAAATGTTCTACTCAAACTGACTAATCAGAGAAGATTACGTGCTAGCCAATCTCCAATGAAAAAGTATAGGCAGAGCCCAATTACATCGTCATTCAGTCCCTTAGAAGAGAGATCATCTGCAATCAGTGAATCCAGTATTGTTCTAGATATGCTAAGCATTGATCCCAGTCTCCTCCTAAGGGGACATTATCAATGATTCGCCATCCAAAATCCAAAGGAGAATGTGAAGCAATAGTCCAGTAGTCCACAAGGGGCGCCCCAACTCTACGTGTTTTAAGACAGATCTTATGTTAATTCAATCTGAGCTGAATACACCTCTGAGTACTCCCAACATACACCTTCTGACATGGACAAATGATGATATAAACAACAAATGATGATACACAATGGATTTTTAGCTCACAAATATCCATCTAAAATTATTCGTTCAGCATAAAAACAAGCAAAATACACTCATAGTGATTGATTAACTATCGGATTCATTCTGATAGTGGTAAGTTAACATGCATCCTACCATATATCCTGCGGAGACATTGGCTAATGTATCTGCTCGGAAGATATTTCAGGATTTACCTCTTATAGACTGACAAATGAGGGAAAAATCTGTGTTTGAAAATAAAACACAACAAGAAGATGGTGAATTTTTTGGACATTGGTCCTGTACTACTTGTAACTGGTGTTTGCTGACTACTATTGAGGGTCAGGAATGGCACTCCCATTCAAATTATGTTGTAATTAAAGCACGCAAAACAATAACTTCTGTAACGCATTGCCTTGAAATTTAAAGCCATCCATAGAGGTTTAGTGGGTCAAGATATTCTTGATACTAGGAAGTTCTTTTCCTTGGTAAGATGTTTAACATCTACTACTGCTGATGATAATTCTCATCTTGAATGTCCTTCTCAAGATTTAGCTGATTATTTTTCTAACAAGGTTGTCCAAATTGGCGCTGATCTACTTAAGGTTAACTCAACAATTTCTTACTGCTCTTTGGATATGTAATAGATTTCCCTACACTAAATCCATTTTGGCTTTTCCTCATTAATCCATGCTTTTGAATGCCCTGTAATTTTGTTCTTTATAATATTCTCTACCATTTTGCCTGGCACCGACGTCAGAGTCACCGTTCTATAATTTCCTGTATCACATCACCTCTGGAACCTTTTTTACAAATTGGTGTTACATTGACCACACTCCAATCTTCCGGTACCATGCTTGATTTTAAAGATAAATGAGCTGTTAAAGTCAAGATCTTTTTCATTGGAGATGGGTTAAATTGTTCTCACACTTTAGTTTGCAGCCACGTGTCCAGCCCTGGACCCTTCAACAATCATCCTGTGGCAAGTATATCTCTTTTTACTAAGATGTTGGAAAACTTTGTTAGCAGGGAATTTTCTTATTTGGAACATTTTTTCTATTTTACATTGGTCAGTTTGGTTTTAGAACTGCACATAGTACAGAGTCTCTTTTGTTTGTTATAACTATAAATGTTAAACAGCATTTATCTAAAGGTAATCAGGTAATAACTGCTTCAGTTCGATATATTGGCCACATTTGATGTGGTGGATCATCTATTTTTGATTGAACGGCTAAATCAGATAGGAATTTGTGAGTACTGTGTTCGAATGGCTCAAAGAATTCCTATCAATAGGAGTTACTCTGTAAAACTAAATAAACAACTCTCTGACTATTGGTTTCTGGGTTACAGGGTCCCTCAGGGATCCCCACTTTCTCCTATTTTGTTCAACTTTTTTATGTCTTCCCTTGGTAACATACAATTGGATCTGGGTGAACTCATTATCTTATGCTGATGATATCATGCTTTTACTACCTGTATCATCATCTTACCAAGATTTGATTGCATCTGTAGCAGTTGGAATGAATGCAGTTCAGAACTGGGCTTTGATGAATAGATTAAAGTTGAATGCTCGAAAAACAAAGATTTTGTGTTTTAGGAATCAGAGTGTTTGTTGATACCCCTTCATTGATAACACTGTTTGATGATAAGACTTATGTAGTGGAATCCAAATCTAGAGTATTAGCGGTGTTCTCTATCTTTTTCTTTTCATATTAATCAGCTATGGAAAAAAAACTTTGTTTAAAATGAGGCAGTTACAATTAGATAATTTTTTGATGAGCAAGTTTTTGCATTGTTGGTTCAAATGTAAATCTTGCCACATTTAAACTACTGTAATATTTTTTTGGTATCATGAAAAAAATACCAGAAGAAATTGCAGTTAATACAAAACACTGTAGTAAGATTGATTGATTTATAGATTGAAGAGGTATAGCAGTGTTTCATCATATCGCATCAAATTGCATTGGCTTCCTATAGCGGAAGTTCGGTTTCAGAAGATACTTAATTTGTTATTTTCTGTTTTGGGAGTTTTCTTTGTGGATTTCTCTAACTCTTGCTATTTGGTTAGACAATAATAATTTTAGTTTTAGAAAGAGGTTAAAAACTTTTGTTTCTGAAAAATTAAATGTGATGGGTTTTAATTGTTTAATGAACTTTTTTTTGTTGTTGTTTTATTATATATGGTGTAAACCACACTGAATCCTGGAAGGGGACTTTGTCAGTATATAAGATCTGTTTTGATTTGGTATAAGAAGAAATTGACTCGCTGGCAAACTCTTTCTCAAATGATAGGGATAATAACTTGTGTATCTTTATAAAATTATGGTTAACAAGGGGAGAACAAGATGGCGTCTTGAAGAGAACGCTGCAAGGTGGCTCTTCACCCGACTTCCTCCATTATTGAACCTTTTACCTGTCTTTATGCCGAAGCGGAGGGTCAGGCAGCGTGTTGGCCCCGCTACACCTGCGAGACCATTGGGACGGATGGACTTCTTTGCCTGCCAGGAAGTCTTTTGGGGCCAGATACCTCGCTGCTGGAAGGAGCGGCAGGAGGTGTTCCGCTTCCCCAGCTTGAGGCTGAGATCTCGTTTAGCCCCGATGAACGGAGGCCTCTGATTAATGCAGGCGATGGAGCTGCAATAGGGGCAGGAAACCCCTTGTGTCACTGACCAAGGAGTGCTTCCTTCAGCGGGGTCGGTTTGCAGTGTGGATTTGCTGGATGTCGTCATTGGAGAGAAGATATTGGAGAGAGCCAGAGGTTTGGCAGACTCCAGCGCAGTAGAAGGAAAGCAACCATCGGAGGAAATTCCAGCTGAATTAACTTCAATTTGTAAGTCTTTTTTGCCTAAAAAAAACAGCTATCATTACCTTAGACTCAATATGGGAGGCCCTTATGGGCTTAGAAAACTCTTTCTCACAGAAATTGTTACTGGTGACTCAAGTCTCAAAATTATCTTTGGATAAAATCACAAACTTGGAAATAAGAACCTTTAATATTGAGAAAACAACACAAATGAATAATGATGGTATAAAATCTCTTCAGCAGACACAGCTCAACTTGATTAAGGAAAATACATTATTACACCACAAAACTGAAAATCTGGAAAATCAACTAAGAGCTAAAACTCTAAGGCAGATTAATTTTCCAAAAATCACATCTGTGGTTCCTTTAATAACATTTAAGAAATATTTATCAGAATTTCTGAAGATTCCTGAACAGGCTTATCTGCCTGTCTCTAAGATATACTATTTACCACCATATAAAAAGGATAAAAAAAAAAATATTAATCAAGTTGAACAAGGAGCAGCAGTTTCATTTGATATACTGAATCTTACACAAATAATTCAAGAAGATGAGAAGGGTATTACACCAGCAACTTTAATAGTGACTTTTGTATTGGAACCGGATCGTGATTGGATTCTGAGACAATTTTTTCGTCATAGGGATGAACTCTTTACAAATAATAAGATTAGAATATTTCCTGATATTGCAAGAGCAACTCAAAAGAGACGTCAATTATTTCTAAAACTTCATCCCAGGGTCTTACAATTGGGTGGTTTATTTTGGTTAAACTTTCCCTGTAAATACAAGTCAGGAGACTCGAACGAGCATGACAAAAAATGAACATACACTTAAAGCCCGGAAACAAATGCAAAGAAAATACAAATATACAATAAGACAAACCAAAAGAGCATACTACAAAACCAAAATAGGACCAGACTACAAAGATGCACATAAACTGTACCAGGGCCATATCTGTACCCACAGATAAAAAGAGCGATGCAAGAATACCAGACACTGAGATAAAGGAGTTAACAACAAGAACAGTGTTACCTTCTCCGCTACCGCCAACTCCAGACTTCGCGCCTTCTGTCTCGCTGCACCCTAAGCCTGGAATAAACTTCCTGAGCCCCTACGTCTTGCCCCATCCTTGACCACCTTTAAATCTAGACTGAAAGCCCACCTCTTTAACATTGCTTTTGACTCGTAACCACTCGCCTCCACCTACCCTCCTCTCCTCCTTCCTGTACACATTAATTGATTTGATTTGCTTACTTTATTTCTTTAGATTGTAAGCTCTTTGAGCAGGGACTGTCTTTCTTCTATGTTTGTGCAGCGCTGCGTACGCCTTGTAGCGCTATAGAAATGCTAAATAGTAGTAGTAGTACCAACTCGTGAATAAATTATTAGACACCACACCGGTTACCACAACCAACACAGACACCCCATCGGCAGATCAACTTGCCAAATACTTCAACGAGAAAATTATAAAACTTCAATCCACTCTACCACCCAACACTACTGACCACGAAAAATTTATGGATTGCCTGGACCCTACTCCCGGTGAATACCCAGCAGATAGAATCTGGAATAACTTCGATCTGCTAACCGAAGAATCCATTACTCAAGCACTCAACAAATTCTCCAAGACCCACTTTAAACTGGATATTTGCCCAAGTAGCCTAATAAGGTCCGCCCCCAAACGCTTCATAACAGACCTTACATCACACTTGAACTACATACTACAACACGGACTTTTCCCCAAGGACAAAGGAAATATATTACTTACACCCATACCCAAAGACTTAAAGAAAAAATTAAATGACACAACCAACTATCGACCAGTAGCATCCATCCCCCGATAGTAAAACTAATGGAAAGTATGGTAACCAAACAACTCGCCAATTACCTAGACAAATTCACAATACTACATAAATCACAGTCAGGATTTCGATCCAACCATAGCACTGAAACAGTGTTAACCACTCGCATAACCAAATTTAAACAACTAATTGCAATGGGAAACAATGTGCTACTCTTACAATTCGATATGTACAGCGCGTTTGACATGGTTAGCCACCAAATACTCTTGAACATCCTAGACTACTTCGGGATTGGAGGAAACGTACTAAGATGGTTTAAAGGCTTTTTAACAGCAAGAAATTATCAAGTGATTTCAAACTCAACAACGTCAACACCATGGAAACCTGAATGCGGGGTACAACAAGGATCACCGCTCTCACCAACCCTTTTCAACTTAATGATGACACCTTTAGCCAAATCGCTATCCAACCAAGGACTCAACCCATACATCTATGCAGATGATGTCACAATATACATCCCGTTCAAACAAGACATAACCGAAATCACAAATGAAATCACACACAGCCTCCAAACAAAGAACTCATGGGCGGACACATTCCAACTAAAGCTAAACACAGAAAAAACACAATGTCTCATCCTGTCCTCACAATACAACACAAACAAACCCAACACCATAAATACCCCAGACTTCCGGTCTGAAAATTCTGGGAGTCACAATTGACCGAAATCTCACACTCGAAGACCATGCGAAAAATACAGCAAAGAAAATGTTCTATTCAATGTGGAAACTTAAAAGAATCAAACCTTTCTTCCCAAGGGAAGTATTCCGCAGCCTAGTACAATCAATGGTGCTAAGTCATCTAGACTACTGCAATGCCATTTATGCCGGATGTAAAGAACAAATCATTAAGAAGCTTCAAACCGCTCAAAACACAGCAGCCAGACTCATATTTGGGAAAGCGAAATACGAAAGTGCCAAACCCCTAAGAGAAAAACTACACTGACTCCCACTAAAAGAACGAATTGCGTTCAAAGTCTGCACCCTGGTCCACAAAATCGTTCATGGGGAAGCCCCGACCTATATGTCAGACCTTATAGACCTGCCTATTAGGAATGCAAAAAGATCATCGCACATTCCTCAATCTCCATTATCGTAACTGTAAAGGGCTAAAATATAAATCCACATACACAACCAGTTTCTCATACATCTGCCTGCAGATATGGAACGCACTACCGAAGACCATAAAAACAATGCAAGACCTAACCATCTTCCGAAGGCTACTGAAAACAGACCTTTTCAAGAAGGCATACCATAAGCATCCATCTTAAACACGAAAAACAACACTATATATGATATATACAAAACTGAACTCTTATCACATGACTGATCAACCTCTCTGACATTAATGATCAAGCAATATTACTTAAAACCATATGCTGAATAGGATCCCTCTATACTCGATGACCTAATGTATATTATAATCCAATTTATTACGCAGGAACCTTCATGCAAAACCATAATTTATTCTTCTTTACCATATATGTACACACATGATATATATATATATATATATATATATATATATATATACCATGATTTGTTCCATATATGTTATGCTCCATGTATGTTACCATGTATGCATGCACTTTAATGCAATACCATTTGTAATTCTGTTACCCAGAATGGCAACCGCCATTACGGCAAATGTAAGCCACATTGAGCCTGCAAATTGTTGGGAAAATGTGGGATACAAATGCTATAAATAAATAAATAAATAAATAAATAAATGTGTATTGAAAGTTAACACAGTTAAGTATACTTTTTATGATCCTACTCACTTGAGTTCTTTTCTAGATTCGAGGGTTGCTATTACTTCTAATTTACAGCCAGCAATATTATCAACATCTACTCCATAATTATTGTTGTCACAGCATTTTAAGTTTCTCTTCAGATTTCCTAGCTTAAGTTAGTGGAATATATATTTCATGGAATTGTACCTTGTTCTCTCCCTAAGGTTGTGGACTTGAGATTGGAGGGGGGAAAATAATATAATGTTTGTATAATTGTTTTATTTTGAAATTGTTTATCTTCCTCCTCTTTTTCATATCAAGAGTTTTTTTTCTTGAAATATTGTGAATATTTATAAATATATATATTACGGTCCAGTACTTTTTCAGTATACAGACGTTTGCAAAGTACCTTGATTTTCTGTCATCCTTAACTCCAGAAATGAGATATGTTTGTTTGCATGGTACATTTCAAATGCTCATTCACAGCATTCAAGTAATTAAAAAATTGTTCCAATTGTTGAGACAAAGCTCTTCATATAAAGAAGATATTGTCCAAAAACATTGCCATCGAGACACGTTTGAAAAATGCTGCTGAATATACAAACCTCTCCTCAAACAAGCATATACAGTGTTACCACCGATGGAGTAAAAGTGGATCCCCATAGCCAACCTATGGACCTGATGGTATAACTTCATTTAAAAAAAGAAATAGCTTTCAAATAAAACAAAATGAGCCAACTTCCTTAAAAAAAAAAATCACACTTAATACAGGATCCTCTGTAATATTCTTACTATACTTTTCAACACTTCTCCCCGGAGAATACTAGTATATAACAAAATTACACTCATAGTTGCTAACCAGTCTCAGTCAGAAACCAGAGAAGTATCGTTTCCTTATAATTTAACTTTTTCAGTCTAAATATTTTGATAGAGATTCAAGTACCTATCCCCGAGTGGATACTTTAGGTCTCCCCGGCAATTGCTAAAGTGCTACATTTGGTGGGGCGCATTTACAGCTGCTCTTGAGAGTGGCATAAGTGGGGGTGCCTAAATGTTAGTGTGTAAATGCCAGCTTACACTAGTATTGTATAACAGAATCTGGGTGCACAGAGGTCATTATAGAATTTGTGCTCAGCACACTGCATTTTGGCATCTAAATGTTTGATTCCTCAATGCCCCCAGAGTCTAATAAAGAATCGAGCAGTTATTAAGAACATAACTGCATATAAAGCTCCTGGTCCTGATGGCATTACATAGTAACATAGTAAATGATGGCAGATAAAGACCTGGTCCATCCAGTCTGCCCAACAAGATAAACTCATTTTACATGGTATGTGCTACTTTAAATGTAGTATACCCCAGTTTGATTTGTCCCTGTCTTTCTCAGGGCACAGACTGTAAACGTCTGCCCAGCACTGTTCCTATACTAAAAGTTCTGAAGCTAACGTCGAAGTCCCTTAAAATTTACTCTCCAGCCCATCCATATCTATTCAGCCACGATCAGGGTGCACCCAGCATGGTTTTACTCTCCAATTACCGGCGTCGCCACCCAATCTCCGCTAAGATTCTGTGGATCCATTCCTTCTAAACAGGATTCCTTTGTGTTTATCCCACGCATGTTTGAATTCCATTACCGTTTTCATCTCCACCATCTCCCATGGGAGGGCATTCCACGTATCTACCACCCTTTCTGTGAAAAAATACTTCCTGACATTACTCTTGAGTCTGCCCTCCTTCAACTTCAGTTCATGTCCTCTAGTTCTACTGCCTTCCCGTCTCCGGAAAAGGTTCATTTGTGGATTAATACCTTTCAAATATTTGAATGTCTGTATCATGTCACCCTTGATTCTCCTTTCCTCCAAGATATACGTATTCAGGTCGGCAAGTCTCTCCTCATACGGTTTGAATTGCAAATCCCAAACCATTTTTGTAACTTTTCTTTGCACCACTTCCAGTCTTTTTACATCTTTAGCACGATACGGCCTCCAAAACTGATTACAATACTCCTAAGTGGGGCCTCACCAACGACTTGTAGAGGGGCATCACCTCCTTTCTTCTGCTGGTTATACCCCTGTCTATGCAGCCTAGCATCCTTCTGGCCACAGCCGTTGCCTTGTCACGTTGTTTCTTTACCATCAGATCCTCGGACACCAACACCCCAAGGTCTCTCTCCTGAGTCGAGTTTACTAAACTCTCCCCTCCTTTTCGGTATCTCTCTTTTAGGTTTCTGCACCCCAAACGCATCGCTCTGCACTTCTTGGCATTAACTAGTAATACAGTCCAGAAACCATTCAAAAAGCTTACTCTTTTTTTTGTTATTTTTTTTAATATGCATATAGTGCTCAGTAACTGGGTATGCCATACTGAACTGACTAGCAGTTCTATGATGTGTCATACCCAACCAGCTGTCATCGCACCAATACCTCCTCCCTACCAGTAGTGTCCAGATAAGTATGAATTGTTGGAAAATCCCGCGCACCAAAACTTGTCAGTATTAAGTTCACTATTTATCTTTATGTTGTAATAGGATGGCTGTTGGTTCCGTGTAGTTTGGTAGCTACCCAGTGTCTTCCGTAAAGCATAATGCAGTGAATAGTGCTTTAAATAATGTTCCCTTTATTCAATGTTGGTTCCCTCCATGCTGGCATGTTTCGCTAAAGCGCGTCTTCAGGGGAACACTAATCTGAAAATAAAATATACTGAAATGTAACAATCCTCTCAATCACGGATCAAATGTACAAATATTAACCAATCAACTTAGAAACAAATTTAAATCAGGGTAAGTGACGTTCTTCTTGGCTAACCTGTGGCGGGACCTGCCCAACTCAACCCTTCAACCGGCAAGGATGCTGGTGCATGTGCAGAACATGACACTTTGCCACGCCCCTTCCTTTTAAACCCTACGAGAAGGTGTGTCATAGACCACCAATCAATTTCCTTGTTCAGACCATCCGGGCTAACTGTGTGCCAATAATAAATGAATTGTTGTTCCTTGTATATCAGTGCAGATACCACATCACCTCCTGTTTTTAATATCACCTGGGATAAAGCCACGAACTGGAGATCCTTTTCCTCATGCTGCATTTGCATTCAGTGGGCTACCAGGGGAGCCTCCCTTTTCTGGTGATGTAGGTTACTTAAATGTTCAGCTGTGCGATTTTTGATCTTGTGTTTTGTTTGGCCAATGTACCAGTTGGCGCAAGGACATGGAATCCCATACAGTACTTGGGAAGAATCACAAACGTTCACTACATCAAGCCCTATTGCCTAGTGATATCACTCAGTTAGCCTACTTACAACAAAGATGAATCTGCAGACTGGCACTAGGCCCAAGAGATTTTGAACTAGAAAAGGAATTGCATTGATTCTTTTCCAAACTTCCCTCTGCTCCCTTTCCCCCTTCCTCCCACCATAAACTCAGCTGTTTAGAAGCCTCTGTACCTATGATTGTACTAGCATCTAGGAAAGAGTCCAGACAGTTTAATCATACTGTGCTTTGAATATTGTGTAAATACTTAATAGGGTAGACAAAATAAAGCTTAGGACAGGGGATGGTTAAAGGGCAGCTCTTGTTTAACCTTGGAACAAATAAGATTCTTTGAGGCTTGTGGAATTGTCCTTTTTTGAGTCCTGCTTGTGCCTTGTTTCTTTTTGTAAGCATGGCCCAGGCGTTCGCTGCTTGCTTTCAGATATGAGATTCTGAGGTGAAATGGACCCGTTTAAGTAGATTCTCATATATGGGCAGACTGGATGGACCGTTCAGGTCTTTATCTGCCGTCATTTACTATGTTACTATATATTTATCAACTGCATCTCTATATGCAAAATGTACATCAGTCTTCTTAGCCTCAGCAGTCCTGTCTTCAGCTGGTACTTTACCTAGACGGTTATCCTCTTTAGGCTGCTGGGAGATGCCTGACAATTGTTAATATGTTAAATCTTCTTTTTTTTAAATCTCTCCTCTTCTTTTCCTTCTTCCTTTTTTTCTGAACATACAGTTCTAGATCTGGTGGTGGTCCTGCTATCCCTTCTCCCACTCCCACCAAAAAGCATGGAATTACTGTTTCAGCTTTTCTTAGGAAAATCAAAATTGCTAGTCACTGTGTGCCAGGAAGTAAATTCAGGACTTGATTAGCCTATCTGGAACATACGGAATATGATGGTGACCGTAATCCTGTACCCTGTTCTGGATTGGCACAGTGTGGCCCAACAATCTGATTTCAGAAATGTAAAATCTAAAGACCCAAATTACAATCCCATCTCTCTCTCTCTCTCTCTCTCTGAACTTTATCAAGGCCCATCATTTTGCAACAGTGCTGAGCTCTATCTAAAAGGCAGAGTGGGTTTCAGTGCCTTCTGACATAATTTCTACTCGGTGATTTTTTAAAAATAGAAATATAGCACACAATGGCCCGGAAGAGCCCTTGAGACTGAGAGGTCATTCAATGTACCCTTGCCAAGAGTTTTTATGAAATGCATGTGATTTTTATTTATTACTAAGCTTATGTTATCCCTCAAAGTAGAGAAAACATTTTATGGCCTATTTTCCCACATCTGGAGTGGCCTAGTGGTTAGGGTGGTGGACTTTGGTCCTGGGGAACTGAGTTCGATTCCCACTTCAGGCACAGGCAGCTCCTTGTGACTCTGGGCAAGTCACTTAACCCTCCATTGCCCCATGTAAGCCGCATTGAGCCTGCCATGAGTGGGAAAGCGCAGGGTACAAATGTAACAAAAAAAACCTTGATTTGCAAGGCCTGGATTCAGCACTGAACTGGCAGGTAATACATATGAAAATAAGATCTGTGAATAATTCTACAGACGAGGACCTGTGACCATAACTGGGAAGAGGGGGTGCCCCTCTTTCATACACTCCCATTTCCTCTTGCACACAAACTCAGGGTCGTCCCCCACCCTCCGCCAGTCCACCTTTTTAAAACTCACTGTTTTCATCCAGACGGGAAAGAGCAAGCAGGGACCCTACATTTCCAGCCAGGCCTGGGGGAAGCAATGACAAGAGGCAGGTGACAGAGGGATTTCAAGGCTGTTATGCAAGGTTCTTGCTCTCGGTCACATTTCTTGTGATGTGCCTCCCAGTTCTGAGTGACACACTAATGTGTGACGATACCCTGGTTGAGAACCACTGCTCCAAGCTGTAAACTCAGGTAAGACATTGGAAAATTTCTTCACAGAAAGTTAAGCTCATTAAATTTGATAGACCCGCCTGCATTGCTGTTTCAAGATAGTTTTCAATGAACGGCAAGCGCAAAATCAGTCTTAACTTACCGAAAATTAGAAGACAAATAAGGAAGTAGAGGTGGAGGCAAAGGTTACATAAGTGGTAACCCTGTTATTGTTCAGTCAGTTGCCTTGGGAAGCTCATATAGAGAAGGATTGGAAAACGCTGCACATTGGTGAATTGATTTTGGCAGTAGATGTGTTGCTGAGGTGGTGAGAGAATATAGATGGTGAGGGCTGAATGGTTTTAGGGATGGGAAGGGGGACTGGTTTTTGTGGGGTTGGTGGTTTTGCTAGGGTTTTGTATATGCAATTTTTTGTAAATCAGTGTAAAGTTTGTGATAGGAACGATTCATAAACTGAACTAAAATTAATTTTAAATAAATACATAACCTCTGTCCTGTCAACTTATTTTAAGAGACCATCACCACTCCCCTGCTGTTTAGGAGTAAAGCAATTGGGTGTCCTCAGTTATTATTCTTCCCCAAACATTCTGCCAAAAAGCTAGGATTTCGGGCTTGCTTTACAACACAAGAACAAGGATTTGATCCTTGGAGTATAATAAGACTTGTAATCCAGAGCGATGGGACCAGATATGGCTGCTAAATGCACGCAATGACTTAGCAACAGAGGTGGTAATGGAAACAAAAATTGTAATTAAATTAAAGAGAGCCTGGGATAAGTACTTTATTTTACATCTCCAGGCCACACTGTGCCAGCCCAGATAGGGTACAGGATTACCATCAAATTTTATTGGACAAGTGAGAGGGAACCCAGAGATCAACTGGGATCTATGGCATTGCACCAGGAGTGAAGCCAGGCAGACTAGCTGGACCAAATGGGTGGGATATTGTCTGCTACACTGTTCTATGACCTTGGAAGGAACTGGGTTGCAAGGTTTTGCAAACAGGCCACCCTTCATTAATTCAAGAGCAGAGAGAAAGGGGGATGAGCACAAAAAAGATGAATGAAGGAAACATAATCTAGCAATATTGCAGACTGTGGGGTGGCTGGAGTGATATCAGCAGGACAACTCTCCAAAATCCAACTGAGTTAGTTCCTGCAGGTTGATGGTAGCCAAGTGCTGCCCAGCAAGGCCACAGGAACGTAGGAGGCCAGATGTTCTGGCAATAGTCTTACTAATTTTGGCAGCTCCTTACATTATTTCAGTTTGCTAGTAAGGTGTGAGGAGCTGAGTGTTTGGATGTAGTATTGGATCTCGTATGCTTCTGCAGTGGAAAAGCAAAATTAACTTTGAGGAGCAATGACCTACAAATGCTGAAGCTTCTAGGGCCATCAGTAATGTGAGAAGGTTTAGTGAGCAGCCTGGATGAATTAGTTTCTGTTTTTCTGTTGTCATCTACTACATAACTTGTTGCTTCTCTTTGGTCTGAAAAGCTTGTAAATAATGGGAGGGGTACAGCGATACAGAGCCTCTCATCTCTAGTGCTGCAGGGCTGAGGGGATGTGCATAGGGATGTGGAGCCTGTCAACTCTAGGATTGGAGGACTCAGGGGATGGAGATGGACCCAGGGATATAGAGTATATTGCCACTAGGACCAGAGGACTCAGGAGCTGAGCACAGGGATATAAAGCCTGTCACCTCTGGGCCTGGAGGGCTCAGGGGATGGACAAAGGGATACAGAGCCTGTCATCTCTGGGCCTGGAGAGCTCAGGGAACAAGCAAAGGAATACAGAGCGTGTCATGTGTAGGTTATTCGTTAAAATCCAGCTTGACACTTTTTTTGTGTGTGTATTTGCCGAAAGGGCCTGTGTGGTCTAATATGCTTATCCAGTGTAACATCTTTGGATAATTTTCAGTTGATCCTATAGAAGGTATCACAGCCTGTAGAAAGCCTAGTGTTCTCAGGGGTTAACATGACAAAGCTATCCGTGGCCTTGGTAAGGGAGCATGTTTATACATTTGCCAAAAGATAAAACCCCATTCTGATAATAGCTTGTCAAAGGTGAGGGTGTCTAACAATGAGTTAAGGGCAATGTCTGTTGCTGTCGATAGTATCCATTTGAAAAGCAGGTAAAATAGCCTAGCTGTTGGTTAAAATGGTGGTGGTTGTGTGTGTGTGTGTGGGGGGGGGGGGGGGGGGATTAAGAATATGATATAAGAATAGCCAATACTGGGTCAGACCAATGGTCCATCTAGCCCAGTATCCTGCTTCCAACAATGGCCAATCCAGGTCACAAGTACCTGTCAGAAACCCAGATTTTTTTTATTATTATTTTTTGTAACAGTGGTTTCCCAGGAAAACCTAATTTAAGTGTTCTAAACAAGAATCTTGGCAGGAGAGCTGAAGAGTAAGCATGCCAAACAGAGTCATGCCTTCTAGACTCTTGTACAGCTTGGTTACCGAAAAATAATCACATGAACAGTAATGCGTCCTTATTAATCATGTGAGGACTGAACAAGCCTGCCTAGGACTCTACTTTTCAGTTTTTGTCTTACTCTATTAAAATTTCTGTTCTGCCTCATGTTTCCATCTGAACACTTTTATTCTGAGATGTAGCATTTTACAATAAGACATCTCTCAGCACCAGGAACGGTAACAGCAAGACCTTCAGAGGCTCAGCAAACCAATTCCCAAATGATGATCTCATTAAACTGAAGGAGAGCAAGTGTTATAAAAATGTCAAAACGTTGCACATTCAGAGTGAGTACTAGCTGATCTGCTCACTTCCCTTTCTATGTATAGGTAGCTAAACCTCAACATGTTTTTGGCTCACTGCATGCAGGGAAACGTAGTTCTAATTTCCTTACGTTCAATGGTGCAAAACTGGGATTGGCTCAGACACTCGTGCCTCTTCCTATGACCATGTCAGTATAATGAGCATATCATATCTATGATTCTTATGGCACCTTCTTAACTTTAATCAGAGCCATCAAGGGTTGCACTGGGTTTGTGCTGTAGGTTAGAGTTGCCAACTTGCTTCAGATTTGCCTGAACTTATTGATCTAGTTCTCTCCCCCCCTTCCCCCCAGAACCCACAACTACTACTACTACTACTACTACTATTTAGCATTTCTATAGTGCTACAAGGCATACGCAGCGCTGCACAAACATAGAAGAAAGTCCCTGCTCAAAGAGCTTACAATCTAATAGACAAAAAATAAATAAAGTAAGCAAATCAAATCAATTAATGTGTACAGGAAGGAGGAGAGGAGGGTAGGTGGAGGCGAGTGGTTACAAGTGGTTACGAGTCAAAAGCAATGTTAAAGAGGTGGGCTTTCAGTCTAGATTTAAAGGTGGCCAAGGATGGGGCAAGACATAGGGGCTCAGGAAGTTGAGAGGCAAGATTCACTTATTTGGGAAGCTAACCCCATACGATGTGTCTTAATGCACTGCACAAGGTCAGATGTCACCATTTTTCAAGATACATAAGAATAGCCATACTGGGTCAGACCAACGGTCCATCTAGCCCAGTATTCTGTTTCCCACAGTGGCCAATCCAGGTCACAAGTACCTGGCAGAAACCCAAATAGTAGCACCATTCCATGTTACCAATCCCAGGGCAAACAGTGGTTTCTTCCATGCCCGTCTCAATTGCAGACTGTGGACGTTTCCTCCAGGAACTTGTCCAAACCTTTTTTAAACCCAGATATGCTAACCGCTGTTACTACATCCTTCAGAAGAGAGTTCCAGAGCCAGCTATTCTTTGAGAGAAAAAATATTTTCTCCTATTTGTTTTCAAAGTATTTCCATGTAACTTTATTGAGTGTCCCCTGGTTTTCGTACTTTTTGAATGAGTGAAAAATCGATTCACCGCCACCAGCTCCACATCATTCAGTATTTTATATTCCACAATCCAGGGGCGTAGCCAGACCTGACATTTTGGGTGGGGGGCAGAGTTAACATGGGGGGAACTAGGCATATAGACATGAGTAGTGCTTCGTAAACTCCTAAATAATGCCTTAGAGTGCACTTGATAACAGATTTCTAAGTAAACAGTCTATCCTGCATCAACATAAACCATTAGCACACTTATGGAAACCTTGAAAGCACTGACATTTTTAAATGGAGTTGCATTATCCCATAACTTAAACTTTATCATTATAGTAGACTCAAGTCTGCTCAACCTCTCAACACACATCACAGTATCCAGGAAAATAATTACTGCAGTGGCACATATCCCTCAACTTTACTTTATAAGAAATATAAATATAAATACCTTATGAAGCTGTATTAATAAAATAAGTCTTCTTTCCCCTTCCTCTGGTTCTACTACGTTCTCTCTTAACTGAAGCTGACTTTAACCAGCTCAGAGTCCCTGGAGTTCCTGACTGTGTTCCTTCCACCCTTTTCTCTTTACGAATGAGCAGATAAATAAAAGATTGTCTGCCAAATTACTTTGTGAAGTAACACTAAATCCTGGAAAGAAGCTTCTCGGAGCCTGTGTAGCGGGCTTAGCAGCACCAATTCTGAACGCACACTGATTGACTTCAGCTAACTTATTAGACGTCCTTCTTTCAAACATTTTGGACGTCCTCAACTGCCCCCCCCCCCCCCCACCAGAGGGACAGCCAAATTTCAAGGGAGTGGAGGAGTGGCCTAGTGGTTAGAGCACCTGTCTTGCAATCCAGGGGTGGTTGGTTCAAATTCCACTGCTGCTACTTGTGATCCAAAATCCAAATAAATAAATAAAGGGGGTGTCGGAGGCATAGCAAAGGCATGGACGTCCTTCTCACAGAAACATCCACATTTTGCCCCTTCGAAGGGACACCACCTTGTAGTGGTGGAGGGGCTTTTGTGTTTCAATGACTCAGAGGGCTATACTGAAGGGTTACCCATATCAGAAAGGCCTCTGAGGAGAAACCAGACAAAGAGTGTCCCAAACTGGGAGAGTGGTAAGATGGCCACCTGAAGTTCGTATGCCCAACGGCCCAGCTGCCCTCTGAAGTTTCATTTTCTTTACGTAAATTTCCTCTCTGCAATTGCATATACCTTAACTGAGAGTAAGGGGACAACCAGCGGTCAGCCGCCGATGGCCAGCTTTTTATCCCCTGAGCAGCAAGTGCGGGACCACTACGCGACGAACTGCCCACAGATGAAAGGGTTGGCGAGCCCTTTGATTAGCGCCAGCGAAGGAGCGTCGACGCTCTTGGACCTGGAAAAAAACAACTCCATCGCTCCCGAATTATTCAACCACCATGTTCAAAGAAGTGAGTTAGAGGCATATGCTGAAACGGAGGACGTTTACAGTAGAAACCGAATCGGCAGAACCACTCCTAAACACCTAAGAGAAATCAACTTGGAGTTTTTGGCTCCCGTGGAGTATACATTGAATACCATCTGGAAGGCACTTTGGGACCTAATGGTGGCAGTAAATAATTTTGTTTCAGATATAATTTTATTAGAGAGTTACATGGACAATTTAACTGAACCCTTTGAGAGTGAAAAATTGATATAACAAATGATTCTATACGAGCAAGAAGTGGTTATGATTTTAAAAATGATAATAGACCAGAAACTTTGAATAATAAAATGAATATTATTATAGATGATTAATATCGAGATTATTGTTTTTCCCAGAGTTCCGGGTATGACTCCTAAAGTTTTCCTCAGAAATATTTCCTCAATTATTACTTTAAAAGGAGTGAAGCCTGTGAAAACTGGGATTACTTTAATCAGTGGGATTTGAATTAGAGACTTAAGTATATGTATTGTTAAATAACTTCTGTTTTTTTTTAAAGAGAAAGAATGTAATCAGATGTATTATTTTTAACTAATATTGGACAATAAGTATGTTTTCAATTAAATGATTTGACTATACACCGTATTGGCCTTGAAGAAGCCAACCAGATGATCAATGTGGAATAATGAATTAGATGAGTAATTCCTGGGGATAATCAGGTTAATACCACATTTTTTTTTTCTGTTTACTGTTTAATTGATCTCCTTATCTTGTTTCACTCTCCCTATTTAGTGGTCTAAGGAAGAGAATAGAATTACCTGACTGAAATAATTCCTGTATATTACTTTCTCTGTATTTCCGGCAAGTTGTTTTATCGCTTGTAAAAATTTAAATGGTTATAAATAAAAAATTTAAAAAAACAAAACGAAACATCCACATTTTGGACATCCTCAACTGCCATCGCAGGGACAGAGGCATAGCAAAGGACGTCCTCAACTGCTGTCGCAGGGATGGAGGCATAGCGCAGGACGTCCTTCACCCATGCTCTAAAAAAAAAAAAAAGACAAAAGTTTTTAAAATTGTTTTTTTCGGGGTAGGAGGTGGTTAGTGACCACTGCATGCCTTTTCCGTTCAGTTAGTGCATCAGTTAGTCCACTGCAGTGCCCCCTAGGGTGCCCGGTTGGTGTCCTGGTATGTGAGGGGGGCCAGTGCACTATGAATGCTGGCTCCTCCCATGACCAAAGAGCTTGGATTTGGTCGTTTCTGAGATGGGTGTCCCTCAGTTTCCATTATCGCTGAAAACTGGGGACGACCATCTCTAAGGTCGACCTAAATGTTGAGATTTGGGCTTCCCCGACCGTATTATTGAAACGAAAGATGGACGCCCATCTTGTTTCGATAATACGGGTTTCCCCGCCTCTTCGCCGGGATGTCCTGCGACGTCGCCCTCAGGAAAACTTGGGCACCCCGTTCGATTATGCCCCTCTTTGTCGGTCAACCCCAGCTCTTTTCTGCGGGTTGGATACAGTAACTTCTCGGCAGCTGTGGAATACCGCAGTTTAGTTATCCTGTTAGCTACCATTCCTGTGGCACCTTTTCTTGCCGTAGCCTCTTGATGACTGGCGAGAAGCTTCTCCATTGCTGGAGTTTGAATTCTTCTCTGCTCTTTTTGTGGCTACTTGGCACCTTGGGAATCTTTTCCCCACAGTGTGGCTCTCGACTCTCTTTCTTTTTGTCTCCTTTTGTTCTCTTGGCTCTGTTCTTTCATCCCTAAGTTCAGAGCAAGCTGGTTGAGGAGTACTCTCTTTCTACGGTTGTACCTTGGTATGCTGCTGACATTTTCTTCATGGTTCTTATGGAGAGACTAGCGCTCCAGTTAGTTGATTCTCTCGACTCTGGAGTCTCTTCTTGTTCTCTCACTAGGCGCGGGTCTGGGTGGTTCCTGGGCCTTGCTTCCTTCTGTGAAGTGTGGTGCACTGTTTGGGGTTGCGTTCTCCTAGTACTAGTACTCCTAGAACTCTGTTGAGCAGGGATTGTCTTTTTCATGTTGGTTTGTACAGCGCTGCGTTAGTCTAGTAACGCTATAGAAATGTTTAATAGTAGTAGTAGTAGTATTTGTTAGGGTTGCTTCATCCGATCATCTTGGACTCAAGGCAGACCGGCAGGTTTGGGAGTTAGTCTTTGTCCTGCCAGGGTTCAAAGAAGTGGATCCTGGTCTAGGAGAGACAGTTCTTCTCCTTGTTGCTCAGATATGACTGTTGCCTTCCTTCCAAGAGGGGGTCCTTGGCATGAGTATCTCTTGCTGCTTATTTTGCTACTCTCGGGACAGGGTTATGTAATTTTTCTTTTGCTCGTGACATTCAGTTCTTTTTTCTAGCGTCTAACTCTGTTCCATTTTGGTAGCCTGGTGGTTCGGATATTCAAATCCTTTTCTGCTGATCAGTTTTTTGCTGTGTGTATAGCTTTGTTGATTTTTCAACCTTCTGCATTCTTCTTTTCTCCCCCCCCCCCCCCAATCTTTGGGAAACTGCTTTGCTACATCCCATTAGTCTAGATTGGTCTGGTATAGATGAGAAGGAAGGAAAAATGATGTTCTTACCTGATACTTTTCTTTCCTTTAATCATATCAGACCAGTCCAGATGCCCTCCCTGGCTAAAGTCTGTCAGAGTGTTGTTTCCTTTAGGTATCCTTGGCTGTTCCACGACTCTTCAATACTGTGGGATGTCCTACATCACTGCCTACTTCTTCTTCTCTATTCAATCTCCTGCCAGTTGTTGTTATGCCAGCTCTGTATGACTCCTGTTACTTGGGATCACGGAGTTCTTTCCCTGGATTCAGGGGTAGATCTGTATGTGCTTGGGCAAGCTTAGTATGGACCATTCCCTCCTGCTTACTTTACTGTGAGGAGAGGTTGAAGTTGCCTTTGGCGAAGCAGGAACAGTGAGGTTCTGCATATTGGCTCCAAGAGTTTGCCAGTTTGGTATTAACTGTGTTTTCTTCTAGACTTCAGAGCACCATTGCTTGGCTATTCGAAATACTGAACATTCCAGGCTGCACAATACCCTTAAGGGGCGGTTTAATTGGAACTATTTTCTCTGTCTCTTTCCGCTGGTAGATGGACACAACCCATTAGTCTGGACTGGTCTGGTATGATTAAAGGAAAGAAAATTATCAGGTAAGAACATAATTTTTACATCCCACATTATTCCAAGCAAACACCGGTTCAATGTGGCTTACATTTGAAAATACAGCGAGACAGAAAATAGAATTCAGTTATATCATGGAAGGAAATATAATGTTCAGTTTTGGAGGCCGTATCTTGCTGAGATGTTAAAAGACTGGAAGCAGTGCAAAGAAAAGCTACAAAAATTGTATGGTATTTGCATTGGAAACCGTATGAGGAGAGACTTGCTGACCTGAACATGTATACCTTGGACTACCTTTCTCTACCTCACTAGCTCTCCCTCCACTAGTCCGTTCCCCTCTCTCTCCTTCCCCTCATTCCCTTTCCTCCTTTCCTGAAGTTACTATTGAGGAAACTACACTTCTCCTTTCTTCCTCAAAATGTACCACCTGTTCCTCTGATCCCATTCCCACCCACCTTCTTAATGCCATCTCTCCTACTCTTATTCCTTTTATCTGTCACATTCTCAACCTCTCACTTTCCACTGCGACTGTCCCTGCTGCCTTTAAACATGCTGTGGTCACACCTCTCCTTAAGAAGCCTTCACTTGACCCTACTTGTCCCTCTAATTACCGACCCATCTCCCTCCTTCCTTTTCTCTCCAAATTACTTGAGCGTGCTGTTCACCGCCGCTGCCTTGATTTTCTCTCCTCACATGCTATTCTTGACCCATTACAATCTGGTTTTTGCCCTCTCCACTCAACCGAAACTGCGCTTACTAAAGTCTCCAATGACCTATTACTGGCTAAATCCAGAGGTCAATATTCCATCCTCATTCTTCTTGATCTTTCCGCTGCTTTTGACACTGTCGATCACAGCATACTTCTCAATACCCCTGTCCTCACTTGGATTCCAGGGCTCTGTCCTTTCCTGGTTCTCTTCCTACCTCTCCCTCCGCACCTTTAGTGTTCACTCTGGTGGATCCTCTTCTACTTCTATCCCTCTGCCTGTCGGCGTACCTCAGGGTTCTGTTCTTGGTCCCCTCCTCTTTTCTATCTACACTTCTTCCCTTGGTTCATTAATCTCATCCCATGGCTTTTCCTACCACCTCTATGCTGATGACTCCCAAATCTACCTTTCTACCCCTGATATCTCACCTTGCATCCAAACCAAAGTTTCAGCGTGCTTGTCTGACATTGCTGCCTGGATGTCTCAACGCCACCTGAAATTAAATATGACCAAAACCGAGCTTCTCATTTTCCCCCCCAAACCCACCTCCCCCCTCCCCCCGTTTTCTATTTCTGTTGATGGCTCTCTCATTCTCCCTGTCTCCTCAGCTCGAAACCTTGGGGTCATCTTTGACTCTTCTCTCTCCTTCTCTGCTCATATCCAGCAGACCGCCAAGACCTGTCGTTTCTTTCTTTACAACATCCGTAAAATCCGCCCCTTTCTTTCCGAGCACATCTACCAAAACCCTCATCCACACCCTTGTCACCTCTCGTTTAGACTACTGCAATCTGCTTCTTGCTGGCCTCCCACTTAATCACCTCTCCCCTCTCCAGTCAGTTCAAAACTCTGCTGCCCGTCTCATCTTCCGCCAGGGTCGCTTTACTCATACTACCCTCTCCTCAAGACCCTTCACTGGCTCCCTATCCGTTTTTCGCATCCTGTTCAAACTTCTTCTACTAACCTATAAATGTACTCACTCTGCTGCTCCCCAGTATCTCTCCACACTCGTCCTTCCCTACACCCCTTCCCGTGCACTCCGCTCCATGGATAAATCCTTCTTATCTGTTCCCTTCTCCACTACTGCCAACTCCAGACTTCGCGCCTTCTGTCTCGCTGCACCCTACGCCTGGAATAAACTTCCTGATCCCCTACGTCTTGCCCCATCCTTGGCCACCTTTAAATCTAGACTGAAAACCCACCTCTTTAACATTGCTTTTGACTCGTAACCACTTGTAACCACTCGCCTCCACCTACCCTCCTCTCTTCCTTCCCGTTCACATTAATTGATTTGATTTGCTTACTTTATTTATTTTTTGTCTATTAGATTGTAAGCTCTTTGAGCAGGGACTGTCTTTCTTCTATGTTTGTACAGCGCTGCGTATGCCTTGTAGCGCTATAGAAATGCTAAATAGTAGTAGTAGTAGTAGACAAACGGGTGACATGATACAGACGTTCAGATATTTGAAAGGTATTAATCCGCAAACAAACCTTTTCTGGAGACGGGAAGGTAGTAGAACTAGAGGGCATGAATTGAGGTTAAAAGGGGGGCAGACTCAGGAGTAATGTCAGGAAGTATTTTTTCACAGAGAGAGTGGTGGATATGAAAATGGTAATGGAATTTAAACATGCGTGGGATAAACACAAAGGAATCCCGTTTAGAAGGAATGGATCCATGGAATCTTAGCGGAGATTAGGTAGTGACGCAAAACCAGTGCTGGGCAGACTTCTACGGTCTGCTCCCTGATCGTGGCTGAATAGATATGGATGGGCTTGAGTGTACATTTTAAGGGGCTTTGACATTAGGTTCAGAACTTTTAGTACAAGAACAGTGTCTGTGCCCTGAGAAAGGCAAGGACAAATCAAACTTGGGTATACATGTAAAGTATCACATACCATGTAAAATGAGTTTATCTTGTTGGGCAGACTGGGTGGACTGTTCAGGTCTTTATCTGTCATCATTTACTATGTTACAGTCTATTTAACAACTGTAAATCTTTCCTTAACAGACAAAGTGGTAATACTTGCAAAAACATAAAGCCAATGAGGAAAATCACCATTTTAAATAGATTGATCCTACCCATTAATGATAAAGATAAATGATTCCATTTCTCAAACTGAAGTTTAGCATCTTTTAAAAGCCTGTTCACATTGAAATGGTAGATGTCATCCAGTGTCTCCATAGACAACATTCCAAGATAATGGAAATATCTGCCCGCCCATTTCAGTGGGAAAGGTCCTTTCCACCCTAAGCCTTGTTCCCCTTCCCTCTGCATGGCCTACGATTTCTCCAAATTTAGCTTAAAACCGGAAAAGTCCCCATATTCAGTCATACATTCTAACAATGCAGCAATGAAGCAGGTGGATTTACCACATGAACCAGCCTACTCCTTGATATGCTGTCCTCACTTGGATTTCAGGGCTCTGTTTTTTCCTGGTTTTCTTCTTATCTCTCCCAGCGTACCTTTAGTGTATACTCTAGTGGATCCTCTTCTACTTCTATCCCACTGTCAGTTGGTGTACCTCAGGGATCTGTTCTTTTCTCCATCTATACTTCTTCCCTTGGTACTCTGATTTCATCCCATCAGTATCATCTTTACACTGATGACTCCCAGATCTACCTCTCCACACCAGAAATCTCAGCCGAAATCCAGGCCAAAGTATCAGCCTGCCTGTCTGACATCGCTGCCTGGATTTCTCAGCACCATCTGACACTAAACATGACCAAGACTGAACTTCTTATCTTTCCCCCTAAACCAACCTCTCCTCCTCCCCCATTCTCTATTTCTGTGGATAACACTCCCATCCTTCCTGTCTCATCAGCTCGCAACCTTGGGGGTCATCTTCGACTCCTCCCTCTCCTTCTCTGCACATATTCAACAGACTGCTAAAACCTGTCGTTTTTTTCTCTATAATATCAGCAAAATTCGCCCTTTCCTTTCTGAGCACACTACCAGAACCCTCATCCACACTCTTATCATCTCTCACTTAGACTATTGCAACTTGCTTCTCACAGGTCTCCCACTTAGCCATCTCTCTCCTCTTCAATCTGTTCAAAATCCTGTCGCACGACTAATATTCCGCCAGTGTCGTTATGCTCATATTAGCCCTCTCCTCAAGTCACTTCACTGGCTTCCTATCCGTTTCCGCATACAGTTCAAACTCCTCTTATTGACCTATAAGTGCATTCACTCTGCAACTCCTCCGTACTTCTCCACTCTCATCTCTCCCTACATTCCTCCCCGGGAACTCCGTTCACTGGGTAAATCTCTCTTATCTGCACCCTTCTCCTCCACTGCTAACTCCAGACTCCGTTCCTTTTATCTTGCTGCATCATATGCCTGGAATAGACTTCCTGAGCCGGTCCATCAAGCTCCATCTTTGGCCGTCTTTGAATCTAAGCTAAAAGCCCACCTTTTTGATGCTGCTTTTAACTCCTAACCCTTATTCACTTGTTCAGAACCCTTATTTTATCATCCTCACTTTAATATTCCCTTATCTCTTGTTTGTCCTCTTTGTCTGTCCTAATTAGATTGTAAGCTCTGTCGAGCAGGGACTGTCTCTTCATGTTCAAGTGCACAGCGCTGCGTACATCTAGTAGCACTATAGAAATGATAAGTAGTAGTAGAACCAGCAAGTTGTCAGCGAAGGCTGTGGTTTTAAAAGTATCTGTGCCCAGCGTAAAGCTTTGAATGTCAGGGTTCCTCTGAATGTCTCGAATCAAGGGATCCAAAGTAAGAACAATCACTAAGGGTGACAGTGGGCAGCCTTGTTTTGTGCCTTGATATATGAGAAACGGGCAGGACGGCAAACCATTCACCCACATGAAGTCATTACATGTCAATAAGAGTAGTGAGCAGCCCTTCTTCAGGCCTCAGTCCCTTCACCACCATTCCAAATTTGTACCCTGAATGCACTGTGAGAAAAATGTCGCTCATTCTTTGGGATGGGCCACTCTTAACATCTCTGTCGTCCTTCCCCTTCTCTTCCCTCCCTTGGTCCAGCAGCTTCTTTTTATGGTCAGAGCAGGTGGGGGGAAGGTATGGATGAGTTCCACTTGACATCAGACAAATGAAGGAGTAGCATAATGATTAGTACAGTGGGCTGAGAACCTGGGACACTTGGTTTGATTCCCACTATAGCTCCTTGTGACTCTGGGCAAGGCACTTTAACTCTTCATTGCCTCAGGTACAAAATGTAGAATGTGAGCCCATTAAGGATAGAGAAATACCTGAATATAATACATATGTAAATTGCTTTGATTGTACAACAGAAAGTTAATATATCAAATCCATGACTCTTTACTCTTTATCACCTCCAGCCAGCCCTGCTGCTTGCAACAAAAAAAGAACAACAACAAAAAAAAAAAAAATAGCGACATAAAGGCAGAGAGGTGGGGTGCTGGTGGTAGGGCAGCATATAGGAATTGTGCCTGCCAGCGCCGGCTTTAGGAACATGCAGAAAGAAGGTAAACTCGGGGAATGAGGTGGAGGAAGGAAGGGGGTCCCAAAGAGTGCTAGTTGAGGCTTGCGCCTCAGATGGCCTAATGGCCGGTTAAATAAGCTTAAGCCAGCTAAGCATTAATATTCATCACAAGATAGACAGCTACTCAGCTGAATATGAGTGCTTAGTGGCTAGCACGACGCAGCCGGTTATCGCCAATATTCTTTTGCTGATTGACTAAGTTTACTACTACTACTACTGTTCATTTCTATAGTGCTACTAGGTGTACGCAGTGTCGTACACATTATATGCAGGTACTTTCTTAGTTTTTTTTAAAGTTTTTGTATCTGGGGCAATGGGGGGGTTAAGTGACTTGCCCAAGGTCACTAGGAGCTGCAGTGGGAATTCAACCCAGGTCGTCAGATCACCAGGATCAAAGCATAAATATCAGGTCTATGTTTGGCCACTACAACTTATCCAGTCAGCTGATGAATATCAGCTTAACTGACTGACTGTGTGCATTGTAGCCAAAAAGACCTCCAGAAATTCAGTGCTGGTCACCAGATAGAGTGGAGATGTAACATGCCTAATGGTTAGTGCAGTGGGCTTTGATCCTGATGACCTGGGTTCTATTCCCACTGCAGCTCCTTGTGACTTTGGGCAAGTCACTTAACCTTCCATTGTCCCAGATACAAAAACTTAAATTGT
Source organism: Microcaecilia unicolor (assembly GCF_901765095.1). Taxonomy (NCBI): domain Eukaryota; kingdom Metazoa; phylum Chordata; class Amphibia; order Gymnophiona; family Siphonopidae; genus Microcaecilia; species Microcaecilia unicolor. The sequence continues at coordinate 96,036,253 of NC_044042.1, forward strand.
GAGCCCTCTAGGGACAGAGAAAATACCTGCATATAATGTGTACAGTGCAGAATATGTCTAGTAGCACTATAGAAATGATTAGTAGTAGGATAGAGCTCAGCATTGAATTTCCAGGTTTGCCACTGATCATGGGAGGCAGCCTGGCTAACTCCCGCAGTCTAAATATCAGTCTCTGTAAGTTACATACTAAAGCATTTAGACACTACCATATAAGATTAGTGCAAACCTGGTCCTGGAGACACCCCAGCCAGTCAAGTTTTCAGGATACCCACAATGAATATTCATGAGAGAGATTTGCATGTACTGCCTGCACTGCATGCAAATCTCTCTCATGCATATTCATTGTGGATGTACTGAAAACCTGACTGGCTGGGGTGTCTCCAGGGCCAGGTTCAGGAACCACTGGATTAGTATCTAAGGGGCCCCCTTTTACTATGCCGTGGTAGGTCTACCACAGCAGTGGCGCATGGCAAATCGGCCCTAGCACCGGGCTACTACAGGAGCTCAGCAGCAGTGGCGGTGTGTTCTGTGCCCAACACGGTCCGTGTTTCGGTTTTTAAAAAAACCTTCATCAGGGGTCTAAAAGATAACAATCAAACATATATATGGTTAAGTAACATGAAAGCAAATACATTACAACAATTATAGAAATCTAAAAACACACCATATGTACCAAACATGTAATAATTAAAAATTAAAAATTTTTGTAATTAAGAATCTGAAATGTCAACTGAATCGATGCACATATTGTTATTATATCATCAGATGACCATCATAAGAAGCAAAAGGTAAACCGATTATATAAATTTGAATTGATATATATAATAAAACTTGTTTCTACAAATATTATGTATTAAAATAATTATATTAAACATAAATATGAAAAAGAATCTGTATGAGAATAATTTTGTATGATATAACGGATGTCTATAAATAGAAGAACAGAAGTCTACATATAAATGTCATGAATTTAATAGAAAACATTAATATCATTTATTTAAGAAAGGTAATAATACATTAAATGAGAAATAAATAAATAACATATAAAATGAGGTTTGCAGCAAATATTTTCTCAATACATGTATATTAAATGAAAAGAAATCAATTGAACATACCAATCAGTAGTAGCACAGGAAATATACTGACAGACAAAGGGAGCTTGTAAAAATGTAGTCTCTATAAGAATTGTGGATAATCAGAGATTATTAAGTATGGCGAACAGTCAAAATCAAAATCAAAATCATAATAATGAGTTGTATTAAAACGTTAAAGACCAGTATAATAAAAAGGTTATTTGTAAAATTATTTAATAACTGACACATCTATATGAATATCCATATCATGATAACAAAATAAATTGTTAAAAAATAATAATAAATCATATTAAATAATAATGTAAATAACATATAGGTCCACCATCATTGAATTCATGAAGTAAAAAGTTGAAGATATGAACATATGTTTCCAAAATGTCCGTACTTTTTCAAAAATAACCATGGAACACCTAACCTTCAGGAAATCGAAGACAAAAGGTCTATACTTGCACTTCACACAAAAGATCGAAAAAAAGGGGAGAAGGATGTGTATATCAAATTGTATTATATCTTAAATTACAAAGTATACTAACGCATGGGGTATGTGTGTATGTGTACATCCCTGAACGATAAACGCGCCAGAAGTGTTAGTCAAAAAAGGGAACAGCTAAGAAAAGTATACTTGTACCCATCGTATTATATCAACCAATCATAGTAAATATCTAAATGCACTCATTTGCTAATATATAGGGTATAAATAAATATATGTATGTGACTATATTACAGCCTCATTATCGATATGTTATTTTTGATAGGAATTTGGGCGTCCCTATACGTATGGTACATACACATGGCGCGTTTATCGTTCAGGGATGTACACATACACACATACCCCATGCGTTAGTATACTTTGTAATTTAAGATATAATACAATTTGATATACACATCCTTCTCCCCTTTTTTTCGATCTTTTGTGTGAAGTGCAAGTATAGACCTTTTGTCTTCGATTTCCTGAAGGTTAGGAGTTCCATGGTTATTTTTGAAAAAGTACGGACATTTTGGAAACATATGTTCATATCTTCAACTTTTTACTTCATGAATTCAATGATGGTGGACCTATATGTTATTTACATTATTATTTAATATGATTTATTATTATTTTTTAACAATTTATTTTGTTATCATGATATGGATATTCATATAGATGTGTCAGTTATTAAATAATTTTACAAATAACCTTTTTATTATACTGGTCTTTAAACGTTTTAATACAACTCATTATTATGATTTTGATTTTGATTTTGACTGTTCGCCATACTTAATAATCTCTGATTATCCACAATTCTTATAGAGACTACATTTTTACAAGCTCCCTTTGTCTGTCAGTATATTTCCTGTGCTACTACTGATTGGTATGTTCAATTGATTTCTTTTCATTTAATATACATGCTATTGAGAAAATATTTGCTGCAAACCTCATTTTATATGTTATTTATTTATTTCTCATTTAATGTATTATTACCTTTCTTAAATAAATGATATTAATGTTTTCTATTAAATTCATGACATTTATATGTAGACTTCTGTTCTTCTATTTATAGACATCCGTTATATCATACAAAATTATTCTCATACAGATTCTTTTTCATATTTATGTTTAATATAATTATTTTAATACATAATATTTGTAGAAACAAGTTTATTTATATATATCAATTCAAATTTATATAATCGGTTTACCTTTTGCTTCTTATGATGGTCATCTGATGATATAATAACAATATGTGCATCGATTCAGTTGACATTTCAGATTCTTAATTACAAAAATTTTTAATTTTTAATTATTACATGTTTGGTACATATGGTGTGTTTTTAGATTTCTATAATTGTTGTAATGTATTTGCTTTCATGTTACTTAACCATATATATGTTTGATTGTTATCTTTTAGACCCCTGATGAAGGTTTTTTTAAAAACCGAAACACGGACCGTGTTGGGTCCTCAATAAAGTTTTTCGGAGCATTTCATCTCTTTTTTTTTTGGTTTGATCTCTTGAAATTGTATTTCCACTCGTTTTTCTCTTGTGTTGGACTTTTGTGGAATTTTTTGGACCTTTCATTTCTACGGGTGTGTTCTGTGCGCCATTTCTGGGGCGTACCAGGCAGTAATGAGGCAGCCCCGCATGCTGCCGGGTTAAAGGTGGTGAGGGCTCCCCCAGGTGGAGTGGAGGAGTGGCCTAGTGGTTAGGCTGGTGGACTTTGGTCCTGGGGAACTGAGTTCGATTCCCACTTCAGGCACAGGCAGCTCCTTGTGACTCTGGGCAAGTCACAACTAGGGTTACCATACGTCCGGATTTCCCCGGACATGTCCTCTTTTTGAGGGCATGTCCGGGGCGTCCGGCGGATTTTGCCCGCGCCCACGTTTGTCCGGATTTCTGGACAAACGTGGGCGCGGGTGCGAGCAGGCGCGTGCGTGCGGTGGGCGTGTGATCGGCGCCGTGGGTCTGGTGACCTGGTCTCCCGTCCCCTCCCCTTCCTTACCATGTTCCCTGGTGGTCTAGTGACGTCTTCGGGGCAGGAAAGAGCCCCCTCTTTCCTGCCCGGAGCGCTGCCTCCCCTGTCTATCATCTTTCTCGGTCTGGCTGGGGATTCAAAATGGCCGCCGAGAGTTGAACTCTCGCGAGGCCGCTTCAACTCTCGGTGGCCATTTTGAATCCCCAGCCATACCGAGGAGGATGCAGCAGGCAAGGGCAGGCAGCGCTCCGGGCAGGAAAGAGGGGGCTCTTTCCTGCCCCGAAGAGAAGACTCTACTAGACCACCAGTAAGTGAGGGGGGGGTATGTGATGGGGGGGAGGGGACAATGTGACGGGGGGGGGGGAATAGGGGTGGAACCCGGACCTGAAGGGGGCGTGGTGGGGGCGGGACATGAGGCGTGGCGGGGGCGGGGTAGGGGGCGTGACATGTGTCCTCTTTTTCAGAGGACACAAAATGGTAACCCTAGTCACAACCCTCCATTGCCCCATGTAAGCCGCATTGAGCCTGCCATGAGTGGGAAAGCGCGGGGTACAAATGTAACAAAAAAATGGCTGTGTGGTAAGTGTTTAATTTACTGCATGGCAATTTCCTTTTTTTTTTTTTTAACCTTTTACCGGGTGGCGGTAAAAGGGGGTCTAAGTTCAGTAATGTGTGTAACTGCCATTAATCCCCCCTCCCCCCCCCCCCCCCCCCCCCCATTTTGGGGCTTAATTTCCATGTGAGTGCCAAAGGTTTATGTGAATTGGCATCTACCGTGGTGCAGTGTATAGAATTAAGGGAAAGATGTCTGGCCCTCCTCCTTACAGGCTTTTCTTTGCAAGGTTTTCAAAATTACAGGTCTTGGGCTTTGCTGATTGTTCTGCCCACATAGCTATAATCAATTTGTTTCAGCTACTCTTTAGCCATTTTATTCAAGGTGATTTATCATGGAGGAACTCATTTAAAAGCAAATTATACTGCCAGAGTGGTGGCTAATGTGTTGCTGCCTTATCCCTGGAAAATTGTTTTTGACGCACGTATAATGGAAGTCCTGCATCCAATACCTCTGTTAGTGGAGGAATGGACTAGAGCACTGGCCTGACAACTGAGGAGGTCAGGGTTCAAATTCATCTATTGATCTTAGGCAAGTCATTTCACTCTCCATTGCCTAGTGCAGTGGTTCCCAAACTTTTTTGGTTCACGGCACCCTTCGTGTGCAAGCAATTTTTCACAACACCCCCCACCACCACCATCACACCGATCTTCCCCCCTCCTCCCCCGACCATACAAGTCTCTGCCCCCTCCCTGGCCACACAGGTCTCCATCTTTTTCTGTGCACAAATATAACAGTGACAGGGTGTCCCTATAATCCGCACCTCCAAATGGGACACCGATTACAATTTATAACAAATTACTACTCTACCTATGAAAAGTTATTCTGTTGTTATAATTCCTCTGTGTACATCCATATGCTGCACAAGCCCTGGAATGTTTGAAAATGTAAGTGAGATTAAATAAAAATGCTACCAGCAATAAAGAACGACAACGTGGATGCAGCAACTTATAGGTTTGCTTGCATTGTTTTGAATGGGAAGGGGAAACAGAGACTGACCTATTGGCTTCAATTTTTTTGACTTCATCCCGTCTCCTGTTTTCATCCAACCTCCTTGGCAGCAAAAGCAAGTCCCAAAGGCCATCTGCTCTGTGTCCCCATTGGCTGTGACAAAAAAAAAAAAAGCAAACGCAGAGCCGCAACAGCCTTCAGCCATGCGCCGTTGGCTCTGCTGATCCTCTGCCCCCACTGACATCAAATTCTAGTTCCGGAGGCAGAGGACCGGCAGAAGTGACAGCTCATTGCTTGAAGGCTGCTGCAGCCCTACGATTGCTTTTTTTTTTTTTTTTTGCCACCACTGCTGTCTGCAGCACCAGTTCAGGTGGTGGTGGGAGGGAGGTCGGTATTTGCCATGGCACACCAGGCTGCCACGGCGCATATTTTGGCACCTGCTGGCCTATTGTAAAACCTCTTAGGCAGGGTCATCACTACTATACCTGCATTGTCATTTGCCTCGAGTATGGGTTTGAAAGTCAAGTACTTCAATTCTTTTTTTAAATTTTTTATTTATAACCATTAAAATTTTTACAAGTGATAAAACAACTTGCCAGAAATACAGAGAAACTAATATACAGGAATTATTTCAGTCAGGTAATTCTATTCTCTTCCTTAGACCACTAAATAGGGAGAGTGAAACAAGTCAAGGAGATCAATTAAACAGTAAAAAAAAAAAAGTGGTATTAACCTGATTATCCCCAGATATTACTCGTCTAATTCATTATTCCACATTGATCATCTGGTTGGCTTCAAGGCCAATACGGTGTATAGTCAAATCATTTAATTGAAAACATACTTATTGTCCAATATTAGTTAGAAATAAAACATCTGATTACATTCTCTTTCTTTTAAAAACCAGAAATTATTTAACAATAGATATACTTAAGTATTTCTGTGCCAGAGCCGGTGGTTGGGAGGCGGGGATAGTGCTGGGCAGACTTATACGGTCTGTACCAGAACCGGTGGTGGGAGGCGGGGCTGGTGGTTGGGAGGCGGGGATAGTGCTGGGCAGACTTATACGGTCTGTGCCCTGAAGAGCACAGGTACAAATCAAAGTAGGGTATACACAAAAAGTAGCACATATGAGTTGTCTTGTTGGGCAGACTGGATGGACCGTACAGGTCTTTTTCTGCCGTCATCTGCTATGTTACTATGTTATTTCAATTCTAAAATCCAAACTGGCTGCAGGCCAGCCTGGGGAATAGCAGCAACCATTTCTCTGCCTTCCCCCACTTAGCCTTTGGATCTGGGACTGTTTGTGTTTGGTTTCATCTTCCCTCAGATGTTTCATCAAGCAGTTGAGAGTAAAAAAAGGGGAACCGACACTGGATGTTTTCATGTTGTGTTTCCTGCTCCCCACCCTGTTGCTGCAGTGAGTGACAGGCAATCATCCCCAATCCAGCTGGGAGTAAAAAAGGGGAGCTGACGTTGGAGGCATCTATTTGCGCATGTTGAATTCATGCCAATGAAGGAGTGCGATTCTTCTTTTGGATTTTTGAGGAAGTTGTATTTCATAACTATAAATGGTCAGGACTGGTCTTTAATCAGAGTGAAGCTGCTGGGAGGGGCCTGAATTTCTGTTTCTTTTCCTTCAGCTACTGTTCACTGTAAGCACTTTACAAGAGCCAGCTATCTTGCAGGAGGTGGCACTGCCCCAGCAAGCAAATGACTTTGAAGACACACACCCTTACCTTGGATAAGGGGCTGACGGCTCCAGCAATAGGAGCCAGCTCTGTGGGTGCTTGAATGCCCCCAATATTGAGCAAACTTGGGAGGGGTAATTTTTATTGGTTTAGAGCACCCCCAATCATTTTTAAGTTTTAACAATTTTTTTTATTGATGACTTGTTAACAGATACAAAGACATATTCTGAATGAGCCAATAGAACGTCAGCCAAATCACTACAATGGCAACACAACTACTGCTTACTACTACTTAACATTTCTAAAGCTCTACTAGGGTTACGCAGCGCTGTACAGTTTAACATAGAAGGACAGTCCCTGCTCAAGGAGCTTACAATCTAAAGGACAAATGTACAGTCAGTTAAATAGGGGCAGTCTAGATTTCCTGAATAGGTATAAAGGTTAGGTGCTGAAGGCAACATTGAAGAGGTAGGCTTTGAGCAAGGATTTGAAGATGGGTAGGGAGGGGGCTTGGCGCAAGGGATCAGGAAGTTTATCCCAAGCATAGGGTGAGGCGAGGCAGAAAGGGCGGAGCCTGGAATTGGCGGTGGTGGAGAAGGGTACTGAGAGGAGGGATTTGTCCTGTAAGTGGAGGTTTCGGGTGGGAACGTAGGGGGAGATGAGGGTAGAGAGGTAATGAGGGGCTGCAGACTGAGTGCATTTGTAGGTAAGAAGGAGAAGCTTGAACTGTATGTGGTATCTGATCGGAAGCCAGTGAAGTGACAACAAAACATCATCGACTTTATATCATAACTTGAACCCCCCACCCCCACCCCAACCCCCTTTACAGACTACACCCACCCATATCCCCTGCTCCTACCCATTCAAAATAATGCCCCACTTTCAGGGACCCCTTGGCCATGAACTCTGCTAGCCCCCAGGGGCCCCCTCTTCTCCAAACTGAAAATTACACACCCCAAACTCCTCCCTCCCTCCCCCCAACACCCCTAACTAAGTAGGAGGCATCAAGGAAAGCATAAAGCATGAATTCCTATAAGTTAACCAGCAAACTGCATCCCCGAGGACTTAGTATCTGTAGGTAAGGGGTCCATACGTGTATAAAATGCTTTCTGTGCCTATGAGATCCCCTCGCCTCTCTAGCCTCCCAAGTAACCAGAAGATGGATTTGATTCCTCCAATGCCAGAAAGTCGGGGGGGGGGGGGGGCTTCAGGTGAAGTCTAATATTGCATTATGCTTTTCTGGGCTATTAAACATGATTTGTGGCATAGGAGGCTAGCATATCTTGGCAAAGGGCAAAAGGCTTTGGGTTTGTCAAGTAGAAATTGTCCCTTGAATTATATGACCCAATAATCTAATGAGAAAGTGCCTAATTTGCACCCAGAAGTTCCGAACACCAGGGCAAGACCAAAGAGCATAATAAAAGGAATGGGGTTGCCGACAGCACTTAGAACCGGCGGAGTCCCCCAGTCCCTCCACATGCGCCAACTGAGCTCTGATGATGTACGCTTACATTATCACCCTGTACCCACATTCTCTCAACCTCTCATCTGTCGTTAGGATCGGGATACCCTTTAACGTAGCTACCACATCCCAATCCCCTAATGAACAGAGGCTGCCAGACTTTGTCCCTGAAGGTTTCTTGAATGTACTTCTCTGTCTGTCTCAGCTCCTCCAGTCTTCAGGGATCGGACTCGTTCCTTGAGGGCTAGGAGTTATTGGCACCAAATATACACATCTGATCTTTCACCAACTGGGAGATAATCAAATATGTGATACTCAATAAAAAAGAATGGATAGCTCCCATCTTATGTTGTATTTGGACAATAAGCACCTTTTATTGATCTTCTTGGTGCTTGTGACTGGTATCTTCCCACAGGAGGTGAAACTGGGCAGATTATAGGTGGAGAATGAGCTTAGATTGTACATTGCATGTAGGGGCCCTTTTACTAAGGCACAGTAGGCCTACTGTGTGGTAAAGGCACCACCACAAGATGCGTTGAGGCTTGTCTGTGGTAGTGTTCTACTTAGGGTGTGCTAATCCCTTGCTGGAAAATATTTTTTTATTTTCCAGCGCAGGGGGCTTGTCTGGGGGGCAGAGAGGCGTGCCTGCGCTAATTGGGTAGTGTGGGCATATTACCGTGCGCTACCCAATTAGCACGGAAGTAGCATGAGAGTCCTTACCATCTTCTAAATAGGTGGTGGTAAGGCTCCCAGCAGTAACGGCCACGCGCTAATGGGGAAATTAGCGCGTGGCCATTACAAAACACCACTGAATATGGCCATTTTACTGGCACACTAAAAGTGGCCACAGCGCGTGGAAAACCCACGAGCCGACAGCCGCACCAGCCACTTTTTAGCACATCTTAGTGAAAGGACCCCTTAATGCATGGTACTTACTGTGTGCTGTCACTTGGGTATTTAGCATGGGGTGGGGAGGTGAATGAGTTATGAATTGCTGAGTTGAGAAACAGTTGTACTTGGCTGATGTGCAATTATTAATACAATTATGAACTTCACAGTTTACGAACCGTGGGGGGGGGGGGGAGGGGGTTGGATTTTGTACTCTTGTTTCTCTTATGGATGTTTCCGAGTGCTGACTGTGTATGTTGGATGTTATGGAAAATATCAATAAAATTGTTTAAACTAAAGATTGTTGAGCAGAGTACTCTCTAGATTTTTGTGGGCTAGCAAAAAAACTAAGCTTAGCTTGGATAGACTATACGGGATGTGAAGGAAAGGAGGATTGGGCCTACCTAATTTATATGTATATAATCAGGCTTGTATTTTACGCCACATACGGGACTGGCTATTAGAGGATGATGTTTTTATGTTTTTGGCCTTTGAAAGAGTTTGTGTGGTACCACTACACCTTAATTATATTTTGCATGCCAGCTCTTCTGCATTTCTCCCTTCCCTGAGAAATACTGTCTTGGCAAGACGTATGCGAGAGGTCTGGAGGAGATTGTTTTACCTATGGAGAGGTAACTCAATGATCAGTGATCTCTTGTCCATTGAGGGGAATTCTGATTTGCTTCCAGGTTTGGCAGGAGGGGTATTTCGGACTTATTCTACTGGGGGCTGTGGTTTTCTTTATCAGGTTATGAGGGAGGATGGTTCTATGAAGCCCTAGGAGGGGCTGCTTGGGGGTACGAGAGGTAGAGAGTTGATTGTGTTCACCTGTAACCAACTGGCTAATGATATATCATCTTTGCGATATTTGGGTATTGAGGTCGGGGCAGCTAATAGATTGATGGACTTCTTTAGGAAAGATTAACCCCAACAGATGTCTCTTTCTGAGCTCTATAGAGCCCTTCCTTTGAATGATTATTCTGGGGTCATACAAAAGTGGGCTGGGGAGGTGGGGATTAAACTTTCTAATTAGGCTTTGTCGCCATGTTGCGGAGGGCTCTGGTGTTTACTTGTTGTGCCATTCTTAGAAAATGTCACTTTCGAGTGTTAACTGTTTCTCCCCAGTGGAAGCTCATCTTGCGGGTATTCTACCCTCTCCTCTATGTTTGAAATGTGCAGCCACGGAGGGCTCCATTTCTCATGCCTTTGTTTTTGGAGTTGCCTAAATATTCAACTTTTTTGGACCCAAGTGGTGGGCTATTTGGGGAATGTATTGGGGAGATGAATTTGCTCTCCCCCTTGGGATTTTTATTTGGGAGTCCCTTGGCCTGTGGCCCATTGAAAAAAAAGGAGAATTTTTTTTTTTTGGCCAAAACAGGCCTTATTGGTAAAAAAATGCATTTTGCAGCGTTGGACTGGGACCGCCCCCCTGACATACTGTCAATGGAGAAATATACTCTATACATATATGACATTGGATGCTCAGGATGCTAGATATTAATTTAAATGAAGGAAATTGTTTTGGGCAATTTGGGAGGTTTATGTACAATCCCTTCCTGCCAGACTGAAAAGTTTGATTATTAACTAGCTCAACATAATTTATACTTTCTTTCCTCAGCTTTGTGTTTGTTTCAGAGACAAAACAGGGGGGACGGGGTGGGTGGGGGGTGGGAGGAGAGTATCTGAAAGGGACGTTTTGAGAGGGGTGTGGTCAGGGGTTTAAAGGAATCTGGAATAGTTTGATGATGGCAAAAATGTTTATAATAGAATGAACGGTTTAGGTGTGTTCACATTTTGTGATATGATAATTGATATCGACCTGTTTTGTTTCTTTGTTAATAAAATAGATTCAGCCTAAAATGTAAGCTGACAAAGTTCCTCATGAGAGACTCCTGAGAAAATTAAAAAATCATGGGATAGGAGGCAATGTCCTTCTGTGGATTAGGAATTGGTTATTGGACAGAAACAGAGGGTAGGGTTAAATGGCCGTTTTTCTCAGTTTAGGATAGTGAATAGTGGAGTGCGCAGAGATCTGTATTGGGACTGGTGCTATTTAACTTATTTATACATGATCTGTGAAACAGAACAACAAGTGAGATGATTACATTTCCAGATGACACAAAAATATTCAAAGCTGTCAAAACACATATGGATTGAGAAAAATTGCAGGAAGACCGTAGGAAGCTGGAACATTGGGTATCGAAATGGCAGATGAAATTTAATGTGGACAAATGCAAAGTGATGGACTTTGGGAAGAACAATCCAAATCATAGTTACCTGATGCTAGGGTCCACCTTAGGAGTCGGCGCGCAAGAAAAAGACCTAGGTGTCATGGTAGTCAATACACTGAAATCTTCTGCCCAGTGTGTGGTGGTGGCCAAAAATACCACCACCACACACTGGGTGGTGGCTTTTTTTTGGCTTTTATTAGGAAAGGGATGCAAAATAAGACCTAGAATATTATAATGACCCGGTGTCGCTCCATGGTGCATGGTCCATTATCTTGAATATTGCGTTCAATTCTGATTGCCGTATTTCAAAAAAGATATAGTGGAATTAGAAAAGGTTCATAGAAAAGCGGCTAAAATGATAAAGGGAATGGAATTCCTCCTGTATGAGGAAAGACTAAAGAGGTTAGGGCTCTTCAGCTTGGAAAAGAGATGGCTGAGGGGTGATGTGATTAAGATCTATAAAATCCTGAGTGATGTAGAAGTGAATCGATTTTTTATTCTTTCAAAAAGTACGAAGACTAGGGAACAGTAAATTAAGTTACCTGGAAATAGTTTTAAATAAATAGGAGGAAGTATTTTTTCACTCAAAGAATAGTTAAGCTCTGGAACTCTTTGCTGGAGGATGTAGTAACAGCAGTTAACATATCTGGGTTTGAAAAAAAGGTTTGGACAAGTTCCTGTAGGAAAAGTCCATAATCTGTTATTGAGATGGACATGAAGGAAGCCACTGCTTGCCCCAGGATTAGTAGCATGGAATTTTGCTACTAATTGGGTTTCTACCAGGTACTTGAGACCTGGATTGGTCACAGTTGGAAGCAGGACACTGGGCTATAATAGACCATTGGTCTGACCCAGTATAGCTAATTTTATGTTATGTTGTGTGCGGTGTGATCTCAGCCACCTTCAGCCTTTACCTAACATCGTTCCTGTTCTTGTCACTTTGGGTAACCCGAGCATTTTTTCCTTTCTTTCTTTCTTACCCTGCTGGAAATTCCAAGGACACCAAAGGTGATTATGGTTCATCCAGTGCAGAGTTGGAATTGGATTATTTTCAGGCTCCAGTACTTTTTTTAAATTGTTTCAGGACACTAGCAGGCTTATTTTTGAAAGAGAAGGACGCCCATCTTTCGACACAAATCGGAAGATGTGCGTCCTTCTCACAGGGTCGCCCAAATCGGCATAATCGAAAGCCGATTTTGGGCGTCCCCAACTGCTTTCCATCGCAGGGATGACCAAAGTTCCCGGGGGCGTGTTGGAGGCGTAGCGAAGGCGGGACTTGGGCATGCCTAACACATGGGCGTCCTCAACCCATAATGGAAAAAAAAGGTGTCCCTGACGAGCATTTGGACGACTTTACCTGGTCCAGTTTTTCTTACGACCAAGGCACAAAAAGGTGCCTGAACTGACCAGATGATCACCAGAGGGAATCGGGGATGACCTCCCCTTACTCCCCCAGTGGTCACTAACCCCCTCCCACCCTCAAAAAAGAACTTTAAAAATATTTTGTGCCAGCCTCTATGCCAGCCTCAAATGTCATACTCAGGTCCATTGCAGCAGTATGCAGGTCCCTGGAGCAGTTTTAGTGGGCATTGCAGTGGACTTCAGGCAGGCGGACCCATCCCCATCCCCCCTACCTGTTACACTTGTGGTGGTAAATGTGAGCCCTCCAAAACCCACCAGAAACCCAATGTACCCACATCTAGGAGTCCCCCTTCACCTGTAAGGGCTATGGTAGTGGTGTACAATTGTGGGTAGTGGGGTTTGAGGGGCTCAGCACACAAGGTAAGGGAGCTATGTACCTGGGAGCTTTTTCTGAAGTCCACTGCAGTGCCCCCTATGGTGCCCGGTTGGTGTCCTGGCATGTCAGGGGGACCAGTGCACTATGAATGCTGGCTTCTCCCACGACCAAAGGGCTTGCATTTGGTCATTTCTGAGATGGGCGTCCTTAGGTTCCATTATCACCGAAAATCAGAAACGACGAAGTCTAAGGATGACCTAAATGTCAAGATTTGGGCATCCCCGACCGTATTATCAAAACGAAAGATGGACGCCCATCTTGTTTCGATAATACGGGTTTCTCCGCCTCTTCACCGGGACATCCTGCGAGGACGTCCTCGGGAAAACCTGGGTGCCCCTTTCAATTATGCCCCTCAAAACATCCAAAGAGGTTGCTGAGCCTGAACTTGGGAGACCACATTGATCATTCCCTTTTCAGATGAATGAAGGAATTATGTTCCAATAGTGGGACACAACTTTCGGTAAATATCTGGGAGGTAACAGAAGGGAAAACTAGTAGGGCAGATGCCAGAAGCTGCATCAAATCAAACTAAAGCCAAAACTATATAATGGTTTTGTAACGGTTGTTCTGCTAGGAAGCCTAAGCTGTTGACCTTTTACATTTGTATAGTAACTCAAAATATAGCATTGACACATCGCCGCATCTCAAAAAAGATATAGTGGAATTAGAAAAGGTGCAGAGAAGGGCGACGAAAATGATAAAGGGGATGGGACGACTTCCCTATGAGGAAAGACTGAAGCGTCTAGGGCTCTTCAGCTTGGAGAAGAGATAGCTGAGGGGAGATATTGTTGCAGGAATTGAGATAGGAATTTGTGATACTTCAGGAGTCAGACAGCACACACCAGAATGAGGGAGAAATCTTCTTTATTTGCCAGCAAACAAAGCAGGACATCAGTTCTAGCTCTCTTCTCTCTCTCTCAGCTCTCTGGATGTTATGGCTTTTGTCTGTCCTCTTCAGCTCTCTTCTCTTCTGTCTGTTCCTTCTGCTCTCTTTCTCTCCTGTTGTCTTCCAGCTTTCTTTCAGCTCTCCTTCCTTTCTGACGTAAACTGCTTCTGCTCCTACTTAAATACTGTTCTATCCCCCTCCTAGCCTTGCCCCCCCCTTACTCTCCAATTGGTTAAGGAATAGATTGGTTACCTGGCCTCAACCAATCATTACTTTAAAAATATCAGTTACATAGGTTCCAGACATCCTAAACTGACCTGTGACCTGGGGCCCCTTACACCAGACATTTGGTCTCCAGAACTCTTGCATGTTCATTATGATTGATTTCTCATCTATAGCTTAAACTGGGTTCCCTTAGAGACTAAGAGGCCCAATCTAACATTGGTTATTCTCATATTCCTAATCAGCTTCATACTACCTGCTAGCTGAACTCTGGCATTCATTAAAGGGGTCAAAAGCCAATCTTACTTAATGGCATTCAGGACCATTTCTACATTTACCTACAATTAATCAAGGAGAAGAGAGCTGACTAGTCCTGACCTCTTTCACCTATCAGCTTCCTTCACAGAACTAGCTAAGACCGTAGTTAATTCAAAACACATGTTGGCCTCTTCACTACAGTCTTTGCTTAGAACGTCAGACAAAGAATAATACAGAATTTAGAAAGGTATCCTACATATTAATTACACAGAAAAACATATTCTAAAATAAGCATCCTTATAAGACATATTCTAAATATCAAAAACTTGTAAATACTAATCTATTGCCTCTCTCTCTAAATAGTATTTTCTTCTAAGCATTTTAAACTAATCCTAAACAAACTGCCTGCAATATGCCGGCTCATAATAGAATACATATGTGTTTGCTTAGCAATCCATCAATCACAAGGGTCTTTCTGACCTTTCTAACCCAGCCCGGCAAACGCTAGACTTCTAGTAATTAATTCCAGCCTGCATTCCTTTATCTTGCTTGCAAGGTAAAAAGCTAGAATTCAAACACCACTTTTAAACCCCAGATTTTAACAGAATTAACCCTTAATATGATTTCTCAGAATTATTCTTTGCCCATGGCTGCCTCATTCCCCCCTTTGAGACTAAAATCAGCTTATGCAGAGATAAGTCTCACAACTCAAACTCTGGAGATTATAGTGATCCTAATTAGGAATAGACTTGTGAATCACCATTACCCTACTTGTTAAGGTCCGACGGCATACTGCCGAAGCACATGAGGCCAGGAAACAAAACAACAACCCTGCTAAAACTAAGACTATTAGGGAAATGAACAAGGGACGTATCCAGGAGGTCAATGACCACCACCAGGAGGTAAGGTCTAATCCTCCTCGGTAATCTTCCACATTAAGGCTGGCCAACTGTAGGACTTTATCCATGGCATGCCTAACTACATGCGTCCTATTTATGACAATAGTACAGCACTCTGAAGAATTTAGCACTGTGCAGAGGCCACCCTGGGCTGCAAAGAGGTAGTCAAGACCCATACGGTTATACCGAGAAACTATACTTAATTCATTAATTTGATCCTGCAATGCATTGACTACCACATTCAGCTCATGAACTAAAACATGGAGTAGGGACTGAAGTCTCCGAGTAGCCATACCTAGTTCAGTAATACCCGCTACTGGGCCTCCAATTGGAATCCAGGCCGTGGCAGAAAGGGCTACAAGTCTCTTTTTAGTCAGAGGATAAGTAGAATTGATATACTGGAGGGCTAATTCAATCGCCTCATCCTCTGTGGCAACGGAGGAAGGTAAGGACAAAGCCTCTCGCTTAGAGCGGTGCGGGGATGGTGGCTTGAGAAGAGGAATAACTTTAGGAAAATAATTCAAGGTTACCAATACACAAAAATCATATGTGGAGGGAAGAATCATGTGGAGGACATTATCACAGAGCCAGTAATGACCAAGGAGAGGGTGAGGAAAGTTCCCAATAAATGTTGGCTCAGGCTGGACAAGGTACTTAGGGTGCCCATAATGCGAGCCCCTATCCCATGGGGAACGAAGACGAAATGGAGACTTTGCACACCATAGGCGCCAATCCCCAATTGTGACAGGCTGCTCATTTGTTAGTAACTCTTCATACCCCGGGGACTTATGAAAATAGAAAATAAGCTTGGACACTATAGTCTTCTCAGTGGTACGCTTAGGAGCCAGATAATCACCTGGGTCATAATCTGCAGGTACGGTAGTAGGGCACATAGGAGTACCTGGAGAAACTACCCACACAGATTCTCCTTTTTCTGGGAGAACATTAGTATAGTTACAGGGAATGGGAAGAACAGTTGAGATGTTTCTTGTTAAACAAAACACTCCAGAAGCTGGATAGGGAGACGTAAAAACTGGCCTTAGAGAAGATTCAGAGGGGGAAGTAGCATTATAAAAGGACCACCAAGTATAATCCTGGCTCCAAGGACCTGAACTCGAAAAATAGGGAGGTATAAGAGCTGGGAGTTGCACAGGGACAGGAACAGCTGGGACATCTGTGGTATAAGGAGAAAATCGGGAACACACAATACAAGGGGAAGTAATCTTTGCCTGGCTAATTAGTTCCTGGACTGAGTGTAACCAAAGGTTGGAGCGAGTTGGGGTATTAGGAACAAGGAGGCAAGGAGTAGAAAACAACAAAAGCATCCAAACTACTAACATTTTCTTTCTTCCTAATCTAAAACAAATACAGCAAACTAATTAAGCAATAATATTTCAACAGTCTGTGCTAATCACAGATTACTCTCATATAGTGTTCTCAGTCTTTGAATTCTTATACCAGTTGGGATAGACCCTCAACTGACAAGGATCAAGCTTTCAAATTCCAAGAAAGCCAGAATCTGGGCAAGAAAGAGTCTCAGTGTGAAGCCGAAGTTCAGCCGCTCCTGCAGTATGCAGTTGACCCTTCTTTTCAGCTAGTAGATTCTTTGGTTCGGGTCAGGCGCAACTTCAATGGCTCCGCTGGATCACTTTCTGCTCTCCACTGTCTAGGCTCCGTCTGATCCGTGCTGGGCTCAGTCTGGTCAGCAGACTTAATTCGAGACCAATGGACCCATGGAGTAATCCCTGCGACCTTCACAGCTGCAGGGGTAGAAAGCAAAACAGTAAAAGGTCCTTTCCATCGGGGCCCCAGAGGCTGAAGCCTCCAGTCTTTCACCCAAACTCTATCCCCTGGCAGGAAGGAATGTACCTGAGCCTGGAAGGGGACAGGGTTTATTTCTCTCACATAAGACTGAAGCTCAGAAATTATCTTTCCCAAGAGGGCTACCTGCTCCTGCACCTGGGCAGACCCTAAAATCCCTATGTCTCCCTTAATTCCCTGTAAAATGGCTGGGGGCTTCCCATACACAATTTCAAAGGGAGAGAGGGCTGTTCCTCTAGTTGGGGTGCATCGGAGGCGAAAGAGGGCTAGTGGCAATGCCTGTGGCCATTTCAATTGGGTTTCCTGACAAATCTTTGCTAGGCTATTTTTCAAGGTTCTGTTTGCTCGCTCAACCTGCCCTGAACTCTGGGGACGATAGGCACAATGCAATTTCCAGGTAATGCGCAATGCGCGGGACAGGGCCTGAAGTGTAGCTTCAACAAAGGCGGGACCATTATCTGAACCTATGGCAAGGGGCAATCCATACCTGGGGATGACATCCCTAAGGAGGGCTCGAGCTACTTCTGTGGCTTTCTCAGTGACTGTAGGATATGCTTCCACCCACCCAGAAAAGGTACAGACCATAACTAAGAGGTATCGGAGCCTACCGCTCCTGGGCATTTCTGTGAAGTCTATAACTAGGGACTCAAAGGGTGTTAGTCCTCTAGACTGAACTCCTGGTGGAATACGGGGTCCCTGACGAGCATTATTCTGGGCACAGAGAGTACATCGGGCAGAGGCAGTGGCAACCAGACTATCCAATCCTTCCAGCACCACTACTCGATTGAGTAGACGGGCTAGTGCTGTTTTCCCTAAGTGTGATAGGTCATGAGCTTGAGACACTACAGGCCAAGCTAGGTGGCGTGGCACCAGAACTCTGGTATCAGGGAGATGTAACCAGCCATCAGGTCTCCTTACTGCACCTTCTTCTTGAGCCCATTTCTCTTCCATTTGGGTATACATAGGTGTCCATTCTTGCAATCGAATTTGGAACAGGGGAGTCACAGTACTTGCTGGGGGTCCTCGAGCAGCTTCCTTGGCCACCCGATCAGCATGGCGATTCCCTCGGGCCACTGGAGTATCTATTCTTTGGTGTCCCCTACAGTGAATGACAGCTACCTTCTTGGGGGCCCAAACAGCCTCTAGCAGCTGAAGTATTTCAGGTCCATACTTAACAGGTTGGCCTGCAGCATTTATGAGTCCCTTTTCCTTATACAAAGCTCCATGAGCATGTAGGGTTGTGAAGGCATACTTAGAATCAGTATAAATGTTGGTTACCAGTCCTGCTGCTAGCTCCAGAGCTCGTATGAGGGCCACAAGTTCTGCTTTCTGGGCTGAAGTTCCTTGGGGCAGGGCTCTTGCTTCTATCACCTTGTCCTCTGTCACCACAGCATAGCCTGCCAGTCGCTTGGAGTTCTCCACATAACTGCTTCCATCTGTAAAATAAATTACATCTGGGTCCCTCCAAGGCACATCTTTAAGATCTGGTCGACTGGAGTACACTTCATCCATAGTTTGGATACAGTCATGATCTGGTGGTCCCTCAGATGCTGGCAAAAGAGTGGCAGGATTAAATGTAGCCACTGTTTCCAGGTGTATCCGTGGATTCTCACACAAGCTAGCTTGGTACTTAACCATACGGTTATTTGTAAACCAGTGGTTGCCCTTATACTCCATGAGGGTGAGAACTGCATGGGGGACTTTAACAACCAGTTCTTGCCCCAAGGTCAACTTATCAGCTTCCTGGACCAGTAAGGCTGTTGCTGCAATGGCCCTCATGCAGGCTGGCCATCCTTTAGCCACTCCATCCAGCTGTTTAGACAGGTATGCAACAGGCCTCTGCCAGGATCCCATCATCTGGGTCAGCACACCCAGAGCAACCCCCTGTCGCTCGTGGACATACAATGAGAAAGGTTTCTTCACATCAGGAAGGCCTAACGCAGGGGCTTGGAGTAGGGCTTTCTTTATAGCAATGAAGGATTGTTGAGCTGTAGGTCCCCATTCAAATGGTTCCTTTTCACCCCCCTTTGTGGCTTGGTAAAGGGGTTTCGCCATCAATGCAAAATTTGGAATCCAAATTCTGCAAAATCCGGCTGCTCCCAGAAATTCCCTAACTTCTCTTCTGGACTTGGGTTGGGGAATTGCAGCAACTGCTTGCTTCCTACTAGC
This sequence comes from Microcaecilia unicolor, assembly GCF_901765095.1. Classification (NCBI taxonomy): domain Eukaryota; kingdom Metazoa; phylum Chordata; class Amphibia; order Gymnophiona; family Siphonopidae; genus Microcaecilia; species Microcaecilia unicolor. Next base: position 96,055,685 of record NC_044042.1, read on the forward strand.
ATCCAGTCTCCGACTTCCCTGGGAAATACAGAAGCCCAGATACTTCACTTCTGACTGACAAAGTTGGGCCTTTGAGCGTGAGACCTTATAGCCTGCATCCAAGAGTAGCTCCAGCAATTCTCTAGTAGCCTCAAAACACTCTTCCTGGGTCACTGCTGCAATCAGGAGGTCATCTACATACTGGAGTAAAACTCGCCTGGAAGGCTCAGATTTAAAAGTCTTAAGGTCTTGCCCTAGGGCTGTCCCAAAAATAGTGGGGGAATTCTTGAACCCCTGTGGCAGGCGGGTCCATGTATACTGAAGCTTCCTTCCTGTTACTGGGTTTTCCCATTGAAAGGCAAAAAGCAATTGACTGGCGGGGGCCACCCGAATACAAAAGAAGGCATCTTTTAGGTCTAGTGTCGTGAAATGGGTAGCTCCAGAAGGTATCAATCCTAGCAGGACATATGGATTAGGCACTACAGGGTGTAATGAGATAGTGGATTTGTTGACCACTCGTAAGTCTTGGACTGGCCGGTAGTCCTCAGTCCCTGGCTTCTGAACTGGCAATAGTGGCGTATTCCATGGAGACTGACAAGGACGAATAATTCCATGGGATAACAAACGATTCAGATGTGCTTGAATCCCTTCCAGAGCCTTTCGGGGAATTGGGTATTGGCGAAGATGGATTGGCCGGGCACTTGGAAGTAAATCTACATGAACAGGAGGAATATTTCGGGCCAACCCTGGGGGATTATCTTCTGCCCATACCCCACTGACCTGAAAGCTGTCTGCCAGGGGTAGGTCAACTTGGCCATGCGACTGATGCAGCCGCCATTCTTCTTCAAGAGGGCAGCAGAAACTCAATATACCCTTAGGGCTGGATATCGGGGCCGAAAGTAGACTGAAGTCTGGCCATCAGAATCAAAGGAAATTTGGGCCCTAAGCTTGGACAGCAGGTCTCGGCCTAACAAAGGGATTGGACAGTCTGGCATATACAGGAATTCATGAGTGACTGTGTGTGAGCCTAATTGGCATCTACGGGTTGTCAGGAAGGGCCTCCGGTTCTGCACCCCCGTGGCTCCCACCACTCGGACAGTTTTTCCAGACACAGGCGCTAATCGCTCCGTCACAACAGAATGTTCAGCTCCTGTATCAATCATGAATGGAATTGAGCGGCTCCCTATAGTTAGCTTGACCATAGGTTCCTGGGAGCCCAGTTTGTAGGAACCCGGTCTGTCCTATTCGTCCCATTCTGCCATCTCAGCTATCCCGATGATGTCAGATTCAGGAGGCTCATATCTTCCCTCTCGAACTCGGCCTCGGCTTCCTCGATCTCCTGGTCCCCTTCTCAGTCCCTGGCGCCTCTGGGGGCATTCATCTTTCCAGTGCCCTCTTTCCTTACAATAGGCACACTGATCCCTCTCCAATCTTGGTCTGGGATTCTCCCCCCTTGGCCGGGATTGATTGAAGGAATCTCGGGGCCTGGCTGGTGGTCCGGGGTCCCACTTTGGCTTCCCATTAGCTAGAGGTCGACCTCGGTTAAGGGTGGAATTAGTAATGGCTGCCGCTAAAAGGTCGGCCTTCTTCTGCATCTTCCGGTCAGCCTCTCAGCGCACCTCCTGATCTCTATTAATGAAAACCTTGGTTGCGATCTCAATTAGCTGGGTGGTATTCATCCCTGCGAATCCCTCCTGACGCTGCAACTTCTTCCGGATATCTGGCATACTCTGGGCCACCAATGCACTATTCACCATTCTCTGGTTTTCTTGGGCTTCAGGGTCAAATGGGGTGTATGTTCTGTAGGCTTCAATTAGTCGCTCTAGAAAGGCCCCAGGGGATTCAGTTGCCCCTTGGAGAATTTCAGAGACCTTTGCTAGATTAATGGGCCTCTTTATGCCTTTCCTCATACCTTCCAGCAAGTCCCGGCAATAGCCAGACAACAGTTCATAGTGCTGCCCATCATTTGGATCCCAATCTGGAGCTGCGCGAGGAAACCGAGCTCTAACCCATCCCTCTGGGTCCTGTGTCCCCCCGGGGACACGCTCTCGCGTGATGGCCTCAGCATTTTGCAAAATCTTCCGCCTCTCCTCAGTTGTGAAGAGGGTCAGGAGAAGTTGTTGACAATCAGTCCAGGTTGGGTTATGGGTGGCCATAATGCTAGTCACTAGGTCCACCACTGCCTGAGGCTTTTCAGTATAAGAGGGGTAATGCGTCTTCCAATTCAGGAGATCGGTGGTTGTGAAGGGTACATACTGATAGGCCTGTGCCTGTATAACCTGACCCTCATTATTAGGATCCGGTCGAGTGATGGTTACCTGTCGGAGTGGCAGAACTCTCGAGGAGGTGGGAATGGAACCTGAGGTAGAGCTAGGAGCTACCCTCCTATCATGCTCAAAAGTAATTGCAGCGGGTCTAACCCATTCAGTGGAGGTAGGTTGAACCCCTGAGGGATGGGGAGGGGTACTCATAGACTGAGAGGTGGTCACAGGTGATTCAGTCCATTGAAAGGGATGCCGGGCCCCTAATGAATGGGTAGGGGTATTAGAGGGAGAGGCTGGGCTGTCAGGAGTTGAGGAGTCAGGGAGTGGAACCCAAAGCGGGTCTTCAGAGGTTAACAGGAGAGGATGTGGCACAGAAGGGTAGAGACTGGGTGAAAAGTCCAACCTAGGGTGTGGCAGGTGTGGCACAGGAGGGGAAGAACTATCCGGAGAAGCCTGTGCTGGAGAGGCTTGGGCTGGGCGGCGTGGATCTCTGGGGGTGGCACGGAACCCCAACAATGGGCCATAAGGTGGTGGCTCAAGGTCTGAGGGGTCATCAGAGAGTATGGGTTTCTCGGACAGGGTAGGGGCGGAAGCCACCGATTGGGTGGTAGGCTTCCTGGGGCTCTTTCCCTCTTCTAGTTTAGATTTTCTAATCTTTCTTTGAACACGACCTAACATGAATTTTACTGGGGATCCCATATAAGTTTTTAACCACGAGGGAGGGTCAGTCACAAGGCTGTCCCAGGAATCTATATAAGGGAGTTGTTCAGAATATTCTGGTTCTCCTACAACTATGCTGTAGACCTTCCGGATTACTTCAATATCTAAGCTGCCACTAGGGGGCCACCCCACTCCCATAGATGGCCACTCAACTTCACACAAGGTTCTTAAAGTACTTGAGCTTAAAGTCTGTCCATAGTCATTAATTAAAAATCCTTTTTTGAAGTTCTTAAGCATACAATCTAGGGGGGTAGCAATTTGTCTAGATGATGTCCCACCCATAATGCTTACAGTTACAACACACAAAGAGGGGGGGGGGGAATTTTTGGATTTGCGGTAAGGGGTCCGCAGATCCGGAAACAAAAGGGTAGAACAAACAACAATCGCTTCCTTCTGTCGCTGGTCAATTGAACTCGCGTTAATCGAAAACGCAGCTATAAGAAGTCCGCACTCAGTTAATCATTCACGCATCACACATTCCATACAGAAAATCCCACCCAACAATTTCAGATTTCTCAGATACAGATAAGCTCAAGCGTTTTCGCTTCTAGTCCCCGCGACTAGAAGGTACTAGGGCCTTCGCTGAGAGTTGATCAGGCTCTCCTTCCTCAATTTTTGAGGGGCTGATTTACAATTTTCTAGCTAGAATTACAATACAAAATACAGAATACATACCCGGCGAATGTTCTCCAGTCAGTTGGGTGCTGGGATTAATGCAGGATTCGAATCCCACCGCTGCCACCAAGAATTGTTGCAGGAATTGAGATAGGAATTTGTGATACTTCAGGAGTCAGACAGCACACACCAGAATGAGGGAGAAATCTTCTTTATTTGCCAGCAAACAAAGCAGGACATCAGTTCTAGCTCTCTTCTCTCTCTCTCAGCTCTCTGGATGTTATGGCTTTTGTCTGTCCTCTTCAGCTCTCTTCTCTTCTGTCTGTTCCTTCTGCTCTCTTTCTCTCCTGTTGTCTTCCAGCTTTCTTTCAGCTCTCCTTCCTTTCTGACGTAAACTGCTTCTGCTCCTACTTAAATACTGTTCTATCCCCCTCCTAGCCTTGCCCCCCCCTTACTCTCCAATTGGTTAAGGAATAGATTGGTTACCTGGCCTCAACCAATCATTACTTTAAAAATATCAGTTACATAGGTTCCAGACATCCTAAACTGACCTGTGACCTGGGGCCCCTTACACCAGACATTTGGTCTCCAGAACTCTTGCGTGTTCATTATGATTGATTTCTCATCTATAGCTTAAACTGGGTTCCCTTAGAGACTAAGAGGCCCAATCTAACATTGGTTATTCTCATATTCCTAATCAGCTTCATACTACCTGCTAGCTGAACTCTGGCATTCATTAAAGGGGTCAAAAGCCAATCTTACTTAATGGCATTCAGGACCATTTCTACATTTACCTACAATTAATCAAGGAGAAGAGAGCTGACTAGTCCTGACCTCTTTCACCTATCAGCTTCCTTCACAGAACTAGCTAAGACCGTAGTTAATTCAAAACACATGTTGGCCTCTTCACTACAGTCTTTGCTTAGAACGTCAGACAAAGAATAATACAGAATTTAGAAAGGTATCCTACATATTAATTACACAGAAAAACATATTCTAAAATAAGCATCCTTATAAGACATATTCTAAATATCAAAAACTTGTAAATACTAATCTATTGCCTCTCTCTCTAAATAGTATTTTCTTCTAAGCATTTTAAACTAATCCTAAACAAACTGCCTGCAATATGCCGGCTCATAATAGAATACATATGTGTTTGCTTAGCAATCCATCAATCACAAGGGTCTTTCTGACCTTTCTAACCCAGCCCGGCAAACGCTAGACTTCTAGTAATTAATTCCAGCCTGCATTCCTTTATCTTGCTTGCAAGGTAAAAAGCTAGAATTCAAACACCACTTTTAAACCCCAGATTTTAACAGAATTAACCCTTAATATGATTTCTCAGAATTATTCTTTGCCCATGGCTGCCTCAATATGATAGAGGTCTATAAAATAATGAGTGGAGTGGAACGGATAGACGTGAATTGTTTGTTTTTCCAAAAATATTAGAACTGGGGTCATGTGATAAAGCTACAAAGTAGTAAATTTAAAATGAATCGGAGAAAATGTTTCTTCACTCAACTTGTAATTCAACTCTGGAATTCATTGCCAGAAAATGTAGTAAAGGTGGTTAGCTTAGCAAAGTTTTAAAAAGGTTTGGACAGCTTCCTAAAGGAAAAGTCCATAGACCATTATTAAATTGGATATGGGAAAATATTTCTGGGATAAGCAGCATAAAATGTTTTGTACTTTTTTGAGATCTTGCCAGGTATTTGTGACCCGGATTGGCCACTGTTGGAAACAGGATGCTGGGCTTGATGGACTCTTGGTCTGTCCCAGTATGTCAATACTTATGTACTTATGTACAACACTGCTGTAGAGGGAAGGTGTACTCGCAACTATGGCTAAAATCCCATTATCTCCCAGTTCCTTTAGTACTCACTTAGACTGCTTGTACCTGTCTAAGGTGCTGTGAGATGTCCTAAAGCTGCCAAAAGGAAGAGCTATTTTAGTAGCTTTTTATTTTAATTAAGCTAGGAATTAAATATTTCCCTAATATACAGGGCTGTGTGGCACAGGAGCAGGAAGCTGGAACAGAAGGCTGACTAAAAATGTTTTTTTTTGTTTTGTTTTTTCTTTGTTTTTTCCCCACAGTTTCAGCCAAAACTGAAACTGCTACCTGAACTCTCAAAGCTTTCAGCTGAAACTGAAACTAGTGCAGCCGAAACTCATCACCCGGTTTCGGCCGAAGCCAAAAATGAAACCAGAAACTCAAGTTCGGTTGTGTGAAAGAGAACCACTGAGGGCTGCTGGGGATTGTCAGAGCTTTCGGTCTGCATCCTTCTACTATCCAAGCCAGAGTATAATTTAAATAATGAAAGATTGAATTTTATCTCCAAGCAAAATAGCCTCCACACACATGGACTGCAGTTAATGAAAACTGAAACTAAAAGCCATGGTGCTTTTACTTTGCACCACACTCAGAGTGACAGCTGACATTGAGGGGCATTTTCGAAAGAAACGTCTAAGTCAGAATTTGGACGTTTTACAAAGATGTCCAAATTCCAAAGCGGGGAGAAGGTCATTTTCGAAAAAGATGGGCGTCCATCTTTTGTGTTCGAAAATACCATGGACGTCCTTGGATTTGGACGTCCTTGATTTTTGGCCATTTTCGGAAAAAAAAAAAGAAAAACGTCCAAGTCTAAAACGTCCAAAGTTAAGCCATTTGGACGTGGGAGGAGTCAGTAGACTGATTCCCCTGACATGCCAGGACAGCAATTGAGCACCCTAGGGGGCACTGCAGTGGACTTCATAAAATGCTTCCAGGTACACAGCTCCCTTACCTTGTTTGCTGAGCCCCCCCCCAACCACCCCCAAAACCCACTACCCCCAACTGTACACCACTACCATAGTCCTTAGAGGTGAAGGGGGCACCTATATGTGGGTACAGTGGGTTTTGGATGGCTCACAGTTTCCTGCACAAGTGCAACAGGTAGTGTGGGTATGGGCCTGGGTCCACCTGTTTGAAGTCCACTAAACTACTCCAGGGACCTGCATGCTGCTGTCATGGACCTGAGTATGGCATCTGAGGCTGGCATAGAGGCTGCCAAGTAATGTTCTTCAACACACATTTTGGGGGGTGGGAGGGGGTTAGTAACCACTGGGGGAGTAAGGGGAGGTCATCCCTGATTCCCTCCAGTGGTCATTTGGGGCACCTTTTTGTGCCTTATTTGTAACAAAAACAGGTCTAACTTAAAATGTCCAAGTTTTAGTGCTGAACAGTGGCGTTCCTAGGGGGGGGGGCGGTGGGTGCGGTCCGCCCCGGGTGCACGCCGCTGGGGGAGTGCCGCGTGCACCTGTCCTCCGTTCATTCCATGCTTCTTCTCTGCCCCGGAACAGGTTACTTCCTGTTCTGGGACAGAGAAAAAGCATGGAACGAACGGAGGACAGGCGCGTGCGGCACCCCCCCCCAGTGGCGTGCACCTGGGGGGTGTCCTTTCGCGGGGGGGGGGGGGGTGTCCATGCTGCATCCGGGGGGGGCGCTGCACCCGGGGGGTGGGGCGCATCGGCGATCTGCCCCGGGTGTCAGCCCTCCTAGGAATGCTACTGGCGCTGAATGTTTTTGCTGTGTTCCATTATGGCTCAAAGACATCCAAGTCTTAGGAATGCCCAAGTCCCGCCTTCGCTATGCCTCCGACACACCCCCTTGAGATTTGGACGTCCTTCTGACGGACTCCTGAGAAAGACGTCCAAAATGCGGATTTGAATATACCGATTTGGATGTTTCTGTGAGATGGACATCCAAATGCCAATTTATGTCACTTTTTGGACGTCCGTCTCTTTTGAAAATGAGCCTGATTATAACTCCACAGAGAGGCAAATTCCTATAGAGCTTATCATCCCATATTTACAGACTTAAAATTTCTTCTAAACTTTTGTATTAAAAGCAATTTGTAACATTCTATTTACCATATAAACTATTGTGCAAGAGCGCCCCCCCCCCCCCCCAGCTTACTTTACAATCCCTGGTAGTGTAGTAGTATAGTCTAGAGCCTGACTGAAATCAGGATCTTCATTTTTTACTGAAGCTGCTTGGTAGAAATTGGAAACAAAACTACCCCTCCTAGACCTGAACCCGGACCCGAACCTGGACCCAAATGTTCCCGAGCCCCCTCTCCCTGGTAACAGCCCCATCCTGGGCCTACCTTTTCATTGGTGGGTAGTGGGTACAGGAGCATCTCCACTCGCTCTTACTCATGGCTGGCTCTAGGTGAAAATGGCTTGGAACCAGCATGGACAAGAGTGAGTCCTGGAGCCTGGCTGTGCACAGAAGTGGGGATACTCCTGCACCCACTAGCCACCAATGAAAAGGTAGGCGCAGGAGGTGGCTGCTGCCAGGGGGTGGTGGACTCAGGAGGGGGCTGCTACCTATGGGCTCATCTTCTGCTGGTGGGAGGGGGGCGTGAAGAGTGATTGCAAGGGCAGGGGAAGTTTCGATTTCAGCCAAAAGATACACTGGCATTTTCAGACAAAATCCAGTTTTGGTGCAAAAACCAAAACTGAAATTTGGTCAGTCTCTAGTGTAGTCGGGGCAGGAGTGATGCCCCAGTCATGGCAGCCATTTTGAGAGCAGAGCCAGAATAGGATGGAGTAGCTAGGGATCGCCCCTGCCCCATCTACACCCCTAAACCACCAGGGATTGTAAGATAGGCCCAGGAGGGCTTATGGGTGGTGGGGGGGGGGGAGAGACACTCGAGTGGAAGGGTTCTGGGAGAAGGAGCAACTCTTGTTCAGAGTGGGATGAAAGAGCAACAAATGTATGATTCTTGGTTTAGGATGTTTTGAGTCTGTTACGGGTGCAATCAGGGCTGTGCCAAGGGTCTGTGGCGCCCCCCTGCAGAAGATCAGTTGGCGCCCCCCCCCCCCCCCGCAGACGAACAGTTGGTGCACACGCGTCCCCTCCCCCCCCCCGTGAAAATGATCGCTGCCCTCCCATCCACGCTCCTCTCTCCCCTGCCCTCCCGCTCCCATGTCCCAACTGCCCGCCCTCTTCTCCCCCCCAAGATCCCTTTTAAATTTACCTCCATCCAGCAGCGAAGGCGCAGCATCAGCGAAGGAGGTGGCGCTCCTGATGTCTCTACTAGTCTTCCCTTCGCTCAATGTCCTGCCTTCTTCTGACGTCATTTCCTTGACGTCAGAAGAAGGCGGAACACTGAGCGAAGGGAAGACTAGTAGAGACGTCGGGAGCGCCGCCTCCTTCGCTGACGCTGCGCCTTCGCTGCCGGACGGAGGTAAATTTAAAAGGGATCTTGGGGGGGGAGAAGAGGGCAGGCAGTTGGGACATGGGAGCGGGAGGGCGAGGTAAGCATGGTGCAGCGGGGCACCCCACAGAGGACGGCGCCCTCCTGCCGTGCTTACCTCGCTTACCTTGTTGGCATGGCCCTGGGTGCAATGAAAGCTCTTCACTGGTTGCCAGTTGCATATAGAGTTTATTTTAAATGGTTATCATTGGTTTTCTAAGACTTTGCATGATTCAGTTCCTGAATATTTTCAGAAGGTATTGCAGTGTTTATAAGTCTACACGAGTATTTCCCTCTGAAAATACACAAAGCTTGATTGTTCCATCATTTAAGTGTCTGCGCTCCTCTGTTGTAGCTAAGACATCATTATCTTATGCTGGCCCCAGTGGGTGGAATGATTTACCGCTCAGACTTCGTCTGCTGCAGAAGTTTAGACATTTTTAAGAAACAGCTTAAGGTGTTTTTATTTGCACAGCTATACTTTGGAATTTGACTCAGTGTTTCTGTATTTTATGAAGATGAAGGATTTCTCTATGCTGATTATGTTTTTTTTTAATTCTTTATTTATGAATTTCAATTTATACATTCACATTACATAAATGCAGTGCAATAGAGAAAAATAAGTACATTTTACACAAAAATTCTCCTTTAAACAAAGGTGAGGAAATTAAACTAATAATTTTGTCCACATCTTTGAGTCAAAACATAAGGAAATGATAATGAGGAACTTACAAAAGAAACTTTTAACTGAGAGAGGAAGCGCAGTATTCCGATCAGCGATTATCAGCAACCTGTTTGAGCATTCAAAGCAGTTTCACCACCACTTTCTTTGGAAATAATAAATTTAAGATTTTTGGGGGGTAAAAAAAACATAATCAATCAGATTTAAGGATACTAAACATCTACATGCAAACTTCAATAGAAAAGTTCCACCGAGGGCGAGGATTCTTGGCTTCAACCCCATGAACTCCCGTCTCCTTTTTTGCGTAACCTTACTTAAGGCAGGAAATATTTGTATCTTAGAAATTGTGCTGACATATTTCTAAAATATAGTCTGAATATATTTTTTCTAAATGTTTCAAATGCAAAAGTTACAAGAAGAGTTTTACGTTCAGTGATTACTTCTAGCGAACTTTCAAGAAATTCTGTTAAGTTTAATTCCGGCCGGGGTTCAGTAGATACTGATTTAATTCCAGTAATATAATAAGCTTTCACAATGGGAGGTAAAGCTTCCTTCGGAACACCCAGTACTTCGGTAAAGTATATTTTTAGCTTTTCTACTGCCGGTATCAAAGGTGTTTTGGGGAAATTAAGAAGTCTTAAGTTATTTCTCCTCAATTGATTGTCCAGGTAGTCCAGCTTCCTAAAGGTAATGTCTCTCTCATTAATGACAACTCCCATAGAGCTTTGTAGTTTTTTTTAATATCTACATCCTGTAATTCACATTTATCTTCTTGAACTCGTACTCTCGAAATCAAAGATTGCTGAGATTGTCTCAAATCAGTTATTTCTAACTTAAATAAATTCGTTGTCTGAAGTAGTGATGAATTCAAGCCCTGAATTGCATCCCACAGGGCCTCTAAAGTTACAACAGCCGGTCTCTGACTCTCTCCGATTCCCTTAGAGGAGGTTGCCACAATAGGGGAAAGTAGGGAGTTTCCACCCCTCACATTCCCGATAGATGTTACCTCTTCTGGCGTTGAAGATCCAGCAGGGCCTCCTCTAGCTGCATTGGTGAGCATTCCAACGGTTGGGAAGTCACTCGGCTGCTCTACTGTCTGCATTAACCCTCCTCCTGGTCTCGGAGGTGCTGTGTGGAGGGGCGGGCTTAACGATACCGCCTCTATGCTGTGATCCTCATTTAGTCCAGAGGATCCAATCAAGGTCGGTGTCTGCGCTCCAAGTGTTTGAACTCCGAAGAGTGGGACTATCACCACGGTTAGAAGAGGCTTTCACCCTGGTTTTCCCTTTCCTTTTTCCCATTTGCTTAGGGAAAATGTACTTCTCCTCGGTACGTTTTCACGAGGGTTCAGGAGCTCTTAACACACACTTCCTCTCTTAGACGCCATCTTGTCTCTGATCCGTGATTATGTTTTTTTGTTTGTGATTTTGTCATATTATTGTGTTTGTTTTTCTTGTAACCTGCCTAGTTAATAGGCGGGCTATAAATATTTTATAATAAATAAATAAAGCACAAATGTACGGCTTCCACCATGGTCATTTTTGGCCTAAACCAAAAACATGACTGAAAATAAAAATAACCTTCTGGATGATACTACTACTACTACTATTTAGCATTTCTATAGCGCTACAAGGCATACTGAAACTGGGCAGAAAAACATAGTAACATAGTAGATGACGGCAGAAAAAGACCTGCACGGTCCATCCAGTCTGCCCAACAAGATAAACTCACATGTGCTACTTTTTGTGTATATCTTACCTTGATTTGTACCTGTCCTTTTCAGGGCACAGACTGTATAAGTCTGCCCAGCACTATTCCCGCCTCCAAACCACCAGTCCCGCCTCCCACCACCTGCTGTGGCACAGACCGTATAAGTCTGCCCAGCACCATCTCCGTCTCCCGCCACCGGCTTTGCCACCCAATCTCATCTAAGCTCTTTAGGATCCATTCCTTCTGAGCAGGATTCCTTTATGTTTATCCCATGCATGTTTGAATTCTGTTACCATTTTCGTTTCCACCACCTCCCGCAGGAGGGCATTCCAAGCATCCACTACTCTCTCCGTGAAAAAATGCTTCCTGACATTTTTCTTGAGTCTGCCCCCCTTCAATCTCATTTCATGTCCTCTCGTTCTACTGCCTTCGCATCTCCGGAAAAGGTTAGTTTGCAGATTAATACCTTTCAAATATTTGAACGTCTGTATCATATCACCCCTGTTTCTCCTTTTCCTCCAGAGTATACATGTTCAGGTCCACAAGTCTCTCCTCATACGTCTTGTAACGCAAATCCCATACCATTCTCGTAGCTTTTCTTTGCACCGCTTCAATTCTTTTTACATCCTTAACAAGATACGGCCTCCAGAACTGAACACAATACTCCAGGTGGGGCCTCACCAACGACTTATACAGGGGCATCAACACCCCCTTTCTTCTGCTGGTCACACCTCTCTCTATACAGCCTAACAACCTTCTAGCTAGGGCCACCGCCTTGTCACACTGTTTCGTCGCCTTCAAATCCTCAGATACTATCACCCCAAGATCCCTCTCCCCATCCGTACCTATCAGACTCTCCCCGCCTAACACATACGTCTCCCGTGGATTTCTACTCCCTAAGTGCATCACTTTGCATTTCTTCACATTGAATTTTAATTGCCAAACCTTGGACCATTCTTCTAGCTTCCGTAGGTCCTTTTTCATATTTTCCACTCCCTCCGGGGTGTCCACTCTGTTACAGATCTTAGTATCATCTGCAAATAGGCAAACTTTACCTTCTAACTCTTCGGCATTTGGGGATTTGGGGTTGGTTTTGGCACTGAAATCAACATTTGGTTGGTGTCTAGCTGAGGCCAAGGTCTAAAAATGAGGAGTAGGAACTGGATCAGGCTCTTAAAAAAAAAAAAAAAACCAGACTCAGGACACCAAACTGAAATTATAGGTGTTTAGTAAGGTGTTTCGGCACTAATGTGCCTACCTCAGGAGTCTTGATGCGTATGCTTGACAATCAAATTATCCTTGGTGTTACGTCTGGTAAAGTAAACATGAGCTGGTCTTGAGAAAGACCGTTCATAAAGAAAGATAACATTCTACACGCTATTTATCTTCCTTTATGAACGGTCTTTCTAAAGACCAGCTCATGTTTACTTTACCGCACGTATCACCAAGGATAATTTGATTGTCAAGCATACGCATCAAGACTCCTGAGGCAGGCACACCGGTGCTTAAACACGATATGCTCGCGAGTCACCTTAATAAACACCTGTAATTTCAGTTTGGAATCCTGCGTCTGTTTTTGAAGAGCCTGATCCAGTTCCCACTCCTCGTTTTTAGACTTTGTCTACTTTGTCTACTTTGTGTGGTTTTGTTCTGCACTTGGTCTCTAGCTGAGACAGGCATTCTTTCCAGTGTTAAAGCAGTCCCTTTTTATAGAAGGAGGCACCAGCCCAAATGCCACCTGTTGTGGGGGAGGAGGGGAGAGTGGAAGGATGGAGTCCTTCACACTCAAGGCATACATAGCAGCTGATCTACTTTCCAAGCAGAAACTGTACCTCAAGCTGCAGTTCAGCCATGTTTTCCCCCCAGGTGTATAATTTCTGTGGTTATGTTCGTATTTCTAATATATACGCTAAAAGCTGTACCTGCAGAACAAATACATGTGTTCTACTACTACCAATCATTTCTATAGCGTTGCTAGACATATGCAACGCTGTACCAAAACACGCAATAAACAGTCCCTACTTGACAGAGCTTACCATCTATTCAAGACAGACCAAAAGGACAAATAAGGGATTAGGGAGTTACAGGTATTACAGGAATGATTAAAACAGCATTCATTTCTTTTCCAGTCATCCTAAAACCTATAGATATTCTCTTATACAAAATGTATGTTACTTCAGTTTCTTAGTGCACTGACAGGTTTTAACGTGCACAAAAACAATTTAGTATGGATTAAATCCTGTCAGTGCATACTTTGCAGCTGAAATGTAAAGAAACAAAACCCCGCTAAATGGAAGCCACACCTATGTCTAATCAACTTTTCTGTGATAACACTGAAGGATACGAAAATAGGTATTTTCGATATGACGTCAAAGTCCGACTTGACATTTTGCTCAAAACGTCCATAATCCGAATAGCAAGTATAACGATTTTTTTAAAACAGCAAAATGTATTTTTTTTCTTCAAAAATGGCCTCTTAACAATGTTTTTGTGCTTTGTGCATTTATCTTTTTGGTCCATTTTGGGGGGAAAAAAAGTCCAAGGGATAAACACACAAAATCAACCCATTGGGATGTAGGAAGCCAGCATTCTTAGTAGGCTGGTCACACAGACATTTCAGCAAAGCAGTGGGGCACCCTAGGGGACACTGCAGTGGACTTCACATAAAAGCTCCCAGCTACACATATCCAGTGCTTTTTTTGTAGAAAAAAAGGTGCCGGTCCTCATTATGGGCGGGGTCACCACATATGGCTCCACCCCTATGATAGCCACACCCCTTATAGCAGCTATGGTGCATATAAACAGACATCATTGAAAATATTATACTAGTATAGGAGAACAAAATAACGTGATTTTTTTTCATTATAAATAATTTCTGTAAGCTGTTACAACTCCAGTATACCCAGTGCAAAATAAGACAGCAGATGTAAGTTCTCAAATTGGACATATTTCAAATACTAAAATGAAAATAAAATGATTTTTTTCTACCTTTGTTGTCTGGTGACTTTGTTTTTCTTTCCATATTGGTCCCAGTCTCTGATTCTGCTGCTCTCTATCTGTTCCCTTAACTCCGTTTCCAGGGCTTCCATTCCATTTATTTCTTTACTTTCCACCTTTCTTCTTCATTTCTTGTCCTACATCCGTAAGTAAAAGCTGTCTACTGGATCCAGCTTCTGCCTATTTTCTTCATCTATGTGCAGTTTTTCTCTCTTCCTTTTCCCTCATCTCATTTCTCACTCTTCCCTCCCCACCATCCATGTCCAGCATTTCTTCTTTCTCCGTTCCCTCTCCTCCATCCATGTCCTGCAACTCTCCCCTGCCCTCCCTCCAGCCATCCATACCCACCCAGTGATTCCCTTGGCTCCCCTGCCCCCCTCCAGGCATCCATACCCACGCGATTCCCTTCTCTCCCCTGCTCCCCCTCCAGGCATCCATACCCACCCAGTGATTCCCTTCTCTCCCCTGCCCCCCCCCTCCAGGCTATCATACCCACCCAGTGATTCCCTTCTCTCCCCTGCCCCCCATCCAGGCATCCATACCCACCCAGCGATTCCCTTCACTCCCCTGCCCCCCTTCAGGCATCCATACCCACCCAGCGATTCTCCTCGCTCCCCTGCCCCCCCTCCAGGCATCCATACCCACCCAGCGATTCCCTTCACTCCCCTGCCCCCCCCCACCAGGCATCCATACCCACCCAGCGATTTCCTTCGCTCCCCTGCCCCCCTTTCAGGCATCCATACCCACCCAGCGATTCTCCTCGCTCCCTTGCCCCCCTCCAGGCATCCATACCCATGCAGCGATTCCCTTCTCTCCCCTGCCCCCCCTCCAGCCATCCATACCCACCCAGCGATTCCCTTCGCTCCCCTGCCCCCCTCCAGGCATCCATACCCACCCAGCGATTCCCTTCACTCCCCTGCCCCCCTCCAGGTATCCATACCCACCCAGCGATTCCCCTGCCCCCCCTCCAGGCATCTATACCCACCCAGTGATTCCCTTCGCTCCCCTGCCCCCCCTCCAGGCATCCATACCCACCCAGCGACTCCCTTCGCTCCCCTGCCCCCCCCTCCAGGCATCCATACCCACCCAGCGATTCTCCTCGCTCCCCTGCCTCCGTCGCAGCAGCTGCAGTGAAAGGCCATCTCTAGCCTTCCCTTCGTTTCCAGTCAGTGTTCCGCCTTCGCGGAAAGAGGAAATGACGTCAGAAGAAGGCGGGACACTGACTGGAAACGAAAGGAAGGCTAGAGACGGCCTTTCACTGCGGCTGCTGCAGAGGTAAATGATCAACAACAATTTAAAAACCCCCAGAGCGCGGGAGATGAGGTAAGCATGGCTTGTGGCGACCTCCTGCCATGCTTATCTCACTTACCGCCGGCTCGTCTGCCACAACAACCGGCTCACAAGAGCTCTTGCGAGCCGGCTCCAGCACACCACGCCCCTGGGGGACTGAGAGGAAGTGCAGGGCAAAAAAAAAGGTGCCGATACGCCGTACCGTTGCATACCGGCACAAAAAAAGCACTGCAAATATCACCAAAAACCTAGTGTACCCAACTCTACACCACTACAATAGTGCTTATGGCTGCAGGTGTCACCTATATGTGTACACAGTAGGTTTTTGATGGGTTTTGGAGGGGCTTATACTTTCCACCACAAGTGTAACAGAGAGGATTATTGGCCTGGGTCCCAACCACTAGGCTACTTCAGGGACCTGCTTGTTGTTCTAATAGGACTGGCTATAATATCTGAGGCCGGTATGTACTATTTCTTTTACATCTTTTGGGGGTAGGGGTGGGAGGGGGTCAGTGATCACTGGAGGAGTAAGGGGGAAAATTCCTTTGGTCCTTCAGTGATCATCTGGTCATTTAGGGCATTTGTGGCTTAGTCATTATTAAAACAGGTCTAACTGAAAACATCTTAGTTTTAGTCCCGAACGTTTTTATTTTGTTCCATTATGTGTGAAAAATGTCTAACTCTTAGAATCCTAAAATCCTGCCCTTAACGCGCCCATGATGCACCCACTTGAAATTTGAAAGTGCTGCAGACGAACAGCATAGAAAAAGTCTGGAAAATGGGTTTCGAAAATACCGATTTGGATGTTTTGGCGAGAAAAACATCGACCTGCCAATTTATGCCACTTTTTAAACATTTTTGTCTTTTGAAAATGAGCCCCGAAAGTATTCCAGTGTAAACTCTGAACTGTCAGCTCCTGCTGTTGAAACTGGCAACAGATGGACAGATGGTCACAATTTCTACATGAGACATTCTTCACTTGGTCTAAGTGTTCTAAAAATGATGCCATAGCTGCCCCAGGAGTGTGCACATTCCTAGAGAATTTGAGAGACACTTTTTTTTAGGGAGGGGGGTGATTTGCAAATTTCAAGGATATCACAAACTGCAGCTTTTCTTGTTTCCTGGCCTGTAAAGAATGGGTTTTAACCTCATTCCATGATGGCTATACTTGTCAACAGGATATTTTTAGTTTCAGGTATTTTAGTCGCGGTTAAAAATTGGGGGCCTGGAATTACACATTCTTTTGGTGTACATAGCTGAATTCCCGAGCTCTGTGACAGGAATGGTATGTCTTTTGCCAAAATTTTCTTCTCATGGATGCTGCAAAAAGTTTGGGCTGGCTTGGAGTGAAATATTTGACTCTGTCCCTTGGAGTCTTACTTCTGGGCATCCATTGTTAGCACATCTCTGAGTTTTGCAGTTGTAACAACCAAACAATATAATTTGTCAGTGACAACTTTACATGTATGTGTGTGTATGTGTGATATTAAGCATTCATTTCTATATGTTTCATGTAACTGGTGTTTATTGCTTCTGAGCTTCACACATGTGCAAATGTTAACTGATTTTTTTCTGTCTGCTACGGTTGATTTGCCATATAATAGGCATTTTTGAAGATTGCATAAAATTTGTAAACATTACATAAAGCGCATGCTTTGCAAATATTTAGGAAATTCTTCATGCACAGGCTAAAAAACCGTGAATTTCCTGTTTACTGTAAGATGCACTGTGTGTTTTTCTCTAGACACAGGGAGATTGTCGATTGCTTTGAAATCATGTGACTTGCACTCACTTCCACAAAATGCTGAACCACCAACAGCACAAGAAGGTGGAAGTACTGTCATGCATACACACAGATTAAAATAACAAGAAGGAATACATTCCAGTTCACATAATTTTTACTGTATTTTAGACGAAAAATACAATATGAACAATACTTAACAGTATAAAACAAATGATCAATAACCATATAAACAATACAATAAGATAATGGGAAGTATGCAGTTATTACTATTAAAATCAAAGCAATATATAATATCCAAAATATTAGAAGAAAAATTATTTTTTATGTATACAAATAATACTTATATAGAATTGAAAACTATAAAATGAAAATTAGAAAAGGAGGAGTGGCCTAGTGGTTAGGGTGGTGGACTTTGGTCCTGGGGAACTAGGGAACTGAGTTCGATTCCCACTTCAGGCACAGGCAGCTCCTTGTGACTCTGGGCAAGTCACTTAACCCTTCATTGCCCCATGTAAGCCGCAATGAGCCTGACATGAGTGGGAAAGCGCAGGGTACAAATGTAACAAAAAATAAAAAAATAATAGGAGTGCCCATGGGATGTCAAGATACAGAGGGCCCCTTTTACGAAGCTGCAGCAAAAGGGGGCCTGCACTGGCATCGGTGGCGGTGCATGTTTTTGACTCGCGCCGAGGCCCCCTTTTACCATAGTGGGTAAAAGGCAGGTCTTTCTTTTTTTTTTTCAGGAAATGGCCGTGCGGCAAGTGAAGCACTTGTTGCGTGGCCATTTCAGGAGGGTGCACTTACCGCCACCCATTGAGGTAGGGGTAAGGGCTCCTGCACTAACCTGGTGGTAACCGGGCAGCGTGCGGCACTGCCCCATTACTGCCGGGTACACATCAGCGCTACAAAAAATATATATATTTTGTAGTGCTGGATATGGTACTGCAGAGTTTGGTATCATCCACAAAGAGACAAACCTTATCAAACAGCCCTTCTGCAATATTGCTCACAAAGACGTTACAAAGAGCCGGCCCTAGGAAGGATCTCTGCGGTACTCCACTGACGACACCCTTTTCTTCAGAGCAAGCTCCATTTACCACTACCCTTTGTCTCTTTACATTCAACCAATTTTTAACCCAATCAGTTACTCTAGGTCCCATACCGAGGGTACTCAATTTATTTATCAGTCGCCTGTTTGGAACCGTGTCAAAGGCTTTGCTGAAATCCAAATATACCACATCAAGCGCCCCTCCCACATCCAACTGTTTGGTCACCCAGTCAAAGAAGACAGTCAGATTCATCTGACACGACCTGCCACTAGTGAAGCCATGCTGCCTCGGGTCCTGCATTCCATTTAGTTCAAGAAATCTCACAATCCTTCTCTTTAGAAGTGTTTCCATTAGCTTACTCACAACCGAGGTCAGATTGACAGGTCTGTAATTCCCAACCTCCTCCTTACTTCCACTCTTGTGCAAAGGAACCACATCCGCCCTTCTCCAGTCCACCGGGACCACTCCAGTTTCTAAGGAAGCATTGAAGAGGTCCATCAGCAGAGCTGACAGAACTTCTCTGAGTTCCTTGAGCACCCTCGGGTGTATCCCATCAGGTCATATCGCTCTGTCTACTTTTAGTTTTGGCTAGCTCCTCACCAACACAGTCCTCCGTAAACGGGTCTTGGTCTACCATATATCCATCCCCTTTAGCCTTTGTTTTCTGCAGTTCTACCCTGGCCTTTCATCTGTGAACACAGAGCTAAAATAATTGTTAAGCAGTTCCGCTTTATCCTTATCCTCTTCCACATACTTCTCCCTCAGCTTTGAGCCTCACAATGCTATTATGGCACTTTCTCTTGTCACTTATATATCTGAAAAAGGTCTTATCCCCCAATTTTACCGTATTAGCTATCTTTTCCTCCATTTGCTGCTTCTCTTTCCTGATAGCTTTTCCAGCTTCTCTTCGCTTATTCATGTATTCTCTCCTGTCTTCATCTTTCTGAGTCTTCTTATAACGTGTGAAGGCTAACCTCCTTACCCTTATCTTTTCAGCCAGGGCCGCTGAGAGACTAGGCTGGGCCTGGGGCAAGGCCGCCACGCCTCCGCCACCCCCTTTCACTCCCCCAGCCGCTGCAGTCCCCGGTCTCACCTGCCTGCCTCCACTCCATTCAAAGCGGCAGTCGCAGATTGCCTCTCTTGAGTCTCAGATCGCCTCTCTTCTGGCCTTCCCTCCCTGTGTCCCGCCCTTGTCTGATGTAACTTCCAGTTTCCGCAAGGGCGGGACAGAAGGAGGGAAGGCCCGAAGGGAGGCGATCTGAGACTGCCGCCTTGAATGCAGGCGGCCCGGAGCCAAGGAGGCAGGCAGGTGAGACCGGGGAACTGCAGCACCGGCGGCCTGACCCTGGTGCCGGGCCCCCCTTGGAGGCCCGGGCCCGGTGAATTTTGCCCCCCCCCCCCCCCTCGGCAGTTTTCAGCTACTACATTTGAGTACCAGTGCGGCATTCTTTTATGTAATTTTCTAACATAAAGGTTAGTTGCTTTTAATATAGCTCTTTTCAGTCTTGGCCATTGCTGTTCTACATCCTTCAGCTGTTCCCAACCTACTAACTGTTCCTTGAGAATTTCCCCCATCTCGGCAAAGTTAGTTCCTTTGAAATCCAGGACCTTCAATCTCGATGAGCCCTCTGTTCTGTTTTAATATTGAACCACATCATTCGATGATCACTAGATGCCAAATGGTCTGCCACGGGAGAGGTTCTGTGGGATTGGAAAACGGCGGAGGCAGTGGCGTAGCTACGTGGGGCCTGAGGGGGCCGGGGCCCCCGCAGATTCACCCCAGGACCCCCCTCCCGGCGAACCCGCCCCCGCCGCCGCCTACCTTTACTTTTGCTGGCGGGGGATCCCACTCCCCGCCAGCCGACGTCTTCTCAGTCCTTCCTGCACTTCAATTTGTTTGCTGACGTCCTGCACGTAATTATACGTGCAGGACGTCAGACTCAGAGAACAGTTCTGTTCTCTGAGTCTGACGTCCTGCACGTACAACGTGCAGGACGTCAGCAAACAAATTGAAGAGCGGGAAGCGACTAAGAAGAAGACGTCGGCTGGCGGGGAGTGGGATCCCCCGCCAGCAAAAGTAAAGGTAGGCTGCAGCGGCGGCGGGTTCGCGGCGGGAGGGGGGGCGGCAATGTCGGCGGTGGGGGGGGCGGCGCCGGGGGGAGGGCTAAAATGTGCCCCCTCCCCCCGGGCTCGGACCCCTCTCCCACGGAAGGCTGGCTACGCCCCTGGGCGGAGGTGGTTCCTCTTCACAAAAGTGGTGATAGGGAAGAAGCTGGAAACTACAGGCCGGTAAGCCTCACTTCGATTATTAGAAAAATAATGGAAGCGATGCTGAAGGAAAGGATAGTGAATTTCCTAGAAGCAAATAAGTTGCAAGATCCGAGACAACATGGTTTCACCAAAGGGAAATCGTGCCAAACGAATCTCATTGAATTCTTTGACTGGGTGACCGGAGAATTAAATCAAGAACGTGCTATGGACGTAATCTACTTAGATTTCAGCAAAGCTTTTGACATGGTTCCCCACAGGAGGCTCTTGAATAAACTAGACAGGCTGAAGATAGGACCCGAAGTGGTGAACTGGATTAGGAACTGGTTAACGGGCAGACGCCAGAGGGTGGTGGTAAATGGAGTTCGCTCAGAGGAGGGAAAGGTGAGTAGTGGCGTGCCTCAGGGATGGGTGCTGGGGCCGATTGTATTCAATATATTTGTGAGTGACATTGCCGAAGGGTTACAAGGTAAAGTTTGCTTTTTTGCAGATGACACCAAGATTTGCAACAGAGTGGACACCCTGGAGGGAGTGGAAAACATGAAAAAAGATCTGCGGAAGCTAGAAGAATGGTCTAACATTTGGTAATTAAAATTCAATGCGAAGAAATGCAAAGTAATGCACTTAGGGAGAAGAAATCCAAGGGAGACATATGTGTTAGGCGGGGAAAGGGATCTTGGGGTGATAGTATCTGAGGATTTGAAGGTGACGAAACAGTGTGACAAGACGGTGGCCATAGCTAGAAGGTTGCTAGGCTGTATAGAGAGAGGTGTGACCAGCAGAAGAAAAGAGGTTTTAATACCCCTGTATAAGACGTTGGTGAGGCCTCACCTGGAGTATTGTGTTCAGTTTTGGAGGCCGTATCTTGCGAAGGATGTTAAAAAAATGGAAGCGGTGCAAAGAAAAGCTACGAAAATGGTATGGGATTTGCGTTACAAAACGTATGAGGAGAGACTTGTTGACCTGAACATGTTTACCCTGGAGGAAAGGAGAAACAGGGGTGATATGATACAGACGTTCAAATATTTGAAAGGTATTAATCCGCAAACGAACCTTTTCCGGAGATGGGAAGGCGGTAGAACGAGAGGACATGAAATGAGATTGAAGGGGGGCAGACTCAAGAAGAAAAATGTCAGGAAGTATTTTTTCACGGAGAGAGTGGTGGATGCTTGGAATGCCCTCCCGCGGGAGGTGGTGGAGATGAAAACGGTAACAGAATTCAAACATGCATGGGATAAACATAAAGGAATCCTGCTCAGAAGAAAGGGATCCCCAGAAGCTTAGCCGAGATCGGGAGGCAGAGCCGGTGGTGGGAGGCGGGGCTGGTGGTTGGGAGGCGGGGCTAGTGCTGGGCAGACTTATACGGTCTGTGCCCTGACAATGGCAGATACAAATCAAGGTAAGGTATACACAAAAAGTAGCACACGTGAAATTATCTTGTTGGGCAGACTGGATGGACCGTGCAGGTCTTTTTCTGCCGTCATCTACTATGTTACTATGTTTTTTTGGTTCTCCGTGAACCACGTTTCTTTGACCGCCACTAAATCCCAGTCTGCTTCATCATTGTAGCCTCAAGATCTAGAAGTTTGTTCCATACTATGGGCATTGGTATACAAGGCTCTCCAGAGGCATTAGATGTCCTACATTCCTTGGGGTTAATTATGGCTTTGTGGCCTTTTATACCCACCCCCATCAATTTTAGTTTAAAGCCCTCTTTAGTACTTTAGCCAGCCTGTTGCTGAAGACACTCCGTCCCTTCCTTGACAGATGGACACCATCACCATAACATGATGTTATAATTAACTATGTTACAGCAGCGCACCCATCCGGTCAGGTTTTCAGGATATCCACCATGAATATCCATGAGTTAGATCTGCATGCACTGCTTCCTTGGTATGCAGTTTTATCTCATGCATATTCCTGACTGGATTGGTGTGCCCTGAAGACTGGGTTACAATGTTAGTTTGATAATCAACGTCAGTGGTTCTATATTCATGTAAGAATAATTCAAAAGGCTTCCAAATTTCTTTAGTTTTCATAAATTCGTCTTTTTGGCAGATTTAAGCTCTAGATTGTGAATCTGACATAGTTTACGCCACCAAAACGTTATGTTCAAATTTGAAGCATTTTTACAATTTGTTAAAATGATGTAGGAGAGCACTTTGCAAGACCAGAGGTACATCAATGACTTTATGGTCAGAATACTAAAAGAAAAACTTTAAAACAATCCAGAACCCTCCGAAGGGACACCACCTTGTAGTGGTGGAGGGGCTTCCGTGTTTCAATGACTCAGAGGGCTATGCTGAAGGGTTACCCATATCAGACAGGCCTCTGAGGAGAAACCAGACAAAGAGTGTCCCAAACTGGGAGAGTGCTAAGATGGTGACCTGAAGTTCGTATGCCCAGCGGCTCAGCTGCCCTCTGAAGTTTTGACTTCTTTATGTAAATTTCCTCTCTGCAATTGCACTTTCCTTAACTGAGAGGAAGGGAACAACCGGCGGTCAGCCGCTGATGGCCAACGTTTTGTCCCCTGCGCAGCAAGTGCGGGACCGCTGTGCGTCGAACTGCCCACAGATGAAAGGGTTGGTGAGTCCTTTGATTAGTGCCGGCGAAGGAGCGTCGACGCTCTTGGACCTGGAAAAACAACTCCATCGCTCCCGAATTATTCAACCACCATGTCCAAAGGAGTGGAGGAGTGAGTTAGAGGCATATGCTGAAACGGAGGACGTTTACAGCAGAACCCGAATCGGCGGAACCACTCCTAAACACCTCAAGAGAAATCACCTTGGAGTTTTTGGCTTCCGTGGAGGTTACATTGAATGCCATCTGGAAAGCGCTTCGGGACCTGACGGCGGTAGTTAATAACTTTGTTTCAGATATAATCTTATTGGAGAGTTACATGGACAATTTGACTCAACCCTTTGAGAGTGAAAATTTGATATAATAAATTAAGTTTTACACAAGCTAGAAGTGGTCCTGAAAATGATAATGGACCAGAAACTTTTTGAATGATAAGGTGGATGTTATTGTGGATGATTGTCGAGATTATTGTTTTTCCCAGAGTTCCAGGTATGACTCCTAAAGTTTTTCTCAGAAATATTTCCTTAATTATTACTTTGAAAGGAGTGAAGCCTGTGAAACTGGGATTGCTTTAATCAGTGGGATTTGAATTAGAGACTTAAGTATATGTATTGTTAAATAATTTCTGGTTCTTGAAAGAGAGAGAATGTAATCAGATGTATTATTTCTAACTAAAATCTGGACAATAAGTATGTTCTCAATGACATGAATTGACTATACACCGTATTTGGTCTTGAAGAAGCCAACCAGGTGATCAATGTGGAATGATGAATTAGAGGAGTAATATCTGGGGATAATCAGGTTAATACCATGTTTTCTTTTTTCTGTTTACTATTTACTGTATTTTTCGGACCATAAGACGCACCTAGGTTTTAGAGGAGGGAAATAGGAAAAAAAATTTTGGACTATAAGACACACCTTTTCCTCCTCTACAACCTAGGTGCTCCGGTGCGTCTTGTCCAAATGTCTCCCATTTCCAGGATCCGTCTGTCTGTCTCCCTCCCTCCTGAGTTCCGGGATCTCCAGCCCGCCCTCCCGCTGAGATCGCCTGCCCTCTCTCCAAGATCCCCTTCCCTCCCGCCCGCCCTCCCGAGTTCCGAGATCCCCTTCCCTCCCTCCCTCTGAGTTCTAAGTAACTTTACTGTCGGGGCAGCAGCAGAAGCGAAAACCATGCAGCCTCGGCACGTTACTCTTCCCTGTTCTGTTTTTCTCAGCTCTGGTCGCGCCCTCAGTGCAGACCAGCAAAAAAAAAAAAGGCTAATAAAAAGATATTTCTGATTCAATCTTAAGAACTTTTCTTACAAGCTGTAAAAGGGTCCGCTTCCTCCACTTTGGGTTGGGGCCAGCAGCCCTGTTAGGCTCACAGGTTTCCAGCAAAGAACCAGACTGCCATATGGACTTAAGACCAAAATGCTTGATTCTCAATTCAGTTCCACTCTCAAAATTGAAATGCAGTTCACAAACAGGGTTCAGGCCGGGTTCCAAACTCCAGCCAACATTCAGTTCCTTAACAGTTCAGGCCCACTTCATTTGCACTAACTTCCCCTCTCTCTCAGAAGGGCTCAGTCAAAGTTGAGCCTGCTGTTCTTTACATCCCAATAATTCAACCATTTCACAAACAGTCTCTTCAAAGGAAACCACTATTTAATGCCCCTGTCCTCTTCACAGCACCCAGGAGGACCCTGTACCCAAACAGGGATGGCAGCTTTCCTCCTACCTCACAGCACCACACCCCTGTGACCTCTCATACTGCCTTCATGTACTGGACAGGGCTACATTTACATTCTCACACTTCATGGCAGCTTACTCTCCCCCCCCCCCCCCCAGGGAAGCTCCAGTGGCAGGCCCTTCCTGTCCTCCA
Organism: Microcaecilia unicolor; assembly: GCF_901765095.1. NCBI lineage: Eukaryota > Metazoa > Chordata > Amphibia > Gymnophiona > Siphonopidae > Microcaecilia > Microcaecilia unicolor. Next base: position 96,080,684 of record NC_044042.1, read on the forward strand.
CCTACTCCATGGCAGCTTCTCTCTCACTCAGTTTCCTCTCCCTCCTGGTGGCTGGGAGCCACCCAGAGATCTCTCTCTCCTCTCACAGCTGGAGGGAATTATATACTGGCGATGCAGCTAAGGGACTGAGCTTTACCTCCCCTTCTCCATCAAGTGGGGAAGGGAGTAACTGGCTCCCCCTGCTGAGATTGGAAATCCATTCCACCCTTATGGGGCTACCCTCCTCTCTCCTGCTTGCAAGGACTTCTGGGAACCATAGTTCAGGGATTAGCTGCTTCTCTGTGGGGCCCCGAGTGCTAGCTTTGTCACAAAGCACATACAGGAACTGAAATCCAGAAAGCCAGAGCAATACAGGCAAAAGGAGCATAGCACTCATTACAGTGCTCTATAGAGAAAATAATATAATTGGTTATTTTCCATTAGTGATGGAATGAAAAATCACAGGTGTGATCTAAATTTTCACCCATAATCTGGGTATTTCCAGTGGGTGGGTTTATTGGCTTGTGGCTATTAATCATTAAAGACTGATTAAGACACCTTCAACAATAATTTGATCTATCACAATATAGCTAGAACAGTAGGGGAGTAGTGGGGGGGGGGGGGGTGGTAAGAAAAAGAGAGGAGGAGTGGGTCTAGTTGTTGAATAATTTATAAAATCCTTTAATCTCACTCACCTGGAACGGTAGAAGGTTAAAAAAATGGGAAGAAGAGAACCAACATGCACAGAACTTTCTCAGGCTCCCAAGAAATGTAGGCAAGGTCAACCAATATTATCTTGGCGTAAGCCTCTGATATACTCTTACATATAGAAGGAATAGAACAGCAAACTTCCACAACAATGTAAAGAAAAACGCAAGGAGATGGCCAGTCACAGAACTATATCCTCAAGAGTTCAGCAAACTTTATTGGCCATGTTCTCGACAAAATTCTTTACTGACCCAAAATGGCCATGTTTTGTTGATGTGCCTGCATCAGGGTTTAGAAATTCTGAATGTTTTAATGCTGAATATATACATTCACAATCCAGAACTACTACTACTAGTATTTAGCATTTTTATAGTGCTACAAAGCGTATGCAGCGTTGCACAAACATAGAAGAAGAAAGACAGTCCCTGCTCAAAGAGTTTACAATCTAATAGACAAAAAATAAAGCATGCAAATCAATTAATGTGTAGAGGAAAGAGGAGGGTAGGTGGAAGCGAGTGGTTACAAGTCAAAAGCAATGTTAAAGAGGTGGGCTTTCAATCTAGATTTAAAGATGGTCAAGGATGGGGCAAGACGTTGGGGCTCAGGAAGTCTATTCCAGGCGTAGGTGCAGCGAGACAGAAGGAGCGAAGTCTGGAGTTGGCAGTAGAGGAGAAGGGAACAGATAAGAAGGATTTATCCATGGAATGAAGTGCACGGGAAGGGGTGTAGGGAAGGACGAGTGTGGAGAG